>NC_137330.1:3331348-3761348 GCF_965287045.1 Carcharhinus amblyrhynchos
TCACTCTATCAGCCATCTTGATTCGCCACCCGTTCCTAGACCTGTTTATTTTCAAAGCCTTCATACGTCCTCCCCGAAAGTTAATCTTCCATCTGCGTTAATTTACGGCAAACTTAGATGAATTAATTTTTGTCCCTTCAGCAAACACAGTATTGTAGATTACAACTAGCGGGGGGCCCAACAATGAACCATGGGGCAACCCGCCACCTTGAACAAAACCGGCTTTCTCTGACACTCTGCACTGTGTGTTTTGAGCTATTCTCTATCCATGTTAAAACATTACCCCAAGCTCCATAAACTCATATCCTAACTGTTAAAATTTTGTGAGACACATATTTTGCAAACCTAGGTATACTGCATGAATTCTTGCCTTTCATTGACCCTACTAATTACATCCTCTATCATTCTAATGAATTTCGCAAAATGAATTTCTATTCAGTAAAATCATTTTGACTCATTTTAATCAGACAATGATTTTTTAATTCTTTGCCACTTTGCATTGGTAACACTTCCTCGGGACTAGCCTCCAATTTCTGTTCTAATATCAAATATTAGAATATGGACTTAAAGTTCACTATTTATTATTTCCTCCATGTTTGGAAAAGCAAGATAACATTGGCCAACTTCCAATCTACAAAGAACAAATATAATTACAACAAAGGAACAGGTTGTTTTGTCCTCAAAGCATGCACCAACCATGCTGCCTGACTAAACAACAATCCTGGACCTTTCTGGGGACTACATCCCTCTGTTCTCATCTCATTCATGCATTTGTCCGGGCGCCCTTAAAGGTCATCCTCGTATTGACTTCCATTACTTCCCTCGGCAACGATTTTCAGGCACCCAACAACTTATGTGTGAAAAAAAACTTGTCTCGTACATCTTCTTTAAACCTTATCCCTCGCACCTTAAACCTATGCTCCCTAGCATTTGATTCTTCCACCCTGGGAAGAAGCTGCTGACTATTGACTCCATCCATGCCCCCCATGATCTTCCAGGCTTCGATCAGGTCGCCCCTCAGCCTCTGCCGTTCCAGTGGGAACAAATCAAGTCTATCCAACCGCTCCTCCATACCAGAAAACACCCTGGTAGCTCTTTTCGATGCCGTCCCCAGAGCTTCCACATCCTTCTGGTAATGTGACGACCAGAACTGAACATTGTATTCCAAGCGCAGCCTAACTAATGTTCTCTAAATCTGCAACATGACATGCCAACTTTAAAACTCATTGTACCGGCCGATTAAGGCAAGCATGTTGTATGCCTAATTGACAACCTTTTCAAACTGCCTTGCCAGTGTCTGTGGCCTGTGTGCTTGTGCACCCAGATCCGTCTGTTTATCAATACTATTAAGGGTTCTGACGTTTACTGTACACTTCCTATCTTTATTGGACCTTCCAAAATGCATTACCTAAGATCAAGTGTGTGTAGTATGTAATGACACCAAACCCAACATAAAGAAATAAAAGAAGCATTACAATATTATAGACAGCTTTGCCACCATCTCTGCAGCTATCTCATTTGGAGACCCTAGCTCTAGAAAATTTGTTATGGTGTTCAGTCCGATTTCAATCTCTTTGAACTCTCCAACATTATTTTTCTGTTGATCTTATTTTGCTTAATTTCTGCAATCTTTCCATGCATGCTTAACTTTCCATTTTTCATGCAAAACTTGTGCCTGCTCATGGAAATGTAGAAAACAAAAATAACGTCTCCCTCATTTCCTCATTCATCACAAAAATCCTGCCTCAACTTCGTGGAGAGTAACGTTCTTGAGTACATTTTTTTTTATATACACTGTTTTTTTTAGGTTTGTTTTCACATTTCTGGATAGTTTGCAGGAATATTCTATTATCCCTTTTTTAAATTAATTTTCGTTGTTTTGAAGAAAACTCCCAATCCACAGATTCCTCACTGCAAATTTCAACATCATCAGTTCCTCATTAATTTGTCCTTGACCTCCTGAGTGAGCAATAGATGTGTATGTTTCACTGAAATGTTATTCTTTAATGTGTATATTTTGGAACAAATTGAATATTTTATTTAAATGTTTTCCAGTGTTCAGGTGCCTTCATGCATTTTATCTTTTTTTCCAATTTACACTCAGCCTGTTCTCCCCTCATACCTGAGTGATCGGATTTGTTCAAGAATTGTGCCTGTGATCAAAAAGTGTCACCTTCAAATTTAATATGAAATTGAATTGTATTGATATCACTGTTCCCCAATGGATTATGTGACACGATTAATGATTAACTGTGTCACGTTCTATGACATTAGGTCGAAGATAATTGTATCTTCTATGAAAATATTCTACAAACGTAACTTTTGCACCATAACATTGTCCCAGTTTATATGCAGATTTTAGAATCCTCCACCCAAGACCACAAAGCTATTACATTAAATGTTTACATTGTGTTGCGAGGTCTTTCCAGAGACTGGGTATCAGCGAAAATCCTCAGCAAATACAATGACTCACAAAGCCAATGTCCCGATTAAAGGTCTATCTTTATTTCATCAACGATCAATTGGAGAGATTTAGCACTGCTCAAGACCTTTCTCAAGAGAATGCCCTCAGCATTCAAATCGCACTTGAAGTTTGCTGTCCCGGCATGGTGGCATTGTGGTCAACACCATTATTTCACACCTCTAGTGATCTGGGTTCTATTCCCAGCTTGGGTCACTGTTTGTTTGGAGTCTCTATGTTCTCCCTCTGTCTGCATTGGTTTCCTCGAGATGCTCCGGCTTCCTCTCACGATCTGAAGCGCATGCTGTTTAGGTGCATTGCCATGCTTAACTTTCCCTCAGTGTTTCCGAACAGGCAACAAAATTTGACGACTGGAGGATTTTCACACGAGTGTTATTGTAAGTCTACTTTTGACAAATAAATGAACTTACTAGACACCCGTTAAAACAATTATACTTTTCTCAACTTTGCTTTTCCCGCCTTCCATTCGTTATGGAGCAATCATCATTAGTGGAAATTAATCATTATGAACAGTGGTAATATACCTTATTCAAATGCATTTTACTATTTGACCTCATTGGATTTCAATGGTCGTAGGGTCAAAATGACTTTTCCCCGTATAGCTTAAGAGTCATAGAAACTGAAAATCATAGAATCCTGAGTTGTAGAAGGAAGTCATTCATCCCATGGAGTCTGCAGAAACCACAATTCCACTCAGGCCCTATCCCCATAGACCCATGAATTTCGCCTAGTTAGTTCATCTGACATTAAGAGTCAATTCACCAAGGCCAATCCACCTAACCCGTGCATCTTTTGACTTTGGGAAGAAACCGGAGCACAGAGAGGAAGTCCACGCAGACACGGAGAGAACGCACAAACTCCACACAGACGGTAACCTGAAGGCTCAATTGAACCCAGGTCCCTGGTGCTGTGAGGCAGCTGTGCTAACCATGGTGCCTGAGTGCCTCCCAAACCCAAACACTTAGCTACAAAGGTCAAAACTACTATTCATACCCACCCTTATTTTCCCAATGTCCGAGCAGACAACCGAAATTTTCACGTCTGAGGAGGACTGTCTTGTCAGGACAACGTCAACAGCCCTATTCACGATGTGGCTTTGGAAACCATAGATTTCATAACTGTTGCTGATAGAACTATGTACATTCTGTGGTTTCATTATTCCAAAGAATGCCGTTTTTCTGCCAGGCCTTCACCCCATCATGTCTTGCCACAGCCTGCATTTGGCTAAGGTTTAGAATTAGTTAAAACACAAAGCTGAAATGTATTTTAAAACAACTAATTCATGTTAAAATCAGAAATACTTATTCAAATTACATACGTGTTTAAATTACTTACTTTGTTCACACTGTCTCCATGCAGACATATCACCTGTTAATTTGTGACTATGATCTGAGGTCATTCCACTTAGTGCTGAAAAGTTATTATAGAACATTGATCATTACAGCGCAGTACAGGCCCTTCAGCCCTCGATTTTGCGCTAACCTGTGAAACCAATCTAAAGCCCACCTAACCTACACTATTCCAACATCATCCATATATTTATCCAATAACCATTTAAATGCCCTGTATGTTGGTGAGTCCACTATTGTTGCCGGCAGGGCATTTCACGCCCTTACTACTCTCTGAGTAAAGAACCTACCTCTGGCATCTGTCCTATATCTATCACCCCTCAATTTAAAACGATGCCACCTCGTGCTAGCCATCACCTTCGAGGAAAAATACTCTCACTATCCACCCTGTCTAATCCTCTGATCATCTTGTATGTCTCTATTATGTCACCTCTTAACTTTTTTTCTCTTTAACGAAAACAGTCTCAAGCCCCTCAGCCTTTCCTCATAAGACCTTCCCAGCACACCAGGCAACATCCCGGTAAATCTCCTCTGCACCCTTTCCAATGCTTCCGCATCTTTCCTATCATGTGGCGACCAGAACTATACACAATAGTCCAAGTGCAGCCACATGAGAGTTTTGTACAGCTGCGACATGAACTCAAGGCTCCGAAACACAATCCCTCTGCCAGTAAAAACTAGCACACCATTAGCCTTCTTAACAACCCTATCAAGCTGGATGCAACCTTTCAGGGATCTATGCACATGGACACAGAGATCGCTCTGCACATCCACAATACCAAGTATCTTACCATTAGCCTAGTACTCTGTATTATTTTTATTCCTTCCAAAGTGAATACTTCACAATTTTCCGCATTAAACTCCATTTGCCACCTCTCAGCCCAGCTCTGCAGCCTATCTATGTCCCTCTGCAACATCCTTCCGCACTTGTCCAGAACTCCACTCACTTTTGTATCATCCGCAAATTTACTACCCATCCTTCTACGCCCTCATCCAGGTCATTTGTAAAAAAAAGACACCAGCGGTGGCCCCAAAATAGCTCCTTGCCTTACGCCACTGGTAATTGAATTCCAGGTTGAATATTTCCCATCAACCACTACCCTTTGTCTTCTTACAGCCAGCCAATTTCTATCCAAACCGTTAAATCAACCTCAACCCCATGCCTCTGTATTTTCTACAATAGCCTACCTTGGGAACCTTATCAAACACTTTATTGAAATCTTATGCACCATACCAACTGTTTTACCCGCATCTACCTCTTTGGTCACCTTCTCAAATAACTCAATGAGGTTTGTGAGCCACGACCTACACTTCACAAAATCGTGTTGACGATCCCTATTCAAATTATTCCTTTCTAGATTATTATAAATCCTTATAATCCTTTCCAAAACTTTACCCACAAGGGAAGTGAGGCTCACTGGTTTATAATTACTAGGGTTGACTCTACTCCCCTTCTTGAACAAGGGAACAACATTTGCTATCCTCCAGTCGTCTGGCACTACTCTTGGGGACAATGATGACATAAAGATCAAAGCCAATGGCTCTGCAATCTCCTCGCTAGCCCCCCAGAGAATCGCAGGATAAATCCGATCTGTTCGGAGGACTTATCTATTTTCACACTTTTCAGAATTGCTAACACTTCCTCCTTATGAATCTCAATCTCTCATGGTCTAATAGCCTGTGTCTCAGTATTCTCCTCGACAACATTTTTTTTTTGCCTGTGTGAATACTGTTGAAAAATATTCATTTAACGCCTCTCCTATCTCTTCAGATTCCACACACAACTTTCCACTACTGTCCTTGACTGGCCCTAATCTTATCCTAATCATTCTTTTATTCCTGACATATCTATAGAACGCTTTAGGGTTTTCGTTGATCCTACCTGCCAAAAACGTTCCATGTCCCCTCCTGGCTCTTCTTAGCTCTCTCTTTAGGTCCTTCCTGCCTAACTTGTAACTCTCACGCGCCCTAACTGAGCCTTCCACGTTTCACCTTTACATAAGTCTCCTTCTACTCTTCACAATAGATTCAACTTCTTTCGTAAACTACGGTTCCTTCTCTTGACCACTTCCTCCCTGGCTGATAGGTACGTACTTATCAAGTACACGCAATAGCTATTCCTTGAAACAAAAAACTCCACATTTCAATTGTGTTCATCCCCTGCAGTTTCCTTCCACACCCTACGCATCTTAAATCTCGCCTAGTCGCATCATAATTTCCTTTCACCCAGCTATAAATTTTGCCCTGCGGTATATGCCTATCCCTTTCCATCGCTAAAGTAAATGTAATTGAACTGAGGTCACTATCACCAAAGTGCTCATCTAGCTGCAAATCTAACACCTGGTCTGCTTCATTACCCAGTACCGAATCCAATGTAGCCTCGCCTCTCGTTAGCCTATCTACATAGTGTGTCAGGAAAATCATCCTGCACACATTGGACCAAAACTGGCCTATCTGAAGTACTCGACCTATAGCGTTTCCAGTCAATATTTGTAAAGATAGAGTCTCCCTTAACAACTACTCTGTCTCAATCTTTTGATTCACTAATTGTTTGATTTTTTTTCCTAACCTATTACAAATTTCTCCACTCGTGGGCCAATAATTTCCTAATTGATGCACTTTCAAATACTATAACTGCAGTGAGAGAGTTTACAAACTATACCCAACAGTGTTTTGTGACAAGCGCAATAGCTAATTTTGAAAGTTGCTGACTCCACTTCATGATCACCTGAACCCAGGTCCTTATTCAATAACGTCCTTGAGAGTTAGCATTCTCTGTACGTATTAGCCTACCTCTTCCGAAATTCTGGTTACTTTTTCCCAAGCATTGTTTATGCAGAAATATAAAATGTTCTTGTGTTGTTATTTCGTTCCCAACCGTAAACAAATTACAGCAATGCTCGTTTACTTCTGCTGGTCCTTTCATACTCTAGTATCGAAGTTATATCAATTACACCCAAATGATGGGTCTAACTGCTGTTATTATAGAACTGTGTCATGTATTATACTGCAACCTGAACAGTTGTCACCTTTACCCTTGCTCACGAACCACTTTCAGAGTGTTGTTGAAAACCGAGCCACGTTGTTGAACCTTTTCGTAATGCCTGACAATATATTACAATTTTCAGAGAGGAAAGATATCCATACTACATGTACAAATGACATTTTTTTTTTAGCAGCTCCACTTTGATTGCTTGAGGTGTAGACATGGGGACATCTCCAGCGAGCAGTTGCCCAATTACATTGTATTTATTCACAGGCCCAAATCAACTCTCATTCATCAAATCATTGTTTCGTGGCACTATGGAACAGCAACTCCTCATTTTTTTATGAAAAAGGAACAACTCCTGGACATATTGATGTAGCAGAGGGCAGGATCATGGGAGATATAATTCTGGTTAATTTTGTATTCTATTTTCAAGGTTTCAAATCCTGATTCTGTGCGCTGTAAGGCTGGTTATTTTCATGCTGACTCCTGCCTCTCAGCCTACATTTCAAATTGTTTGTAAGTATCTGACCACTGACAGAACTACAACCGATATGTTCCTAACCTTCGTGCCAACTAATGCATACCTCTCTACTGTCAGGCAATCATACATTCACTCTGCCCACACACTGAAAATCGTATACTTGACCACTGTCACACTGACTAAATAAAATAAATACTGTCACCCGAAATGTTGTTAACTTTTACAACGAGGAGTTAGATTGAAAGTGTTGTCACTCAAGAACTCTCACCACGATTAAGTGAGAAATGCCACACTAACTGTACCTTGCCTATTTTTGCTATTTACAACTGCAAGTCTGACCACAAGAACTGCAACGCCCAGTACTAGTTGGATGAATATATTCGGTGTGAACAGCATTCTTTAGAAAACTGTTATGCTGGCAATTGGTCCCTTGTCCACAATCACACACAATATGATTGGAATTGCTGTCAAATTGTCAACTTTGATCCTGCACAAAAAATTAATCCGAAATATCAAAACTATTATGGTGATCTGAATAATCGCAACATTAATTATGTGGTCTTGAAAACGACCGCAGTGCTAAGTGAACACTCAGGTCGTTGTGCATGCTTTACTGCTCATTAACTGTTCTTGTTGTTATTTACACCCGCAAACTATTTACACAAAAGAGCTGTGTGTACATTATTGAAACAATCCTCTAATAGTTCATCACTCATTGGCACAAAAATTATACTCAGATAGTATAATTGTACATGATGACTAAAGCGGCGAAAATTCTTTATGATAAGGATGTCCCGAAATTCCATGCGTTTACAAGGTGAGACCGTCACGTGCAGACTGTTGTATTACCTATTTCGTTTCCAATGTTCGAAATGTTCTGCAAACAATTCACTATGTCTTTCCTGTATTCCATTATGATGGTGGATTCTGCATTTCAAAAAAAAGTGTTGCAGCCATAACCCCCCAGCCCCCCAGCCTGTGCCCCGAACACCCACACCACCATCTGCTCCACCGGCTCCGTGCTCCCTTAGTTTCACCTTTTCGAATTTGTTAACTTGACGTTTACCGTCTCCTTTTCATGGCGCATTTCATGAAGGGTGCATTCAGAATAATGAGCATCTTATGCACGCTTAATGGAATTATGTATTTGTGCTGAAATTGCACCTTTCCAATCTCTGCTGCCTCCCTTCATTCTGTATTTCTACCTCAAGAGGGCCTACAAGCCCTACAAGGAGAGACACATTAGTCAATATTAAGGTTTGTTTTTTCATTCAGACGATACATACTTATTCACATTTAAGCACTGAATTCCCACGCTAGTTTCGGCACTGCAAAACGTAACATTTGCCTACATCCGATCGACACCACTTAGGCTATGTTTGCTCAGTTGCTTAGTATCTGACTCATAATCTTCTGTTTTCGTTATTGGAGTTGAATTTGCCTACGATTGGACATGTTTAAAGCTTTGTCATACTCTGTACATGATAGATATCATGACTCAACCACCTTATTTTGTGAAACAACTATGTTGCATTCACTTATGGGAAGTGTACTTCGGAACAAAAAATGGTTTGGCCTGACGTTGAAACGTACAGGAAATTACTTTCAGTGCAGTTTCCTGTGCATTCTCTGTCTTTACAATCATCTCAAAATGTTGTTCAGGCTGCTTTTCCTTACGTTGGGTAAGTTTGTTTATCCCAGTGCCATCAGATATTAACAATTATGTTGTTGGCTTTGCTAGACATTAGGTAGCCTTGTTTTCATAGGCAGGGAGTTGCGATGGTTCGATCTTATTTAATGTTGTAAGCCTTTGTAAGCCATTGCTAGAACTTCTGTCACAGAACGAGGACGCTGGCACCTCACTGTCTCACTTAATACTTTCCCAAAAACGTTTCCTCGTCGGCTTATAAAATGCCTTGCCCCAGGGAAAAAAACCTGTAAATTTGTTGTATCTGTGCGTTAGAGAGAACAATTGTGGCTATTTTGGATCATTTTTTGAACATTGTTTCTCCTTGATCTTTGCAGGGTGTTTTTCACAAGCACAGAGAATCTCCAACAAAGGTCAGTGCCTCTTAATCCAAAGCCATTGACTTTGCCTGTTAAAAAAAAGATTTAAAAAGGCTGCTTCAAAAGCATGGGTTACCAAACGGCTGTAAATGCTCTGCGTGTTGTACAGCTCTTTTTTTGTTACCCAAGCTGGCTTAGTAATTGACCCCTGACTTACTGTGTTTCACTTCTGCTATTCAAATCCGGCGAGTCATAAAGGCGAAGGAATTGAGTAACATTGTCAAGAGCGTAATTTAAATTTGTTTAAAAAATTATGTTAAAATATCCTAGCGACGAACTGAGATACGATAGAAAAATGGGAATCTAAAATGATAGATGTTTCTGCCGATCTGTGTTTGGATAGCCAAAGTTATAAATATGGACCTTCCTTGCATATCGCAATGTACCATCTAAATGTTGGCTACGTGAGTGTATGTGCTTGTTAGGGCGACTAACGCAACCGATAGTGAGAAAATAAAGAGGAACTGTCGCAACATTTCCTGCAGCTTTTCTCAAGAGCAGAAAGTTGAGTTTAACATTTTGACTTAGTGCTTTCTACAAGCCCACTCGATTCAGGAAGCACAGGAATATAATGTTTGAAGAACTGTTATGCACAAAAACAGGGGAGGGAAGGAAATGTCCATTCAAGTGTATTTAATTATTACACTCGAGCACAATCGACTTTCGATTGTAATTTATAAGGTTGGCTAAAGAAAGGCATGACAACATCTCCCGAGGGGCGACGTGGTGGCACAGAGTTTAGCACTACTTCCTCATAGCGCCAGGGACCTGGGTTCAATAATGGCTTCTGGTTACTGTCTCTGTGGAGTTGATGCATTCTCCCTGTCTCTGCACGTGTTTCCTCCAGGTTCTCTGGTATCCTCCCTCAGTCCAAAGATGTGGGGGTTAGAGTTGATTGGCCATGCCAAATTGCCTGTAATGTTAGAAGGTGAGGAGGGTAAATATGTGGTGTTACGGAATAGTACTTGGGTGTGATTGCTGTCGGTGCAGGCTCGATGGGCCGAATGACCTCCTTCTGCACTGTAGGGATTTTATGGGATGCTATGAGAAATGAACATTAGAGGTGCCAGTAGTATTCAACAATAATTCCAAAGAACAGCAAGGATACAAATCATGAGTGTATGAAATATAGGAAAAACATGTATGTCACCTAATACTAGATTATTTGGATGAGGGCGTCGCTGGGTCGGCTAACGTCTGTTGCCCGTCCAAATTCACATCCAGTTGACTATTTGCTGTGCCATTTAAGAACAAATGGTGTGAGCAAAATACCAGGGAGCAGAAAAAAAAGAGTGGCAACGTCCGCAAGTAGCAAGTTCCAATTTGACGTTTGACGTCAGAATTGAAGGGAGGGAAAATATATCAAAGTTGAAATTGATAGAAAAAAAAGTTAAGAATAAAAGACTGTGTTGGAAGTAATAGGGTCGGTTGCAATGAAGTAATAAATGCATTTTAGTAAGATATGAGGAAGTTCGAGAAATGTTACAATCTAAAGAGGCCTAAGTTAACTTTGAGTCTGGAGGGCTGCCACTTGCCTAAATGCAGCATCAGGGGGCACCAAGGCAACATGTGGAGAATATGTAAACTCTACACAGACAGTGACCCAAGCCAGGAAAAGAACCCGGGTCGCTGGCTATGAGAGGCAGCAGTGTTAACCACTGTGCCAACGTGCCACCCCTGTTTCAGAAACTTAGATTGTGTTCCATCAAAGTTGAAGGCATAAGATTTAATTGCATCAACCAGGTTGAGGTTCTAACGTTCACTGTTTGTTTTATCATCAAAGACCGTGCTCAGTGACCTCCCGAAATGTGCGAATAAATTCATTTCCAGAACACTTTGAAGCAGTACTTTCCAAACCAAAAATAACTCATCATCTCCACATCACATATTGTAATTTTGGAAACCATCTTCCAAAGGCATAGTACAAGCCTCCCAGGCCAAATATTTCCTATTCAGAGCCCCACAGCACAGGGGCTCTTCACCCCATCGAGACTGCACTGACAAAAAGTACCACAAAATTCGAGTTACTCCCATTTCCCAACACATGCCCACATTGTTGAGTATTGTGATATTAAAATATCCCATCTAAATGCGTGGTAAAGGCTTGGCATTATTTTGGCCTCCACCACCTACCCGTTCAATGCATTCCAGATTCTCACCATTCGCTGTGTGAAATAAAAATTCAGATTCACTCTGAATCTCTTGTTACATACCCATAAGACCATGCCCCTTTGCCATTGACCCCTCAACAAATGGGACCAGCTGGTTCCTATTCACCCTGTCGAACTGTTCACCCCTCAGCGATGTCCTCATCAGCCTTCATTGCTCAGAAGAAAACAATTCAACCCCACGCAGTATCTCCTTAAAGCTTAGATATTCCAACCCAGAAATGTCCATGTAACAAATAGGAGCAGAATTAGGCCACTTGGCCCATCGAGTCTGCTCTACCATTCAGTCATGGCTGTGTTTTTTTCTTATCCACATTCTCCTGTCTTTTCCACATAATGTCTGATCCCCTTATTAATCAAAAACCCGTCTATCTCTTTCGTAAAGACACTCAATGACCTGGCCTCCACAGTCTTCTGCCGGCAATGAGTTCCACAGATTCATCGTTCTCTAGCTGAAGATATTCCTCCTCATCTCCTTCATGGCGTGTGTTGCAGCATTTCTTTACTCAGTGTTGCAGGAAATATTTTCTTTTCTCCCATTCCCTCTGCTATACTTAGTTCCTCAAGAAAGTTCCAATATTTTAGTACGGCAAAAGTGGGCCAGACATTTTGCACAATTTGATACAGTTTTCACAGGGTGACATTGTTTTTGGTCACTTCACAGATCTCATCCAGTGTGGTTACAGCCACAGCTAAGTTTGTGGTCAGCATGTGAACAAGTACTTCTGATTCTTTGTCCTCTTCTGTGGTGGTGGTGGTGGTGGGTGGGGGGGGGGGGGGGGGCGGTGGTATGCATGTCTGTGATATATATATTTCTTTCCCTGGCTGGTATTCAACTCTGACCACTGCAAATAAAGTCGGAATCTTTGGATTCTTTGTGGTGCACATTTCATGGCCTTTATAAGTACAACTTCCAAAGGCATATGATCAGCCCTTACATTCACATATTTGCCACAGACATGCAGGTGCAATTGTTCTAAGCCCAGCACAATCTATTTGGGCACAATGTTTCCGTGTTTCAGCCTGTAGTAGCTCAGGAAGGCCGAAAGGAAAGAACATGATTTATTACAGAATGCAAAATAAAATCAATATTATGGTGTACAAACACTAGTGCCTGCTTGGGACTACAGATTGCCAGGCCTAGCCCCGTGCCTGCCTTATAAAAGGCTCAGGTAATGAGTTCTAGCTGAACAGGCAGTAAGTAGCCTGTTACCAGGGGAACTCATACTCAATGAGCCCTACAGGGAGATCAGTGATTCCCCATGGACCTCGTAGAGGTTATCACACAGCCATTGCCTTTGAAACGTACACCACCGATGCCTCATGTTGCAAGAGGACAGCTTGCCAGCTAGTTTTTGTAGTGTCCACTAATATCTTGATTGGCTGACTGTTATCATAACAGCTTAACATGTGTGTCTGAGTTGGTGTTCTCTTTAGACTGGTCAAAACTTATTGGTGACTTTTCTCGCAGTGCCATTCCACATCATTTTGTCCAGGCTCTCTGAGAGGTGCTGTCAGGTCTGACATCTACAGAATGAAATTCCCAAGAGAGCTCACCTTGCCCAAAAGCGTCTCCAAATTTGTCTTACATTCTGGAGGTGACATATTCGCAACTGCTTCAATTTTACTCTGGTCGGGCATCAGTCCCTCACTTGTTAGCACATGTCCCAGATATTTGATTTAATGAAAACCTATTTTGCATCTTTCCTTCTTTAACTTGATGCTCCTGTTTCGAGCCCTTGCCAGCACCTGCCTCAGTCTGTGGTTGTGTTCTCCTTATGTGACTCCCCAGACCAGCACATTGTTGGTAGAGGTTTGCACACCCCCTAACCCTGTAACCAGCTGCTTCACCATTCTGTAAAACACCTCAACAGCTGAATTAATACCAAAAGGTAAGCATAAAAACTTGTAGCAACCAATACTGTACTGAGGATACGAGATAGAGATGAGTAAAGAGCAAAACATACTAATTAAAATTCAAAATAAATAGATATTGTGTAGTAGAGTACTTGCATGGTCTGTTGTGTTCTAACAGAAACAAGATTGGATTTTCTTACTTGAGAAAGGGAAATGTCACAATAATGAGGTGATTTTTGTGATGGACTCAATATTAGGTGGAGGCTAAACTACGAGGTACAATCTGACTTGGCGTCGAATATCAGATAACATATGTAAGAGAAGATTGTAACAAGGCTGCAGATGTATTCTGGTTGTGTGTTCATGCACTGAAAATGTGCTAGTAATACAGCTAGTTTACAGTAATGATGTCAGCCATCCAGCATCATCAAAACAAGACAAGATCTGATGGCGATTCTGACTAATCAGCAGATTTGTAGTCTCAGCAGTGCCAGGATTGAGTATTGGCCACTGCTGAGAATACAAGCAGGAATAGCATGGATCCCAGACTTCAGGTGAGTGTGGGGATTACGCATCAGGCTCTTTGGCTGACCCTAGTGGGGGGGGGGGGGGGGGATGGAAGTGGGGTTTAGAGGCCAGATGTGGAGGATGAAAGATTATGATGGACACACCTTAGAAGAAAGTATTCCCTCTTCCTACTTGACAACATCCCTCTTAAAGTTGGCGGACTGCTTTGTTTCTGTCTTTTCCTGTGGCAGAGGTGGAATTTGGCCTGACATTGCCATTTAGGGGCTTCAGTTGGCCCAAGGGAAGGCGGGCTGCCAGATGCCCTCCTTGTCCGCTGTAATATGGGAGACAGGTTGAGGGTGGATGGGAAAAGAGCAGGCAATCTACCCACTTTGTTTTACAACGGGAAGTTTAAAATTCAGCCCTGAGGTTATATCAACAACAATTCCCTTCCCTTGTGATCTCTGTCTTGAAGAAACACAAGAACAGCGATACTGTGGGGATACTTTTCATCTCCTCATACCACTCCAGGATACATGCCACCCTGATTTTGATTTATATCTCTGCTCCAACATTGCAATTGGGTCAATATCCTGGAAGTTGCTATCTAATATCTTTACAGATGTGCCATCAATAGATTGGACTGCAAAGATTCAAGATGAAATCTGACCACAATATTTTCAGGGCAGTTTGGAATGAATAATAAATGTAGCCTTGTCATCATTGCTCACGCCTGAGAGCAAGTTAAAAAATGTGAAACTCCTATGAACCTCCTCGAATGCAATCTCAGCATTCCAATAGTGATGTGACGAGAACTGCAAACTGTATTCCTGCTGTGGCCTAACCAACGTTGTGCGGTTGTAAAGCAGGAATGCATGGGGATGGGAACCTAAGCGGACGTCAAGGAAAGTTAACACAAGAACACCATTGAAAGAAAGTACAGCAAAATGTGAGGGTAATCGAGGAGGAGAATCAAATAGGGCCAAAGCACAAACAAAAATAAAGGTGACTGAAAAAGGCAAAAAAAAAGTAAAAGCTTTATATTTTAATGCAAGGAGCATTCTTAAAATAAAAAAAAACCTATGGTGCAAATCAACGTATGTGGAATTGATTCCATAATCATTATGGAGACATTGTTTAAAAGAGATCAAAGTAGAGATCAAAGTAAATTCCAAGGATATTTGAACATTCGGAAATACAGTAGGGAAGGAAAAGATGGTGGGTTAGCACTGTTATGGAGAGATGAAATGCGATCCGTTTTGGGAGATAATCTAAGCTCGAATGATATAAAGTCAATAGAGGTAAGAAACAAAAACCTCAACGGAATAAAGACAGTAAACGTATTGGTGACCATAAACAAGTAGCCACACTAGAGGAAATTTACAAACCAGACATATTATAAATAACATGCAGATAAAACAGAAAGATATTAAAAAAGAATGCAATCATAATTATGGTCCTTATGATCTTCATGTTGATTCAGTCAATAAAGTTGGAAAGTTTGGCTATGGCAAATAAATCATAGAGAGCATTGGGGGCAGTTCCCTAAGGCGATACCTAAGGGAACAAACGAGGGAACAGACTGCCTGAATCTGGTGAAGGGCGATGAAGTAGTTCGAATAGAGACTGAATAGCCCCATAGGGAAAAAAAATCCTCTTTCATGAACGTTTTTATTTGGCTTGATGGTGAAGAAAATGGATCAGGAGGAATTGTGTTTCAATTTAATTTTCGAAACTTCAATGAAATGCGCAAAGAATTTGCTAAGTTGAACTGGTTGGATGCTTTAGCTGGAAACAGAACCAGCGAGCAGCGGTAGACATTTAGTGTGGCAATTCATGATGTTCAGTAGATCGGTAAGGAGGAAAGATTCCAAGGAAGCGACAAATGAACTGTGACTTACCAAGGAGTTTAAGTACGGTATTAAGTTGAAACAAAAATATATGCAGAGGCATAAGTCAGTGCTGGCTTTGAAGAATCGGATCAATGCAGAATCCAGCAAACGAGGACTGCAAATATAATAAGGAGAGAAAAAAAAATTCTACGAAAGTAGGCATGTGAATTAAATTTAAAAAAAAAGAACTACAGTCAGATTGTCTTTAAAGTAACATAAATGAAGAGAGAGGTCCAAGTGAACATAAGCTTCTGAGAACATCAATCTTCAGAGAAAGCAAGGGAAGAGTGAAGGAGTTCATGAGGACATTTCTAACGGTCGTAATGGGGGCGGGGGGATACTTCAAACATCTCATTCATACTAAAACGGGAGGGGGATTAAACACTATTACGAACACTAGAGAAGCAGTGTTAGAGGAACTGATGAAACTCAAGGCAACGGAGTCCCCTGACGTTGATCACTTGCGTTTTATGATTTTAAAAGAAGTAACTACAGAAATAGGGAATACAGTGCTTGTAATTTTCCAAAATTCCTTGCAGTTTTCAGACAGAATGGGGCATTGGAAAACGTCCAAGCTGACACCCATATTCAAAAAGAGAGACAGGCAAAAATCGGGCATTTATACTCCGATTAGCGTAACACCAGTTGCAGGAAAGATGCTGGAATTAATTATTAAACAAGCAGTTGCAGCATATTTCGAAAAAAAAAATAATCCGATCAAGCAGAACCAACATGGTCTCATGAATGGGGAAACGTGTCTGTGTTTTTGTTCTGCATTTTTTCGAGCATGTCTCAACCATAGTGGATCGACGGGGAACAGTAAAAGTGTTTCTTTTTTTTCGTCCGTGAACTTCACAAAATATTAACTCAGATGATAAGAGCCCATAGTTTTGGAGGTAGTATATTGGCATTGATAGAAAATTAGCAGGAAACAGCCAGTAGAGTTAGAATATTATTTCTCAGGTTGGTGACCAGTAATCAGTGGGGTTCCACAGGGATTAGTAGTGGAACGACAAATATTTATTATTAATGATTGGAGGGAAGAAGCCAATGTCGAGCAGTCAGATTTGCCACACATTGGTGGTCATGAATTATCTTATCGAATGCTTAACAACACTTGTTGTCTTTCGTGCTAATCTATCCACCCGGTTCACTTCATCTTTCACTAGCCTCGTTTCTTTTAATTGCCTTTATTTAATTGAAACACGGTTGTTTCCTATCCAAGTTTCTAACTTTCAAATTGAATATAAAATTATATAATGTCATGGTCAATATTTCTAGGGGATCCTTCACTCTAATGCCTTCCGTTAAACCTACGTTATTTCCTATTAAACGAGTTAGGATAGTCTGCTCCCGAGTTGGCTCCATGTATTATTGCTGTAGCAAAGTGCGACTAATGTATTTTATGAATTTGTGGTCAAAATTAATATTGCCAACTTGATTAATTCGATTGACATGAAGATCATTGTAACCCATATTATCGCCCTATCCCTTTTGTATGCTGTTATATGTTACATCCTTTCTTATGGCATGCTATTGGTTGGAGGTCTATACGCTGGTCCAACCAAGGTCTTATTTTCCCTGCTGTTCTTTTACCTCCACCCAATAACCTATATCAACCTCAGGGATCAATGATGGGTCCACTGTTATTTGTCACTTATATTAATGATTTGGATGAGAATATAAGAGGTATGGTTAGTAAGTTTACGGATGACACTAAGGTTGGTAGTATAGTGGATAGTGAATAAACTTATCTCCAACTGCAACGGGATCTTGATCAATTGGGCCACTGTGCTGCAGATGGAGTTTAATTTAGACAAATGCGAGGTGATGCACTTTGGTAGAGTGAACCAGGACAGTACTTACTCAGTCATTGGTAGGGTGTTGGGGACAGTAACAGAGCAAGGAGATCTATGGGTCCATGTTCATAGCTCCTTGAAAGTGGACAGAGTGGTGAAGAAGGCATTTGACATGCTTGGTTTTGTCGGTTAGAACATCGAATACAAGAATTAAAATGTCTTGTTGAAGTGGTACAAGATATTGGTAGAGCCACACTTAGAATACCGTGTGAAATTCTGGACACCTTATTATAGAAAAGAAATTATTAAACTAGAAAGAGTGCAGAAAAATTTACTAGGATATTACCGGGACTTGATGGATTGTGTTATAAGGAGAGACTGGACAAACTGAATCTTTCTCTGGACGGTAGGAGACTGAGGGGTGATCTTCGAGAGGTGTATTAACTAATGAGGAGCACAGGTCAGCTAGATAGTCAATATTTTTCCCTCAAAGGTAGGGGAGCCTGAACCTAAAGAGCATAGGTTTCAGGTGAGAGAAGAGAGATACAGAAGTGTCCAGAGGGGCAATTGTTTCACGCAGAGGGTGGTGAATGTCTGGAACAAGCTGCCAGAGGTATTAGTAGAGGCAGGTACAATTTTGTCTTTTAACAAGCATTTGGATAGTTGCATGGGTACGATGAATATAGAGGGATATGGGCTAAATGCGGGCAATTGGGATTAGCTTTTGGGTTTTAAAAAAGGGTGGCATGGACAATTTGGGCCGAAAGGCTGGTTTTCATGCTGTAAACCTCTATGACTTGATGACTGTACATCATCCGAATATATTTCGACTTCCACAAGTGACATAATTGCTTCTCTTGTTAAGTGTGCTAACACACCATCTGTTCCTTCCTTCCAACTTTCCAAAATGGCTAATATACCTGGATATAACGTTTCCTGTTCTGAACTCCTTTAAAGCATGTGAGTGATGTCATATCCATTTATGTTGAGTTATGCTGTCAATTTGTCAACATTATTCTGAATGTTTCGTCCATTAAGGTACATAATCCTTTGGACAACCTTTGTTCCATCTATAATCACGCTATTTTTTTTCTTTGTGCTATGTCCCTATTTGTCTCTTCATTATGTTGCCTTCGCATTTTAGTGTTCTTACTTCTGTTGTCCTTCTGTTCTCTCTTTTCCTTGTCAGCCTGCTTATTTTACTTCCCATCTGCAATTCTGGGTTATTTGTGCATGAGACATGAAAGCGAATCATTGGACGCATTCACCACAAATAGCTTTGGGAACAGAGCCTGATTGTACGTGTAAGGCAAAGATAGATAGATGTTTTCTTTTTTCGTCAAGGAATCATGGCTTGCGGGGAAAACGCTGTACAGTGACACGTGAGGAACGTTGAATCAGCAATGATCATTTGGAAAGGCGGAACAGAGTTCGACAGGCCAAACAGCCTTCTCCGTTTTCTTATTCTGATGGGTTTATGGTCCAAGTATGACTAAGACGCCACTGTCGATTATTTAAAAAACTCATCAGCGTCATAAGTTTTCTTTAAGGAAGGAAATCTGACTTTCTCACTTTGTCTGGTAATCTAGCATTAGATAAGTGCAATGAGAAAGGATTCGTTGACAATTTATACATTAGGGAACCTTTTGGGAGTGCGAACATAATATGATGATTTTTTTTGTATCAAATTGGATTAGGGTAATTGATTCTGTGTCTTGAATGTGAATAACGGTAACTATGATGAAATGAGGCATTAGTTTGTTATAATAGACGAGGGAACGTTCCTGAAAGGAATGACAGTGGGCAGGTAACGGCCACCATTCAAAGAATGAAAAGATAAACTCCAAACCTTCATTATTCCTATTTGGCGCAAAACAGAATGGGAAATGTGGCCATAACATGGCGTGGAGGAGAAATCCGAGATAGTATTAGCTTAAAAGGAAAAACACTGATGTGCAGAATAGGTGGATTGGTCATGCTAAGTTGTCCCTTCATGTCAGGGGGATTAGCTCGGATAAATGCATAGTGTGATGGGGTTAGGGCCTGGTTGGTATGTCGGTGACTGCAACCCCGGTGGGCCGAATAGCCTTCTTCTGCATTGTTCGATTCTATGATAGTATGATTCACACAAGTTGGCAAGAAATAACAATTAACCTGTCGATTGGCAGTAGTTCAAAATTTAACAAACATGGAACAAGTGATTGATTAAACAGGGAAATAAAACAATAACTGGAAATATTCAATGTGCATGTAAGTAGATAAAAGATTGACAAAAATGAATGTAGGTTATTCCCCCTGAATGTAGGTTATTTAACCTTCATTCAGGGGGAATTCCTAATGAGCAACAAAGAAATAGCTGAGAAATTAAATCCGTACGTTGCTTCTGTCTTCACAAAGGGAGACAAGAATGACGTAATGGAAGTCCTGAGAAATACAAGTTTTGACGTGAGCATAACGGCACCAGTAGGGACGGTGCTGGAGTTCATGTTCACTCATTTCGTAGCACAGGATTTGGAAAGCATTGCCATAATCAAACAAAATCACCAGGGATTTCGATAGGGAAGTCCTGCTTCTGAAATTTACTGGATCTTTTGAACATGTAGAAGGAGAAACCTTACATTCAGTTTAACAAGAACATCAATCTGCATTTTAAGTGCTATAAGCTGCAGGGCAAAGGGTCGAGGGCAAAATGGTGGGCGTACAAGGGGCCCCTGGTTTCCCTCGGGCTAACATGGAGAAGATGACTGGAAGGATGCCCCCCTTTGCTATGGCTTTCCGATGCTCCTATGCTTCTATATAATTAATAGTTGTTGCCACTAAGAACGGTGGATGTCTTTTGATTTGATTTTCAGACAGCTTTTGGCAAGAGTGAACCAGGTAGATTGAGCTAGTGCAGGACTTACTCAGGTCATGGCAAGGCGGTGGCTAGATTTACAGATCAAAGAGGTGTAGGCGTGCATGTTCGTAGCTCCTTGAAAGTGGAGTCAGAGGTGGACTGAGTGTTGAAGAATGCATTCAACTTTCTTGGCTTCATTGATCAGAACGTTGAATACAGGAGTTGGGATGTCCTGTTGAAGTTGTATAAGACACTTAAGGCCACACTTAGAATGTTGTGTACAATTCTGGTCACCCTGCTATAGAAAGGATATTAATAAACTAGAAATAGTGCAGAAAATGAACACGCAATCACACAGCTAACTGGATTTGCTATTGCGAAATTGAGAATATTATATTAATATCTGTCTGAATGAGCTGCTTTATTAAGCTGTAATATATCAACATGGGTTGCTATTACGCAAGGAGATGGTAACATTTTCCCCCGATCATCCGTCGATGCTCTTTGGTTTCTGAAGGAAATTTACTAAGATGACTGATAGGTGAACATCTGTGATGGCGTTTCCCTTGTTCTCAACATTACTCAGGTTTCCATATTGATATTTTCCTTCAACTGTTTTCCTCTCTCATTATTTGAAAGATGATGCCCAAGAGTTACCATCACCAACAATATCGATAGATCCAAGGAGTGGATCATTTGGGGAAGGAAGTTCGGCTCGCATTGAATGCAGGACCCCGAGCAACCATGTAGGCAGCACCTTCTATTTGATACAAGTCGGGAAGGACACGCCAATTGCGGAGGAAACTGTTCCAGATGGAGAGGAGACGGCTACATTTAAACTCCACAACCTCACCGCCCAACATGAAGGGGAATACCGTTGCTTCTACCGAAATAACAAATCAGGCCAATGGAAGAATTCAAGTTTCAGCGATCCAGTTCACTTAACCATGCAAGGTAAGACTTTTTTTTCAAACACAAAAAAATGCATATGAAATCTCATTCTTCAACCCGAAAATGCACTTGCTCCCTCGGGTTGGGACTGAAGACAGGATAAAACACATGGGTAAATTCAACGCTATTGATTGTTGAACTTTTTTACTTCTTAGTCTGATAGACGTGCATGCGGTATTTTGTTTGAATTTCAACTTTTTTTTTCTGAAGTGGGAAAATATATCCAAATAGGATGGTGCTAATTATAAATTAGTTCATAAACTTCAGTGACTCTGGTGAAATTTCACCGTATTTAAAAATCCAACATGCGAATATAATTGTCAAAGGACAATTGTATTCCCGCTTCTGGCAGTCGTCAGAAAACTGATTTAACTATTTCTGGTGAGGGGTTCAAGAACAATGTTAATGGTATACGCTCAGATCAGGTGCTGTAAACTATTGCTTGAAAACTTGAAGACTCCTGTGCATTTCTGAAACAAATTTAATGACATAGATGGACTGAACCGCCGCAAGATGTTACTTCATCAACAGGCATTGACAATATATTTTAGAATTCGAAGGGGAAATACAAACTTATACATCTGCGCAAATGATTAATCTTGTGTGCGCAAATGATTAATATATTAAATTGTAAGATCTCTGCCAATATAGTGGGAAACATTACTGCAGGAGAAACAGCTCACGATTATCATTTGAACGAAACATAACGCATTGATATTCAGTTCTAAAGCAGGTTGCCTTTGAAACTTAACATAAACCGGATGCTGCCCCGATTTTGACTGACATCCCCTTGAATGATATGATATATATCTTTTATATGAAGAGGAACTCACTGATAAATAACTTTCTTTTTCTGATGACTATTTGGAGCCACATGCGTCAGAAACACATGTAAAGGGAGGACTCTACATAAATGATGGATGATGTAATGGGATTGCATTTTTTTTCCTGTCATATTTGCGGGCTCCAAGGATGTCTGGTGCCCCAGCATTCCATTATATCTCGTCTCAAAATGCTGACGTGGTGAAGGGTGTTTGCTGGCGGGTGGGGGCAAGGTGGGAAGGGGTGACTAATCTCATTCGAAATTTGCATGAATGCAAGTAACAGGAAATAAATCAGTTCCTTGTATTGTTCACCATTTCAGCATTCACCATTGTAAAATATGATACAGAACTTTAAAGTGCCTCGTAATTTAAAGAGCTGAAAGGCCCGCGGCGAGAACACTTGGATAACAATTAATGAATAGTTACTTCAAAGCACACTTTGGCCTTGTTCTCGCAAGGTCATTCGTCTCAGTCCAAGAATTATAGGATGCATTTAATGCTGGCATTGGAATCAAGAGAAGTCTATTTTATGTAGATAATCATTTGCGCTTTGATGACAAACTTTGCACCAATGAAACGGAGGTGAAATTGGTTATGGAGTGTTTAAAGAACTGGGTGTGCATATTATCAGGGTGAGATGAATACATCAAATGTAAGTACAATGCTGCGGTTGCCAGTAATAAACATTATTGACATTAATTGCACTGATCACTTCAAAAGCGAGGCAGCATCCGTTCAGGGAGAGCACGGTTGGCTTTTCATATATTGTGAGTTCAAAAGTTCTTGCATCTACAAGTATTGAACTGCCATCAGACTCAGTGCTAACTAAGTTTCCTTTTGCACAGATGTTGGTTACACCGCTGCATATTGATACATTTGTCGTTTTAATTGAATCTGTTGGATATTGGTG
The DNA here is from genome assembly GCF_965287045.1 of Carcharhinus amblyrhynchos. Taxonomy (NCBI): domain Eukaryota; kingdom Metazoa; phylum Chordata; class Chondrichthyes; order Carcharhiniformes; family Carcharhinidae; genus Carcharhinus; species Carcharhinus amblyrhynchos. The sequence continues at coordinate 3,354,461 of NC_137330.1, forward strand.
TAATCGTGTGTCTTAGAGGAAGATTTATTATTTAAGCATCGTTTCTGACATCTGGATCATATGGAACCAACCTTGAAGTATTAACCAGAGACAGACTTTCATTATTGTGACATTTTGAGATGATTAACCATTGGTGCTGAAAAGTTAAAAAGTCCATGCACGTCTGTCTCAATGGCTTTGGGGCTGCCAATATTACAAAGTCAGTCGTGTTGTTCCTATAGAGATGCCAACAGTTAACATTTAAACAATGATTTTCTGTCGGTAATCGTCTTCACATTGTAGCCAAAAGAATGATGTTTAATTCAAGGCCTTGTTAAAGAAGTAATGTTGTTTGACTTCTGGAATGAAGCATGTCGAATTGTTTTACTAGTTATGCGTTGTCAACTTCATACTTTAGGAATGAAAAATAATTGGATGTGGATCGCAATTGGGGCAGGTGCAGTCGCGTTTATTGTCGTTGTCATAGTGACTGTGTGGTGCATCTGCAAAAAGAAAGGTGAGTACGATCGTTTTAATCGAGTCCATTTTCAGCACGTCCTCTCTGTTCAATCAAGTTTTCTCGAAATTAATGTTTCAGCATCGACACTAAGGGATAACTCAGGTGGTTGTTCATGACAAATTCTGATCATCCTCTCTGCACTGTGTTAATCTGAGGCATGGACTACCTTGTCCAGTAGCATTAGTTTTATGGATGTTGATGTTTATCCAAGTTGATTACATTCCAATTTGTTCATCCAAGATTCAGATTTAAAGTAACGTGTTTGTACAATATTTTAAAACCGGTCTTGTGTGCAATTTGTATTATATGTGCTGGACTATAAGCGAAAGAAGAACACCTTTGCAGAAATTGAATCTCTGCCAGAGACTATAAACCGGGAGTAAATATACATTGACTGATTCCTTACGGTGATATTCCACTGACTTCAAATTCTGAATTTCAGAATAATCTGCATCAATTTAGCCTTACGTGATCTTCCTACTATTAACCCACTCTTTGGGTTATTGTCGCTTGTCTTGTCCGTTTGATTCACAAAAGAGGATGTTGGATGGGACGTGCTCAAGTCGAAAAGGTCTATTTTACTTTCAGCCCAAATATATTATTGTCCCGAATTTAAGAATACTTAGTAACAGTAGCACGTAGTGGGCAATTTCGTCCATGATCTATCCATGTCTTGTTTTTGTTTTCTATCTGCTAACACACATCATTTTATTAGATTTCAATGTCGATCGACAGTTAAACCGTTCGTGCTTTTCTGTCTTACAGCCGAAGCCAGGAAAAGGAAAAATGATGGGTGAGAAATGTTTAGCTTTCAATTAAATTTCAATGTCGCGGAATCACCTTCAGCAACATCGTCTCAGGAAATTTATGGAAATGTATATGTTTCTGCTCCCTGATAAATAAACCCAGGGTTATTTATTCATTTAAGTTTACCTGACTTTTGGAACTTGCACTACGTTATCATCTGAATGCAGAGCTGATTTTATTTTATTATTTCATTCGTTTGCATATCGAAACAATACCGCCTGCTGGTGAAATTCTGTATAGTTAGAAACGATTGCAAATTTGGTTTGAAAATTCAGGAGCAAAAAAAAAGCACATGTTAATTAAAATAGTTGGAAAACTGAACCAACATCTTATTTACGAATGTGGATGCTGGATATCACATCGGGTTCCCAATACAGGTAACCTTTTTTTTATTAAGACAAAGACATACGAGAACGCAGAGTTAAAGTGCCCATGTGATAGGTAGGATTAGTGAACATCCAACTAAATGACAAAATAGGCTTCGAATATCTAACTTCCATCTTCCCATGTGCCTTCCATTTCCTACAGCATTCTGAAATGAACTAATTGATGCTACTGTCAGTATCACGGCGTTTGATACGTTGCAACAGTTTTCTGCAGTGACTTTTGCACAGTCACTGTCCTCAAATGTTATTCTTATGGAGAAATGTATGTACAGAACGTTAAGAACCTCAGCGCATTTCGGCAATTCGAATGGATGATTGCCGAGTTATATTTTCAGCCCATTTGCCTTCCTAGTTTCATGGCCTTTCATCATATTCATAGACTCTATCAATGTATGTCTTCAAAGGTACAACTAAACTAGTACATGCACATTTTTGTGTGAAATTTTTCTGGATTACTATATCGAGTATTGCTCTTCTCTCTAACAATGCATCTAACATTAAGAGCATGTACCCTGCTTGTAGACTTTGCAAGAGCCGTTTTCTTCATTCTCGAAATGTTTCATCAAAACATTAGACAACGTTTTCAAAATTTTAATTAGAAAGCAGTTCGCTACTCCATAGGATAGCCCATAAAACATAGATTATACGCAATATTATAAGGACATTAATATTTTAGCAGCCCCCAAACTAAATGTAATATCCCGTTTGATATACTCACAACAACGAAGGCAAAGAATTCGGTTGCGCTGCTTTATTGCTCAATGGGATGTAATTATTGTTGGTATGACTAAATTCGTTTGACTATTCTGAATTAATCTTGAGAATGTGTTGATTTGCCACTTGAAAGTACTTGAATTTATGCCTTGTTTTACACGTATATCGCAGTGTGGAGGAAATGTTATTGGGCATTTGGTAGATGCTTGTTTATCGAGGGAACAATGTTGCACGTTGTGACAGTCAAGAGAGCTAGTTAGAAAGGTATGGCGTCAAGCACATATCAGGTGAAGTGGTGAGTGCTCCATGATGATCCTGAAGAGTACTTCTCATTTAAAGTGTGTAGCACCGGTAAGAAGCAAATTTGCAGGTCTGCCGAGTTAAGTGGTTGTCCGAAAATGTTGACATGGAGATATATGACGTGGATAATGAAAATGTGATGCGGTTTCGTTATGAATGTTGACTCTTACAGGTTCGAAGGCCATTATGCAGATTATACATTGAGACTTGTGGGACTCAACACATAAAATATTAATAAAGCCACATGGATAATTCATGCCCTTTCATAGCCAATGTGAGACCACATAGGATAGTCGCAGTTATTGGAGGAACTTTGCAGACCTCTTGTCCTTACCAAGAGAGGTTGGGAAATTCATGACTATATGAGTAATGAAAAAGAAATATACTCAATACAGGGTTTTGAGCTCGTCGATAAACTGAAATAATCACTACACATTTGAGGACCTTTGGCAGTAAAATTACCATCTGCTTTATTTTTTAGCTCCAATTTGTGGACGACATTTGACAGCAACATTGACAGTCTACGTAAGTGTAAACGTTTATATCCAACACAATTTTCCCGAATATTACTTTTATTCGTGAAATAACTGAAACAACATCACAAAACATTTCAACATGACCATCACCGAAAATACAAAGACACTTACGTTTTCTACGTAATACATGTTTCACTGTGACGTACTTCAAAACAATTGAAGGGACGTGACATTTCAAATGTTCGGTAGAGAAAAAGGCAATGAAATTTAAGTAGTTAGCCAATTTTCCACTCGATACTTCTGATAAATTTAACAGCGGTAAAGCATTAAAGGAATACATTAAGATAGACTTCTATGTAAAATTCTACACTATTCATTTCTGCGTCTGACTTGTTGCAAGGTTTGTCGCTGATAATTCAACAGAAGTGACAAAGACCGTCGTTCAGTATGTAAACTCTGCATTAAGTTAGATTATGGATTGACATCTTGGTTACAATTATAAAACAAATGTGCTTGTTCGGACGAATATGTGATGCATAGATAGGTTTGCAGCACAGAATGCAGAGAAATCCAGCAAGTCAGACACCATGCTGTATTTGGCTGGAAATACAAATATTCTGCTGAGAATCGGCACTACTGGCAGCACCGGATATAAAGTCATAGATTCAGACAGGTTTACAGCATGGAAACAGGCCCTTCAGCCCAAATTAAACACACGGGCCTTTCTTTTTAAGTGAGTCCCAATTGTCCGCATTTGGCTCATATCCTTCTATGCCTATCTTACCAATATAACTGTCTAAATGTTTTTTAAAAGAGAGAAGTGTACCCACTTCTACTACAACTTCTGGCAGCTTGTTCCAGACACTTACCACCTTCTGTGTGAAAACAAAATGCCCCTCTGGACACTTTTGAGTCTCTCCCCTCTCGCCTTAGACCTATGGCCTCTAGTTTTAGGCTCGCCTACCTTTGGGAAAAAGTATTGACTATCTACCTGATCTATGACCCTCATCATTTTATAGACCTCTATAAGATCAACCTCCATCCTTGTATGTTCCAGTGAAAAGTCCTAATCTATTCAGCCTCTCCTTATAACTGAAAATGTCAAGTCTCAGAGCATCCAAGTAAATATTTTCTCAACTCTTACCAGTTTAATAATACTCTTCCTATAATAAAGTGAGTAGAACTGTACACAGTATTCCAAGTGTTTGTTGAAGTTGTACAAATGCCTTGTACAACTTCAACAAGCCGTCCCAAATACTATATTCAATGTTCTGACCAATGACACCAAGCAGAATGCCCTCTTCACCATTCTGTCCAGCTATGACTACACTTTCAAGAAGCTATGAAACTGTACCCCTCGACCTCTTTGCTCTGTAACCCTCCCTAACTCCTTATTATTAACTCAGTAAGTCCTGCCCTGGTTAATCTATCAAACTTCATCACCTCGCATTTATTTAAATTTACCTCCATCTGCCTTTTTTATTCAGCCCACTGGTCCAATTGATCAAGATCCCGTTGCAATCCGAGCTAACCTTCTTCACTGTTCACAACGCCATCAATCTAGTTGTCAGTTGCAAACTTAATAACCATGCCTTCTATATTCTCATCCACAACATTCATATAAATGACAAAAAAAAGTGGACCCAGCACTGATCCTTGAATTTGATGTAGAATGTTTCAGAAAATATGTATAATGTACGTGGATAATGGCCCCTGGTTGTCTTCGTGCAAAAGTCACTGAAGGTAACCACACAGTGGCAGTACAAAGGCCGAATTGTATTTTGGCTTCCAAACAAATTGGATTTGAATACGGGAACATGGATATTCTAATCCATTTAAGCTGCACATTTGTGAGACAACACATGGAATCGTCTGTGTCGTTCTGGACGTTTTATCGGAGGATGTTCCTACTGTAGCGGCAGTGCCGAGAAAGTTTTCCAGACTTATTTCTGGGATGGCTGGACTGACCTTCAACGACTGATTAAGTCAGTTAGCACTATATTCGCTAGAGTACAGAAGAATGAGGGTGAATGCCATAGAAATCTATACAATTCCAAGAGGATTAGACAGGGCCGATGCAAGGAGGATGCTCCTGATGGTTGGGGGGCACAGAACAAGGGATCACAGTCTGAGTGTACAGTGTAGATAGCTTAGGACAGAGATGAGAGAAATATCTGCACTGAGAGACTGGTTAGCCTATGGAATCCTAGAGGAAAGTGTTAGGGCCAAAAAAACATTTTATACTTTCAATTGGCTGTTAGAAATAACACTTGAGGTGAAGGAGCTGAAAGGATATTGTGGGAAGGGGGGATCAGGCTGTTGGACTGGATGGTCAGCAATTATCAGAATGTATGACAGAGCTGGATGAAGGGCCGAGGGGCTCATATCCACTAAGTTTCCATGAGGTTCACGATATTGAATAGAATACATGACAAGCTCAAGTTAAGGGATCGGTTCATGCACGTCTCCTATAAAGTAGACGAGGAAGATATGCATTCAAAAATTAGAGCAAGGGAACGATTAAGAGGTTTAAAATGGTGTAAATAAAAATCACTGATCCGTGGTATTGTATTGCATTGACATAACTTCTCTATTTAGGCAAGAAGGTATGATTTCATAAACCAAGTCAGGACTTGCTAGTCACGAAGGTGTGTTTATAACGCGGCCAAACGGCTGATGATCAGCCTGTAGATGTTCCCTGTACACCTGACAACAAGCTGTATTAATGCAAGTGTCTCTTAATCAGCCACAACCTTAAAAAGCAGGGCCAGTTACTGCAGGCATTTGCCATCCTTACAATATGATTGTCCATATTCAGCAATGTCCTCGTCAAGGTATGGTAGTGGAAAAAAAGAAGCGGAGATATGACTAATGACGAAACTGCAATAAAATAAATGAATTGACGAAAATACATTTTGACACCAACTTGTGATGACAGCATTGTAGTTTCAGCGGAAATCAACCAACATAATTTTACCTGAGCTGTAAATGTTTACTACTAGCAAGATATTGGTGCATTTGAACTTTGAGCAATTATATTCCGTATAAGAAGATAACGACATAAGAACCAGGAGCAGCAGTAGGCCATCTGGGGCCCGAGTCTGCTCCACAATTCAATAAGATCATTATTGATTTTTTTTGTGGACTCAGCTTCACTTACCCACCCGTTTACCACAACCCTTAATTTCTTCACTGCTCAAAAAATTATGTATCCTTGCCTTAAAAAGCATTCAACGAGGTAGCCTCAACTATTTTACTGGGCAGGGAATTCTACAGATTCACAACCCTTTGTGTGAAGAAGTTCCTCCTCAAGTCAGTTCTAAATCTGCTTCCCATTATTTTGCGGTTATGCCCCCTAGTTCTAGTTTCACCCGTCAATGGAAACAATTTCCCTGCGTATACCTTTTCTATTCCCTGCATAATCTTATATGTTTCTATAAGGTCTCCCCTCATCCTTCTGAATTTCAATGAATATAGCCCTAGTCTACTGAGTCTTTCCTCATAAGCCAACACTCTCAACTCCGGAATCAATGTAGGGAATTTCTTCTGCAGCCCCTCCAGTTCCCGTATATACTTTCTCAAGTAAGGAGATTAAAACTGTACACAACGCTCCAGGTTTGGCCTCTCCAGCACCTAATACAACTGCAACATAAATTCGCTGTTTTCAACGCCAGCCCTCTAGCAATGAAGGACAAAATTTCATGTGCCTTCTTAATTGCATGCCGTATCAGCAAACGAACTCCTTGAAATTCCTTCACCAGGACACTTAGGTCCCTCTTCACAGCAGCATGCTGCAATTTGTTTACCATTTAAATAATTATCCATTTTGCTGATATTCCTACCAAAATGGATGACCTCACAAATGCCAACATTGTACTCCATCTGCAAGACACTCGCCCACTTATAGGCCATCTATATCCCTTTGGAGACTTTCAGCATCCACTGCAAGCTTTGCTCTTCCACCCATCTTAGAGCCGTCTGCAAATTTTGACACACTACACTTGGTCGCCAGCTCCAAATCATCTATGTACATCGTAAACAATTGCAGTCCCAACACTGATCCCTGAGGCACACCACTAGTCACTGATTGCCAACCAGAAAAAAAACACCTATTTACCCCCACTCTTTGTTTGCTGTTAGTTAACCAATCGTCTATTCATACTAACATATTGTCCGTAACACCGTACACTTTTATCTTAAGTGGCAGCCTTTGGTGTGACTTATGCCGCACATTTGAAGGTTTCCTCTGGGCGGAATAAAAAAGATCAAGACAAAAATGGCATTATCGAGTACTTCCAAAACATATGAAATTAATTGCAGTTATTTAAGAAAGATAAAATAAAATGAGCAGGTGGCAAAATGGGCACGCGATTTAAAAGAGCATCGTTGAGCTCTGCGTAAGTGACCCAATTGGTTACTTTTTTTTATCTGCGTCATTACTTTCAATAACTACTTAGCTATTAACATCTCTTTGCATGACGAGTGATTCCTATTGCTCTATTAGCAAAGCAACGTTACCTTTTTGTTGCGTATCCATTTGGACTGCAGCATTGAGTCTCAGGAGGCTAAAAAAAATACCAATTTATAGTTGTTTCATCCTGGAAAATGTGTTCCTTCTTACCCAAGCTAAATAATATTCTCTTCTTCCACAGGCACAGTGAGCAACCGCCAGACCTTCAGGTTTTCACGAGTAAGTTTGCAGTTTTTATTCATTTCTTCACTTTTCTTGATTCCAATCTTTTGTCTGTGTTGAATGTCTATACTTTCTATGGGAAACGTTTTCCTTTATATATTTTTTTTAATTTCATCATGACGAATATATCAAACCTTTTTTTTAAAAAACGACGACTGTTCGCAGGAGAGAGTTTCAAAGAAATCACTCAACATTTAGAGTTGGTCCTCCCATCAAACGGTTTATATTCGCTGGCGGGGAGATGGCTTCTGTTAAAACCAATGCCTCTCTCCGACGAACGAAGGAGAAACACCCATTCTTATACATTTTTCAAACATCTACACAGCCAATGTCGGTTGGACCGTGTCCAATAATATTGATTTCAGATTACATACAGCAGTCACATATCCAATTAAAAAAGGCTTGTGCATGATCAGCTCGTGATCTCATGGACGCGACTCATGGTATCTCATCAATATTGTCTTTCTTTCTCCCATCTGGAGTACTTGACTGTACAATACTTTTTGTCCAGTGGGCCTCCTTATCATCTTCCATGACTGTCCTCCCTAATCCTCATTGGCTGATTTTCATCAGAGACGTCAGATCATGAACTAGTACCATTCACCAGTATCTATGACCTTGTACAGAAGCTTATGCTCAAGCCAACTAATGGTGTTCAGGAATGTGGCTAACCCAACTAGTATCAATTTTGTGTCGTTTTAAAATTCTGAACTCCTGTTAACAGGGTGAAACTTACATGCATGCCTTCTGTCATCGCATAACAATAAATTCATGCACATCTATGATATACTATTTATCCCTGCCGACACATATTGCTATACAGGTAACTACGAATATAAATTATTATCCCGGTGCATATTATTCCATCTAAACCTATTCTCTATTTTTTTCTTCAACCACGACCAACAAAGAAACTAATGGCATTGTAGACTGCTTCAAAGCAGGGATCTTCAAGATTTTATAGGATATCCTCGAATAAATTGTAAAAAAAACCAGAATTACTTAGAGGATCAATAGTCGTTTTGCTTTAAACACAGTACGACAAAGAGAGGATCTAGAGTTGTAAGTTGAGGTATTGCATCCCAACAAGTCACTGATTACGAGTGCAAAGATTCCTCCGCACACTCTGAGAACATTCCTTCTGTTATCATTATCTGTTCCAATTGTCACAGTATCAGTATATAGAAGAAAATGTGTTTACAGCGTAACAACATGCAGAGGGATGTTTCGACCGTGAGGCTTCTAAACTGAGCTGCATCTCTGCGGCTATCAAGTGTTTAGATCAATATTTGTTTTCCAGTTTTGGCCAATGCGTACCATATACAGCATACACACATGCTCACAAACACAGAGATGGACACAAGAGTGGAATTAATAGTAACACAGAGTGACACATACACGCACACAAACACACACACATGGAGGCACAGAGTTACACAAGCACACATTGATATGCAAACGCCTATGCATACATGACCCAAGTTCACAGAGGGAGAGACAGATCCACACAAACACACACAGAGGAAAACAACGGCACTGACTCAGGCTTGAGTGCATGCACACAGATGAACACACAGGCATAGCTTGACGCAGGAACACGCAAAAGTACAAATTCAGAGACAAGCAGACTTGTGCATGCAAATACAGACGCGCACAAACACACACACACACACACACACACACACACACACACACACAGTCAGCTTCATACACACCTGTGCACATACACAGGAGCGACCATGCTTTGAAACAGAAAATTGATGTTTGGAAATTATGTATAAATCTTATATGTTGCAATTACATTAAGGGTCTGGAGCCCCAGGCGCAAGAGGACGGAGGGACCGCCTATTTCGCCAACCACAGTACCGAATTTCTGAATGACACAGAGCTCACGTCAAGAAGATCGCAAAAGAAATCTTATTTTATCACATTCATGGAACAATAAGTTGGATCATCAGGACGGAAACTGGTTGTGTATATGAATGACAGAGCAGAATGCGACAAAGAGCTGATCTTATGGCATCCTGCATGTTACTTCAAAGTTAAAGTTATGGAACGTGCTGCTGCCTCGTAACAGCAGGGACCGGGGAACAATTCAGGCCTTGGGTGACGATCTGGGGTTGGAAAGTTCTCTCTGTGTCTATGTCGGGTGCACCAGTTTCCTCCCACAGTCCATAGGCATGCACATTAGGCGCATTGGCCATGTTAAGTCCTCACTTGTTTTTCGAAGATATGAATATAGGGAGGTAATCGGGATAAAGGCGTGGGGTTTCGAGGATGGGGTTTGGGAAACATGCTGTTGAAGAGTCACTGCAGACCCGATGGGCCGAATGGCTTCATTTTGGACTGACCATTTTACAATTAATTTTGAAATGATAATGCGCAAATCGCCACTGCTAACATCATAATTCAAATAATGGCCTTCATTCATGACTGCTGTTAACAATTATGTTGATTGGTCATCCTGGAACATGCATGATACCATCCTTCTTCTGCCAAATATTGACAAGTCTGAATAGAAAGCGATACACGTGTAAATAAAATATTGCATATGCTGGACAGCCTAAACAAGTTATAAAGTATGTTTGATAAACTCGAGAGACTTTGCAGTGGAGAAACAAAGTTAACGATTGGGATCTAAATGATCCTTCTACAGTGCTGTAAAACTTTTGTAAAGGAATTTCAGTTGCCATCTTCCATTATTCATTACAACACAGAAAAAAATCAGTTAGCCATTTAGATTCACAACAATAACTCGGCTTCTCTGCACAGATGCTGACTGGATTATTCAGGGCTCGGTATATTTGTTCTCTTCCATCGCCAAGACCATATAAAACACTTCCATATTGAGGCCAGTTTCTGAACTCCTGTGAGACCATATGTTGTCCATGTTTCCCGTAGTTTTGTTTGATCCGGACCCACTATTCCACCTGCCACACTATTCCTGAGCTGTAGCACCCCATTTACAAACTCACACAAATTGTCATTCCTCGTGAAATCCCGGCTGTTTCCCTGCCATCATCTCAATTTTGAAGCTGTGACTCTTCTTTCAACTCCTGATTATCACTCCATAACTCTGCGTTCTTCCACATCTCATTTCTCATACAACCCACTCGCCACTCCATGAGTTCTATCATTGATGAAAGTGCATACAGACGTCTAGGACATTATCTCTGACATCCGAAGTCTAAATCAGACCACCTAAATTTCCTCCTAAACAGCACAGCTTCAAACCGACCTCTTTCTTCGACATTAGGTTCCAAATGTTCACCTTTCCTGCTTCAGAAGGAAATTAAACATAAACATCATGGTCTGCGGATAAAAGAGAGGGCTGTGAAATATTACTGTTGTTTCTTCCATTGTTCGCTGCTGAGGAAAATAAGGAATAAACTCTCAATGGCAAACGAAGTTGTGTCTCTTGCCAATAATTCAATACAAATGTACGCTAAGTCGTTATTAATCAGTTAAAAGGCACAGATGAACTGCAGATTTGCCATGAGGATGCAAAAGATGGTGCATATCACACACTTCTAGATAATCAAGAAGCTAAACTTCCCCTGAGAGTTGAAATAACTTATTATGTTGTTTAATGGTGGTGTGCAGCTTCACCAGGTTTTAGAGTGACACCACATAAGTTAACATTCTTCTGTATTACGTGTGGAGTGTATGAGAGAGACAACGATTGGCAGATGAAGAATTAGACAGGAAGAGGGACAGAGGGACAGCTTAGGAATTCTGTAGAAACGGAAACATAATCAGCCGACCGCAGATCGGCTACCGACCATAATTTTGCATGAAAAGGAGAATATTAGTTGATTGCTTGAGGCGTTAGAATTTATATTCATTTTATATTTTGGGAGTGTTACCGATATCTGAAACATGACCTGCTAAATGCACCTGTTATTGTCACCGACATCATCGTTGGGGAGAGAGATGTAAACAAAAAGAGTACAAATTACAATATGTTTTGCTTTTGTCTAAAATAGATACTTCCCAATGTTGATTTAGCAATCTATGCCTACGCCAGGTCAGGTTCGAAAATGTTTATATGCCAACCCTGTTTATTTATTTTAAGTGTAAGAATATCATTATGACCAAAATCCAACCGTGAGAAAGCAATTTCAGAATATTAAAAAACAATTTCAGTGCAGTCCAAAATAATATTTGCTTGGTACTTCACTATTCATTTTTGTCCAGATCTTGAGAAGATTATAAATTAGCTACCCAGGAATGAACGGATATAAAAATAGGCAGCCATAAAAAAACACTTTAAAATTGGTCAAGAAGCAGGCAAAGCCAGAAAGCTGTCAAGGGGTCTATTTATAGCTGGAGTGTCCAATTATACAGCTGGTCCTGGGGCATTTCACTGAAGACAATAAATTTAATTTGGCATTTTCATGTATGGCCTCGAGATTTGGATCCATGCGTTATTCTGATGAGTTTAAGGCAGAACCGGTTTAGATTTGTTTCATTTTACTGAGATGGGCTTGAGAAGAAAGGGAATGAGTTAAATCTCCGATCCACAAAGTGTTCTTCACTCCTTGTCTTTCCAAAATGTCACATGTTCACACCCAAGAGGTGGAACATGGGACCTATTTCTGGAAGCAGCATCGAGATGGTGACTTGATTAAGCAGATTGTGTCTCTCAGTAATGTAACACAGCATCTGCTGTCACCTAGCATCGTTTTTTTGCAGATCTTTAAAGAAGCCCATGCCAATATATATCTTGAATTCTGACATCTACCCTAAATTGGGGCGGTGGTGCAGATTGTGACCTGACTTTCTCTGAATTCACTGTTGTTTTCAATGTGGGAGAATTATTTCTGGAGTGGAACCTATTCTGTTTTGAATACCTTCAAACATTTTTTGCACTCATTTATACATATATAGATATAAATGTATAGTATGCAGGATATATTTTATCAACTTTGATAACAAGAACGGAAATGCAGAATATTATGTCAATAGCCATTAATTTGTAGAGGGGAGTGCACAACACGACCTGGGTGTAGATGAAAAGTGAGGATTGTTGCAATTATGCAGGACCTTGGTGAGATCACACCTGGAATATTGTGAAACGTGTTGGTCTCCTTGTCCGAAGAAGAATATTCTCGCTCTGGAGGGAGTGCAGAGAAGGTTCACCAAACTGTTATCTGGGATGACAGGACTGACGTAGGTGGAGATATTAAGTCGGTTTGGATTCTATTCACTAGAATTCAGAAAAATGAGAATGAACTCACAGAATCCTGTAAAGTTCTAATAGCACTTGACAAGTTCGATTCAATTAGGTTGTCCGCAAGGGTTGTGATGCCAGCACGTGGGGTCTCACTCTGAGGATGCAGGGTGGATAGTTTAGGACGGTGATGAAGGAAAAAAAAAACGTGAATAGTCAGCTTGAACCAAAGACAATAGTTGTGTCGATGGCCTTTTGGTGTTATCGTTATACTATTAATTTGGAAATTCAGCTAATGTTCTGAGGGAACGGGTTTCGAATCCCACAGCAAGTGGTGGAATATGAATTCAATGAATAACATCTGGAATTACGAATCTAATAATGAACATGAAAACATTGTTGATTGGAAATCTTCTGTCCTTACACGGTCTGGCCTGCATGAGACTCAACAGCGACAGCAACGTGATTGATTCTGAACTGACCTCTGAAATAGCCTAATAAGCCATTCAGTTCAAGGGCGATTTTGATGAGCAACAATGCTGGCCAGCCAGCGATGCCTATGTTTCACGAATGAAGAAAAAATAAGTCTAAAGCATTAAATGTTTTCGAGAGGTACCTATAGATAGCACTTTCAGGCGAAGGGGATCAAAGGAAATGAGGGTTGGCAGGGTTAGGCTATTGAGTTGGATGATCTGCCATGATAAATGAGAATGATGAAACAGGCTCCAGGGGCCGAATTACGTCACCTGCTCCTATTTTCTATTAATTTATGCTACTATGTTCCAATATTTTGATGTTCGTTGTTTTTATGTGATCCAATTTCCCTGTCATCATTAATAACATTATGTTATTTATCGGGGAACAGTGCACAGTACTGATTTAGCACTACTATCATGTCTCGTGCTTGCACAATAAGCTTTCCATTTTGATCACTTCAACATCGTTCTATCTGCAAAAAAAAGTCCAGTGTGAATCTAATTACCTATCATTTCTCTTTGATCTATCGTTTGCGATCTATTTTATATAAGAACATAACATAAAAACCGACCACTTGAGCCTACTCTGCCATTCAAGAAAGTCATAGCTGATCATTTCGTGGACTCAGCACCATTTACCTGCCTACTCAACATAACCTTTAATTGCTTTTCTGTTCAAATATGTATCCAACTTTGCTTTTAAAACGTTCAATAAATTAGCCTGAACTGCTTCACTGCGCGGGAATTTCACAAAAGCACAATCCTTTGGATGAAGAAGTTACTCCACAACTCAGTCCTAAATCTGCCTCCACCACCCCCACCCCCACCCACCCTCCCGCCCCCCACCCCCCATCTTGAAGCCTTGCCCCCTAGTTTTTGTTTTACCTGCCGGTGGAAGCAAGCTTCATACTTCTATCTTATCTGTTCCCTTCACAATCTTATTTTGCTCCATAAGATCTCCCCTTATTCTTCTGAAGCCCAATCAGTCTGTCCTCATAAACTAGCCCTCGCAACCCCAGAATCAACTTAGTGAATCTATGTTGCATCCCATCAGTGCCAGTATATCTTCCCTCAGGTAAGAAACCCAAAACTATACACAGTGTTCCAGTGGTGACGTCACCAGCACCTTCTACATCTGCAACATGACCTCCTCGTTTTAAAATTCATCTCATTCAATGAAGGATAAAGTTCAGTTGTCTTCTTAATTACCTGTTGCAACTGCAAACCAACTTTTTTTGTGATTAATCCACAGGCACACAGCACCCTCTGCACATTTTTACAAATTAAATGATATTCCATTTTGCTTCTTTTCCTACAAAAATCGATGACCTCACATTTACCATCATTGTACTCCATCTGCCCACTCACTTAGAACATCTATATCTCTTTGCAGATTTACAATGTCCTTTGTACACTTTGCTGTACCACTCATCTTAGTATCATCTCTGAATTTTGAGACACTGCATTTGGTCCCCAAGTCCCAACTCCAATGTGAATTTTAAAAATTCGCTGTCTCAGCATTATTCCCTGAGGAAAATCATTAGTCACTGATCGCCAACTGGAAAAAAAACACCAACTTACCCCCATTATTTTCTTTATTTTAGCTTATTTTGTTTGTTAGTTATTTTCAAATAATGTTCTGGCACTTCCTATCATGCCGAACAGTCTACCATTCTCATTACATTTTTGTTCCTTCATTTTTCTTCGTTCAGTTCCTTCTGCACCCTATTTTAATTAGCGTGGTGTGTCAACTGCTGGATAGACATTTGCACCTTTATTTATTTAATAATTGGACTGTGTGAATTAAAAAACGATCTGTATTGCAATTAAAACGAGTTCAGGTCATGGTTAGAGTGGCATTGAACATATTATTCCGTTCCCGGGGTATTATGTGTACCAACGGGAAACATGAAACTCCTCGCGGTGATCACAGCTAAGCTGCAAACATGACCTTTTTTTTAAGGAAGTTACTCCTTTATTTTATCACAAGAGAAACGAAGCAGCAGTATGCCCTATAGGACTACTTGAACGTGCTCTGCAATTCGTTAAGATAAATTGGATATGATGTTGTCAGCAATTAACTCTCCTGCTGGCCCCCATAACCTTTGACTGCTCTACATTCAAAACTGATGTCCATCTCATCCCTGAATGGATCAAAATTCTAAGGCATCACAACTCTTGGGAAGGAGATTTCAATGACTAACGAACATCTGAGAGAAAACTTTCTTCTGTGCGACTATCTTTATTGAGTGAGAGCTTAATCTGTGAATAACATCAATTACCTTTTTTCTAACAGGATACCACAGTGGTTGGCTAGTCAATGATTTATTATTCATCACTGGTGGGCCTTGGGAAGCCCTACGCCGTCACCTCAAAACTCGCTGTACGGTTGGAGTTCGACTTTCCTCTGATTATAATTCACAGTCCTTGCTGTAATGGTCAATAACCAAATTGGCATCTACATTAATATTGGCATTGTATGTCAATTCTGGAACTTCAAACATCAGGGTAACCGGACCTACATTTAAGCTACTTTCTACAGACTCGACAAAAGAGCATTCTACCCAGATCTACTCCCGTCCCCTCCCCCCGCCTTCAATTCGTATTTCCATGCATAGTTTCCATGACCAGTCCACCTAAACTACACGCCTGCAGACTGTGAGAGCAAACCCAGACAGAGACAGACAAAAAAAAAGCCCACGTAGTCACCCAACGCCAGGATCGATCCCGGATTTCGGGAAGGATCTCTGGTGAGTCAACAGTTTAAACCATTCTGGTACCATGCCGCCCAGCGAACAAAAATATATATGTTAATGTTTATTGTATTTTTGTGTAGTGCTTTAGTCCGTTCCTACTTAATTCAGGATTACAGGAAATAACAGAAAATGGTCCAAATAATGCATAAAATAGTTTTTTTTTACAGTGACAATTAATAGGACGTCTGTTTTTAGTCGAAATGACTTGTTTGTGCCAAAGTTCTACTGGCAATTTCATCTCATGTAATGCAATGAATGATGTTACACTGTGATATTCCATGGTTTTGCCCTTATATGCTTCACCTTCGTAAGTTTCATTCTTCCAAGATCAGAGCCAGCTTATGTTTTAATTATGTCATGGGATGTGGGCGTTACTGCTGAGCATATCATTCGTTGCTCAACCATAGTTGCCCATGATCTCAATGGGTTGCTCAGCCATTGCAGAAGGCACTGAAGGTTCAAACGCAATGCTGCGGGCCTGGACTTACATGCTGGCTCAAATGAAATGGATGACAGTTTGGTGTATTGGAAGACCAATAGTGAACTAAATAGATTCTGACAACAGGAATCAACGATAGTTTAGTTTTCACTATGGCTGAGATTTGATGTAGACTCCAGAGTTCACTGGTTGAATTCAGATTCCATCAGCTGTAGCATTTTTAATTTGAACACATTCACCCAAAGCATTATCATGGACCTTTGGAATACGTATTCCGTAACACTATCAATTTCGCAGACTTAGAATTATATTGTTAAAATCCAGCCCCAGTCATTCACGCAGGAGACACATACAAAATGTTGCGGTACTACCAAAATAGTTATAGAAGAACACAATGTGAGCAGAATTGTTTAGATATTAATAATAAATTAAAAAAAATAAGTGTGTGCCAATGTGACAGTTGTAGGCCCCAGCTCAGACTTCTTGGTTGTAAAAAAAGGCACCTAATTCAATGTAGACGCTATTTGCTAAACATGCATATGGAGAGATCATAGCCATTGCACTGTGGAAAAAAAATAATACTTGATGAGTATAACATCGGCGGTAGTTGCCAGAGGCCGTCCATCAAGAACGCTGATGGACATGCCGCAACAAGTTAGTTCAGATGGCGTGTCGTCATCTGGCTGTAATTCGCTGATAGATGAAAAGACAATCCATTTGAGGCAGACTCTGCCTCATATAATGCACATGCAGCCTACTGGTGTCATTTGTGCGTGGATGTTTACGGCTTCGGCCTCCATTTGCAAGTTGCTGCAACCACGGTTCATCGTCCTGGCCCATGCAAGGCAAACTGATATGTTTTCATTTCCTCCTGCTCGTGATTCTCAGATGCGATAATGATTGTTAGGGCCTTCATGTCATGTGTGCTGTCATCCCAGAACCGAGATCTGGCAGGTTCACTTTTATTTAGCAAACTCATAAAAGTGATAATATTTGGCCTCTAAAAGTCTCACTCCTGCCGATGTCTCTGAGCAAGGGAATCTGTTTTGTAAATGATAGAAAAAACATGTTCCATCTGCCTTCCGTCAGACTGCTAGTCGTGATTTTAATGTTCCACGATATATCCATAACATGCGACAAACAGCAAAACTGACTACCCTTCAACCACGTGTCAGATCCACACTAGGTGCCAGCTTGGTATTATTCCATGACCATGTCGTGAGGCCGCCAATAATAGGGAATGTTTTAGTTTTGAGTCTATCATTTTCCGCACGAAAGAACTATTGTCGGAAAACGTGGAACCCAGGTGGGAAAATGCGCTCAGCATTTCCACGGAGATGTTATTTACTGTGATTTGCTGGAGTAGCCTTGCAATTGATTGCACGTTGAATAATCTTTACTTTGACTTGAATTTTATGTGACTAATCATAAAGGCGGATATAGGCCCAGCACTGATAATGTGGCTGATTTGACTGAAACCCAGGCGAATACTCTGGAAGAGATGTTCGACCCCTCGTGGCAGCTGGTGGAACTTCAATTGGAATAATCACTCAGGAATTAACAGCAAGATATTTTAAGTGTGACCGCCTTGCAATAGTCATTGATTGGTGTGGCAGGGAAAAGGACAACATAACATGACCCCTTGAGGAAGTTAAGTTGCCGTCTATGTTTTTTAATGGTCCACATGGGCATCCATGTCCACAGCTTAAAAATGACATTGAGATGTTTCTCTTAAAGTTTAAAGATGGAAGAAACGTTCGACCCCTCGTGGCATCTGGTGGAACTTCAAGTAGAAGAATCACTCAGGAATGAACAGCAAGTCCTTCTTAAACGTGACCGCCTTGCAGTAGTCATTGATTGGTGTGGCAGGGAAAGGAAAGGATATCATGACCCCTTGGGACAAGTTCCCATTTTTGCCTTTTAATGGTCCACACGGGCATCGACGTCCACAGATTAAAGATGGCATTGAGAAAGAAAAATTGCAACAGACTTCTGTTTGGACTGAATCAGTAAACATTTTTTTGAAATCCTTCATTTGCTATGCATTATTCTTTCTGAGAAAAAAAGCATGAGATATGATCATACATCAGCCCAAACGTTTGGATTAGATTAGACACCTCAAGGAGGTGTTCCAGTTACAGACTGGTGGCAAAATAATTTGCTTCAGTCCCTCGCCAAGGCGCGGACTCAATTTCGATTCCAGCCTTGGGTGACTTTGCAAGAATTTGCAAGTTCGACTCGTGTCAGCGTGAGCTCTTCTCGGTGCGTTGGTTTCGCCCCATTGGTTAGATGGAGAAGTCTTCGTAAATACACAGGGTACAGATGTAGGCTGGAAGTGGAAGTCTCGGCCGCATGCGGTTTTGGAGAGTGGGTGTAGACTTGATGACACTACACTGGAGGGATGTCACAGTTTGTCTCAGAAATCATTCATTTTTCGACCGTGGTTTAGCTTTCATGATATAAATTGATCACTCTTGCAAAGTGAATCGTGTTAGTTGTAAAACAAGGGACTTAGGACTTTGGAACACAGAAGGCCAGTCTGCCCTGCACTTCTGCACCATGTAGGCCCTTCGTTATTTTCATGGCAAATCTGCTGTTGTCCAGCCCCCCGAATTCAGTATCACTGTCTCTTTGCTCCTTTCAATAAAGCAGCGCCCCGATCTCCCCCACCCCCGCCGCCACCACCAATTAACCCTTAAACTCTTGTCTGTCAAAAAATATTTAACTGAACCTTGACTACATTCGCTGGTCCAACTGACGTTGCGGGTTGAGGGAAAAAAATCGCATGCAAAAGAGAACTTCGCAGCATCAACAAAAATCCTCATTCCACCCAGAAATTCTGATTTCTTATTCACAAACGTTGTTCCATTTTTCTAGTCTATTATACATGTGGCAACATCCATTACTTTTTTGTGTTTTCAAAGCTAACAGTTTCTAAATTTCGATTAGATAAGCACCATTATTCTAAATTCTAAATGGGCCCTTAAGTAATATAAGGATTATTTGTTCCATGAATCTAAGCATAATTGATTGCACAAGTACGAGGACACTCAAAAAGTAGAAACAGTCGTAGAACATCGCACCCCACAAACTTGCCACGGCATTAAATACGATCATGGGTGATCTATGTCGACCACAACTCTTTTAGCATGCCATTTTCCCATAGCCCTCTCTTCCTTAACCTGTGGAATATATATCCACATCCACTTTAAATTCTTCCAATGACCCAGCCCCCACTATACTTAACGACCGATAAAGCACTGGATGCCATCAAAATTAGTCTTTCATCTAGCACGTTGATTAATTACAAATCTGCCCGTCCAGAGTGATATTAACCCTTAAAAATAATGAAACACAATTTATAAATAGATTGACGTTAAATATGCAGCACAAGCCTATCCTACCTCTCTTCATAACACGAAATGTTTCCCCTCAAAACTGCGAGCAGATGTATTGTGTATTGTTCGTATTTCTCTGCTTCCCAATATTTCATAACATCTGCATACGTCTGTTTCTGTCTAAATGTCGCTATCATTCTGTAGTGTTCAATGAACATGATATCGTATGTAATGCTGAACCATACGTTGGTCAAACTGAATGCATTCATATTGGGTTAGAAGTTTATCTGCCTATCTGCAGAATGCCGAGTTCACCATCATCCTATGTCCTTCGATCAGTTTGTCAACGGGAATTATCTTAAAGTAAATTGTTGCTTGGAAGGTGGCCCGGAAATTATGACAGATTTCCCGACGGTGAAGGTGTATGCTGGCTGTCTAGTCTCAATAATAGGCCAGGAAGACTTTTTTTCAGCATAAATTTTATTGATATCCTCCAACTGTTCAAATTGTAATTGGATATTATAAGCATCATTCGCAGAGTCGCATTTTCTGCATTTGGACCATCCTATTCTATTCTGAACCCGCAATTAATCTAAAAGCAATCTCAGCATCGAAAATAATCTTTAAAAATTGCCATCTTCAGTCAGGCGTTGCAATGCTATATCCTAAAGCAACAGTTGTGTTATAATAAATGATGATTGTGTTCCGAAATGTCAAAGTCATGTTAGCTTACGTACCTTTCAACGTGACTATCAGTATTTATTGTAACCTCACTGCAGGTCCATCCAATTCCACTGTAATTGACGAATTCTGTTGACCATTCTGCTCTCTCAGTTACACCAAACTCTTAAGCTGACGTGACTGTATTTTAATGCTACCTCTAAAATTGCACCCCGTGTCGCTCACTCCTTGCGCGCAGCTACAACGTACATCTCTCTCGCAAGTGTAAGTCATTGACTGCATTACAGATGCTATTTGGAGAGCCCTCATATCCTCGCGTATAAAGCCTCCCTGCTCTGGACGTAATATACAAGTTGAGCGCGAACGATTAGCTTAAATAGTTCAACATAACGTCATTGTTCGTTAATCTATGTAGCTGATAATAAGTCCCGGGATACGGGGAGCTTTATATGCCGATACTTATACCTGTCTTGACATGTTTAATTACTTATGTTGATATTTATATAGATGATCTGGAGGAGGGAACCGAGTGTATGGTGTCGAAATTTGCTGATGACACCAAGATTGGTGGAACGGCAAATTGTGCGGAGGGTGTGGAGAGTCTGCAGAAGGATCTAGATAGGCTGGGCGAATGGGCCAGGAAATGGCAAACGGAATTTAATGTTGGCAAATGTGAGGTTGTCCACTTTGGTAGGAATAATGGTAGGAAGGACTATTACTTACATGGCGAAAAACTGCAGCAGGCGACGGTGCAGAGGGACCTCGGGGTCCTTGTGCATGAGTCGCAAAGACCCAGCCTGCAGGTGCAGCAGGTGGTCAGGAAGGCTAATGGGATGCTGGCCTTCATAGCGAGGGGGATTGAATATAAAAGTAGGGAGGTCTTGCTGCAGCTGTATAGGGCATTGGTGAGGCCGCAGCTGGATTACTGTGTGCATTTTTGGTCGCCGCACTTACGCAAGGATATTTTGGCCTTGGAGGGAGTGCAGAGGAGGTTTACTAGGCTGATACCGGAGTTGAGGGGGTTGAGCTATGAGGAGAGGCTGAATAAACTAGGCTTGTACTCGTTAGAGTTTAGAAGAATGAGGGGAGATCTCATTGAGACGTATAAGATGATGAATGGGATGGATAGGATAGAGGTGGAGAGACTCTTCCCGCTCAGAAAGGACAGTAGCACTAGGGGGCACAGCCTCAAGATAAAGGGGGGGAGGGGCGGTTTAGAACGGAGTTGAGGAGGAACTTCTTCACTCAAAGGGTGGTGAACCTCTGGAATTCTCTGCCCGTTGAAGTGGTGGAGGCTGCCTCGCTAAATATTTTTAAGACGCGGATTGATGGGTTTTTGATAGGCAACGGGATTAAGGGTTATGGGAAGAGGGCGGGAATGTGGATCTGAGCCACGACAGATCAGCCATGATCTTATTGAATGGCGGGGCAGGCTCGAAGGGCTAGATGGCCTACTCCTGCTCCTAGTTCTTATGTTCTTATAGCCGCTGTTTTCTCTGTTCCTGCATACATATTTGATTGTTCACATTTAACTTACGTGGTGCCTACTTGCTGTAGCTATAAAAATGATGTATTTCATTTTTCTCTACATTCAAACGTACCTGTCCAGTCGTTCAAGCAAATTGCCTATGTCCTTCGGAAATTATTTATACCCTTTGCACAATCCAAAACATGTGCACAGCATGTCAGGTGATGTCCTGCACACCGAGTTTTAGCTTGTGAAAATATATCTAAAAGATCATGGACCCCAACATTGGCCCTTTGGAAATGTAACTACAAACCTTCTTCCAGCCCGAAAATAAGAATAATTTTACATTGTGTTTTTGTGAAACATGTACAAATTGTTGAATACTGCTCTGGATTTACTACAAGTCAATTACGATATAGGTAATTTCTGAGGAAACGCGATCATGGTCTGTGTTATCAAATCTAGAAGAATCCAGTCTCATCATTTTAATTGGTCCACTGACATATGGCAAGTGTCAAATTTCCTGCAAAGTGCACCAAATTCGGGACACTTATTCCTCGCAAAAAAAACATTTTTTTTTTAACCTTTGCAATTCTTCACAGTTTCAGGCTGCTTCACTGTTTTAGAAACTAATGATTCGCCTTTCTGCAGCTTATCAAGTGTATACACGCTATGTTTTTTGTAAGAAAAGGTTTGAACGTTACATTAGTTACTTATTAAGAATCTTGAGCGCACAAAGATTTAGTTCTTGTATCAAAGAGGACACCTTCCTTCAACGATGTTGTCTCCAAGTGACACCGTGAATCAGGGGTCTCTTATTTCCCTGTGCATTCTTAACCAAGAACATTCTTGAGGCAATTTAGTGATGCCTGATTCATGTTCAAGTTCACAATAGTAATGCTGCAGATGTCGATCACATATGTGGTTGTAATCAGCTAAGCATTGCTGCTAATGACCACATATGAATTTCAAACAATCAGAATGAGGTTTCTCGGCAGGGATATATTGTGTTTGAATGGTACAGTCTTCACCCAGAAAACTGTATCCCATTAAATCCAGCCCTATTACGTGAAATGAGCGACGTGCCAGTCAATCAATCTCACGCAATGTCATCATTTGGAAGTAACAAGTTGGCAGACGGCCAAGTTCAAATTCGGTACCCACAGAACTTGGTATTGAAATAAAGAGACAAATCGCGGATTTTCTTGATGAAAGATATTCAGTCAGCTTCTGAATGTCCATTAAAGAGATCATTTAGTTTAACGTGTAAATATTCGGACATTCAAACAGATGCATTGCAACTTCAATATCACGTTTTAATTTTCCTTTTCAACCAGTATTTCTCCTATTTTCGTGGACCGTTTTCATAAGCATTTGAATCAGAGCCGATTCCTTCCTCCACTTCGACTCTTTCCAGATTCTCTGCATCGTTTCTGTGATTAAGAGTGGCATACGTGATGAAATTATCGTTGGTTTCATCTGAGGTTACCTGTAATTGAATTATATGTGGATGAAGTTAATGATGAGTCTAACGAAGACCAGAGCAATGGACATTTCAAGAAAAGCAAGTAGTTCGAGATTGAATAACTTAATTCCTAATCATTTCTCTTATTTTGCCCTGGATTTGCGCTACACTGGCAAGTCAGAAATTGTTGCCAGGAACTATTTTAAAGGTGTAGCGCGCTAGACTATCACATTGCATAGCTAAAAATCAAACATATTTCTCAGGGCCTTCAGTGCTTTGTAAATCAAAACATTTGAGGAGTACCGAATTCCCTCTCTAAGATGCATCAGTAAACCCAGATGTAGCTTTGTTTTACAAGTCGCGCAATTGTTTTACGTGCGTGGAAATCAAGTCGGTCTTGTGAAGTGACAGCACACTCCATTTCTACGCAAGTTGTGCTTTATGCCCATTAGATCGTACAAGTCTCCTGCCGAAGGTAGTCTTGTAAATCGAGAAATGACCTTACTTTGATGAACCAGTACTTTACTCCAATTCGATTTCCAGGATCATTTGGTTGTAACTTGCAACATGAAAGAGGCACGTTTTCATCCCATCAATAAAAACAATATACATTATCGAGGATGCCCTCCTTGATTCTGTGCCCTGGAGCCACGCAAACGCACCTTCTAGGCTCTTACACTTTTTAGTGGCTAACGGCTGCTTCTGACATTGATTTGATCAAAGGGTAATTTAATTTTAAAGCATTATATGAACTGGATGTGAATGTATGTCATTAAAATGCTTTAAATTATAATGTCCTAGCATTTTTTATTAGAGTAGCAATTAAGTATCAACTCTGCTTTGCGAGTCAGTCCTAGTTGAAATCTTAAATTGCTGTGTAAATTTATCACCTTGTTTATATGAAAACATGATATGTTAAGAAAACTCATTGCATGACTCAGCTGCTCATAATGAAAAGGATGTACACAAACACATTAGGTCAGTGTGGATCATTACACATCAACTTTAATCGTAGCTTCCAGAAAAAAAAAACTAAACATGTTTCATAGCTATTCACTGAGACCTCTAGAAACAACATCTGTTCCACCATTCATTTTTGACCATGGTTGATCATTGAATCCTTTTCAACAAATAATGCCGGCTTATTTTGTTCTTTCTTTCCAGTTTTCAGCGGGGGCATTAAAGGCCAGTATGCGCTGCCAGAGGAGGTGGCGGAAGCATGCACATCCGCAACATTTAAGAGGCATCAGAATGAGTGCATTAATAGCGAATGAATCGTGGGATAAGTGTCGGTATAAAGTGATCGGGCACAATGATCAGCACAGGCTTGGAGGGCTGTTCCTGTGCTGAACGTTTCTTTGTTCTTTGATGCAAACTGAATATTTGCTGGCAAGCGTTAAGCGTGGAAGATTGTCGACGCTCTATTCAGGTGCGTGAAGTAACCGGCACACGCACCCTCAACATTAAAGGATGCTATACGGCGCCATTGCATAACGGCAACCTAATGGCTGGTCGGGTATTCGCTTCTGCTCCTTTCACCTATCCAATCTCTAGAACTGACGGGTGGATCTTTATTTATTGGGCAAAACCTTGAATTTATGGCTGATGGCTTACATTGCGGCAACAACCGCTAACTCGATCAGAACGAGCTGTGTGAGTGCAGCCTGGAGATGTGTGTGTTGGCGCGGGGTGGGGGGGCGGGTACGTTGTGGGGAGGCGGGGCTACTATGGTAAACAACGATGTTTTCTCTTGGATGTTGCTCAGCCTTTCGACGAATATATCCCAGTGCTCAGTGGTGTTCTGAGTGATAATTCATAGAATACATGTTAGAATGGGTTAGGCAGATTAATGAGACACAACAAAGCTGAGTTGTGGGGTGGGAGCAGATTGTGGGATGAAGTAGGCTCATAATAAGATAACCCATTAATGATATGAATAACAGAACTGTCTATCAGGGAAATTAGCCGACTCCGGATTCTAGTTCTACCACGGGTTTCCATAGATAGCCCCTTACTACATAAAAAAAACAGGGGTTAAGGGTGTTTTTTCACTGAACGAAACAATTCCAAATTATAATTGAATTATTGTTTCTAAATGGCTTAGTCTGAAAGACACATGTCAGAAGTGTCATTCAGACCTGCATACTTGTCCTTTAAAGAACATTTAGAAGTCTATTTGACTCAAATAGATAAGCAAGCAATGGATACATTCTTCAAACTTTGATAAACGAAACGAGTGTCTCAGAAAACAAAACAAGCGTGTTTGTTCCCTTCCAATCTAATCTTATTCAGTTTGTTTCAGGAAAAAAAATGAAAGCTAAGCACACACTTCTGAATGGCAATTTAAAAGTCAATATGGCAATGAACACGAAAGTCAAGTTCAAGCACTTCTCCAATAATAAATTCCACTCTTCAGTACTAACCCATCAGGTTTACAATCAAACACATGTTCATTAATGTACGGCAGTGAAGTAACAAAGGCATTACTCCATCAGCTGTGAGCATCCGGGCATCAGGCGCAAACACAGTTATAATTTGAGGTTACTTTCAGGTGCATTGTGCATTTATAGTTAATCTGCAAACCACAGCCTGATTACTGTGTACAAACATGGCTTAGTACTTTATTTTCCCATTTCGATATTACGTGCACTTTCACTTCCTCACTGTATCTCTCCGATCATTGGTTGACCTTCAATAAACTTGACTTGGTCAACGTTTATTTTTTCCCACGAAGTGCATTAATAAAACAATATTGTCAATTATTCCGCTTGCAAAGCTCTAGAGGATATACGCTGACGGGAACATCTCGTGGAAAGTTAATGCATGCAAATTAGCTCTGCAGCTGCTTTGTCGTTGGCAAGATCCTCCATTTATTAGTCGAAAAACTAGACAATAGCGATCGTCTTCATATTATGCTGTTGAGCAGAAATGAGAACTGTAAAATGGTGATGGGATGAATTCTTTGTGGGACATTCCTCGATTCCTCCATGCTGTACATCAAACGGCCCAATCTACTTTTAGTAAAGTATTACCCCTGATAATTCGAAAGAATGAAATATCATCATTGATGATAGCTCTCAGTTTCACCTTTACTCAAAATATCATTCAATTTCATGATTTACATTTTTTAAATTGAAACGCCGCCATTTCTCATTGGAGCACTTGTCCACGGAATATTAGCTGGAGCTGAGGAGGATTCCTGAAGTCAATGAATGTCTCTCCAACTTTTGTGGATCAAACAACATCACAGAATCATTTTGCTGTTGTTTTATTAGTTCATACTGCAACAGGTAAATCACAGATCCTTATTATGGGGACTCAGATTACTTTCATTGGGAAGTCACCGATTTGCTGCAGGTTTTTCACGCCCATTTTGCCTGTAATCCACTCAATGGATCAGCTTGATTTTATAATTTTAAGAAGTGAGCAATAACTGAGCCTCTGCGAATGAGAACCCTTTTCTATGTTAATAGTATGTCACTAATTGAGACATTGTAAAATAACGGATCCAAATTTGATGACAACCGTATCTCAGCTGAAATAAGAGTAAAGTGTAAGGACACTGTAAGGAGCTACAGGCAGATTAAATCATTATATATCACTCTGACCGATGGTGAACAATGTTGGAATGTTGCTATCTCGTGTCGGGAGAAGGAAACAAAACGATTTTTGTAAGGTGTAAAATGTGTAAAAGTTAATGGTCAGGGGACTGCAGGGTCCTCTTAGAGGTGGCATAGAAATTTGCTAACAAACAATTAGGAAGGTTAGTGGTATGTTAGCATTTGTTGATAGGGCTCTATAATAAAAGAAAAAAAAAACAAATCTTGCTACAATTTCAGAGATATTTGATAAGACCATACCTGGACTACTGTTTGTGGTTCTATGTTTCCCATTTTAAGAGGGGTACACTTACATTGAGATACGTACAGTGAAGGTGAACGTGTTTTGTTCATGAACTGAAAGATTTAATTTCTGGTGAGTCGTTGATTGAATGAGGTATGGATTCTCCGGAATTAAAAATAAGAAGATTTGACCTCGTTGACACGTGCAACATTCTGAAAGGGTTGTCAAGGTTCACACAATTAGCTTCTTTTCACTGTTCGGGAAACCAAGAAAATGCAGATGGTAATTTGGGACTGGAAAGTAGATAGCATTATTCACTCAGTGGTGTGTAAGTCATTAAATCTTTCCACGCCAACGTGTTATGGATATTTAAATCCATGTATTGTTGCAAGAAGGCATAGCTTTGCATATATACAGTTTAAAATACTATTGTTCAACACCTTAACACCCAATCGCTCAACTTTCTTTAACGTGGAGAGAATGAGTGGAGATCCAGATTGGAACGTTCAGTTTAACTGGAGAGAGCTTGTAGGGGCACCGACAGTGGGTTGATCACAAGAAAACCACTTATGGAGGTAAAACATCGAGACTCCAAACTTGAAGCGTCAACTTGCCTGGAGCAAATCAGCACAGTGAGAGGCAGTGCGCTGATCCACATGGGAGCTACCTGGGGAGAGAATAGATTGGCAACCTGGTGCTGAAGAGAATAAAATCAAAATTTGAAACTGGAACATTGTGAGTTGATTGTTTGTTCTGACTTTTTTTTTGGGGGGGGGTACTAAGTCCATTCAACTGTCTGAACAAAAGGCTTACTAATATTAAGACAAATAACAACAACTTCATGAATTGCTAGTGAGCGTTATATGTTGTATTATGTAACAGTGTTACAGTTGGTAAGGCAAGTATTCGTTGTAACATGTATGATTCTTTGTAGGTTTGTATGCGTTGGGAATATTTATTAGTAGCAGTGAAATATACTGCAATCATAAAGTTGTACTTTACAGAAGAGACCATTCTGCCCACAGAGTCCGCACTGACAAAGCTACAGTGAAACTGCACCAATACCGTATGCCGGCACTTAACAGCGTCTTGAATGCTATAACATTTCACATACACATTCTGAAGGTTATGAGGTGTCTCACCTCTACTATCCGCCCAGACGCTGCATTCCAGACTTCCACCATCCCCTTCATATATCTTCCCTGTAAACCTCCTAAACCTCACACTAAAGTTCGATCCCGTCTCCATTGAGCCTTCAGCTAAATGGAACAGATATTTCTCATCCACCGTGTCCATACCTCTAATGCATAGATCAACCAGGCACCCTCTCTTCCTTTCCTGCTGCAAAGAAAACAGTCCGATATTTCAGCTTGTCTTCTTTGCTCAAATGATCCATACCAGGCAACATCCTGGAGAATGTCCTCTTCACCCTCTCCGGTGTGATCATCTCATTCCTGTAGTGAGACAATCAGAACTGCAAACAATTACCCAACTGTAGCTTAATTGAAATTCTGTATGGCTCCAACTTAACCCATTATAAAAGCAAAATGTTGCGAATGTTGCAATTTGAAACAAAAGTGGAAAATGCAGGACAATTTCAGCAGCCCTTACATCATATTTGGAGAGAGAATACTGTCAACGTTTCGAGATGTGTTGAACTTCAACTGACAACTGCTGACATCATCTTTCGCCTCGCATAATCTATGTTACAACTGATAAAGGCGAGTGTCTCGTATGCATTACAAATTACCTGACTACATTTCTCTCTGCCTTAGGAAATCTGTGGACTAGCATTCACATATATGTCTGTTCTTCTGAGCATCCTAATGACTGCGATCCATTGAATACTCCCTAGTCTTGTGACTCGTTCTCATATACTATTATACAAAATGTATTAATTATAGCGATATCGATGTTAGCAGGTGTATGTTTTACGAGCAGAATAATATTTGTTACTGCAACAAGGTTTATAGCAAGTAGCTACAGACATTTCAGGTCTTTTCCGCTTTCTTGGGTGCATGTACTGGGCGACCTTCAAACTCCAGGATGCTTCAGTGCCCTGGATACGCACTTAAGCAGGAAGAGTGGGCAATTGCAGAAGCTGGAGCTCCAGGAATTCAGCTCATGCCGGAACTGGCATCACTGCGGTGTTTGTTCTAATGTCGAATGTTTATGGGCATGGTCACCCTGCAGCATATGAATCTTCCGAGAGCCAGAGGGACACGGGACGATCACCAAACAGTCAAACAAAATCCGGAAGCTAGTGCAAGAATCCCCTGAAGCCGTCCCACACACCAATGTTATCCAGATCTGATTATTGACGAGAGGGGTGCTCGATTGAGAAATGGGGTTGGAGCTTAGGCCATGGCCCCATCGCTGGGTCATCTGTAGTGAGGGAAGGCGAAAAGAAGAGCAGAAAACAACAATAGCGACAAGGGTTTAATAACTGGGGGAATAAACAAGAATTAAAGTGACCGCCGACGTGAATAGAGAATGATGCATAGAACCATTGATTTCAATGAACGGGTACAGAGCACCCTGAGGGGGGTGGAAGAGATGGTGATGGGGAATATAATGCTACGTAACCAGCTGAAACCCAATTTAAATATATAGCGTCCATATAAAGAGAAGAAAGGGGAAACATGAAAAGGAACTGGTAGGTAGCATTAAACGGAATCCCTGTGTGTTTTATAGACATCTCAAATGTTAGGACTTTGGCTCAAGGAACTTCGGGCGGTTTGGGGATTGATACATGATTTTCTCAGTAAGACAGTGGGTATAATTTGAAGAAAAATAAAACTATTTTTAGCAGCAAAAAAAATCAATCTAAGTTCTAGCGAATTAACAGGTATTAAGTACACATAAGGGGTCAATTAAACCTTTTATACTTTCAAGTTTCTCAGATCTGTCGTCTTTCAAACACTGATATATCATTTCACCAATTTTATTCCACAGAAATAAGCTCTACATAATTATGTTCAGCTATTTATAAGCGATAATCAGCATCCACGTAATTTGTTCATACCCATGCAATTCATTTCACATCCGACTCGCAATATCCCTATTTATGGCTCTCAATTTAAACTTTGTCTGTGATGCAATCTGCGCTTGCCGTTGCATTGCATGTTGTGCGCTAAGGAGAAACGTCAGACAGCTGAGTTATATTTTTCTGATGTCATTTGTTACAATGGTAAGGCCAGTTGTTTTTCAAATGCATGGACACCCCAAATGCATTCAAAATCAGCTAGTCGGTATTTTAGAATTTCAGTTGGACATATGGAATACAGTGACAGGTGATATCTATCATAAAATGCCTTTGCTTCAGATTATGCAGGTTTCTACGCACAAAAAGAAGAGCGAGGATGCAGGTACGTTGAACTTATAAGCAGTTAAACTGGGGAGAGGTGTAGTAGCGTTGTGACTTGACTAAAAACATGTAGACCCTTCGCAATGTTCTGGGGATCATGCCCAAATCCCAATATGAGCGATGGTAAAAAATGAATTCAATGCAAATCTGGAATTAAAAGCCGAACGACGACCATTAACGCATTGTCAGTAGTTGAAGAGAAGTATGGTTTAGTAAGGTGGTTTGAGGAAGTAAATCTGCCGTCCTTAAGTGGCCTGGCCACCAGCGCCACAGCAATATTGTTGACTCTTAATTATTTTTGGGCATGCACGTTGAATGTTTCCCCAGACAACGACGTCTGCATACCATGCAAGATTTTTTTTTGAATGGGAATATACAGACATTAGACAACGGAGTATATTCTGAATTTATCATAATCTTGCCTTGGAGCTGTATGACCAGGCCTTCATTGTCACTGGTTAAATTCCTGAAATATTCCTCCCCATCGCCCCCCCCCCTCTCCCCGCCCCCACACCTCTCCGCCGAAACAACACTGCGGGAGTATCCAATTCATTGCAGCTGATCAAGAAGCCTGCTCACCGATACCTTTCTCAAGGACAATTATTTATGGGCGATAAACGCTGCAGTAGCTCGTAATGCCCACAGTCCACGAAGGAAAAACAAACCTAATGATGCAGGTTAAACATAGAAAGGCTGTGCCCTGCAATGTGGAAAGCCAATATTCACACGACACCACATTGAAATCGACTGTGCAATGTGCAGTTTTCCGAATAATTGTAGGTATTCAGCCTGGTTCCGAAATGAGTGTGTCCTTGTTAACTCCGTTTTTAGCATCTTAGAACTGCAAAAGCCCCTGCCACATTCATCAGTAGCTGAAATGGTGCATTCATTTTTACGTCCTCTTTTGCTATTAGCTCCGTGGGAGGTTTTCATAATCACCACCTTCCTCCATTTCAAGTGTTTCCAAATGATTGTCCTTCATGCCATGATGAAGCGCTGCATACGTAACAAAATGTTCGTTGTGGCTTTCCATGTTATTCTGAAATTTAAAGAGAAACATCCGACAAGATAAACATACTTGCAGCATCATGGTAATCTTGATTTATAATAACCCAACTGTCAGGGCTAATAACTCAGGGTATGAGTTCAAACGCCAACACAGCAGTTTCAGAACATAAATTCAATTAATTTGTAAACTGGGGGTTAAATGGGAAGGAAAAATGTATTCTTGCAATTGACAGGGTGGCAGTGGGGTGGGATGGTGGAGGAGTGGGGGCGACATGGCGCTGGAGTAATGTTACAGAATTGTTACATAACATTCCAGATAACCACACCAATTCTCTGGTGACATGGGTTCAATTTCCAAGAAAGTGGATGGTGGAATTGATATTCAACATATATCACTGAAATTCAAAAGCAATCTCCTAATGTTGAATTGCCATGGACTGTTGTAAAGTATCCCTTTTCAAACTTCAGTGAGGAAATATTCTGCTCTTGCCTAGTCTGGCACACTTATTGATCCAATACCACAGCATCGTGGTTTACCTTTACATAGTTGAGTCGGATTAATCCATGGGCAACTATAATTAAGATTGGCATGGAGACTTATTTTTATTCTAGATGCGGAATGATTGGAAAGTAAAGCACAGTTGAAAGACAAAATGAACCATAGTCATCCTGAATAGGGCAGAAGACTCGATAGGCAAAATGATCAGCTCCTCCTCTTAGTTCTACTAAGAATTGGTGGGCCATATGCATAAGGTAAATGTGTAGACAATTCTATTCTTTACAATTCACAATTAGCTACATTTAAGCATAATTGGCAGGATTTGTCGTTCCCCTACCCTTTTTCATTTCGTGGGCTATGAAAATTGCAGGCCAAGCCTGGATTTATTAGCAATCTGTAGATTTCTCGACCAGTGATATTATGGCTATGACAACCTTTTCACCAATCTTTATGCCATTTTACTTCTGTTTCATTTTGGCATTGTTCTTGCAATAAAAAAAAACGAATAAAAGAACACATAAGAACATAAGAAATAGGAGCAGGAGTAGGCCATCTAGCCCTTCGAGCCTGCCCCGCCATTCAATAAGAGCATGGCTGATCTGAAGTAGTCCCGCTCTCTCCCCATAACCCTTAATTCCCTTGTCTGTCAAAAACTTATCTACCCATGACTTAAATATATTTAGCGAGGTAGCCTCCACCACTTCAACGGGCAGAGAATTCCAGAGATTCACCACCCTTTGAGTGAAGAAGTTCCTCCTCAACTCCGGTCTAAACTGCCCGCCCCCCTCTATCTTGAGGCTGTGCCCTATAGTCCTGCTATCCTTTCTAAGCGGGAAGAATCTCTCTACCTCTACCCTATCCACCCCTTTCATTATCTTATACATCTCTATAAGATCCCCCTTCATCCTTCTAAACTCCAACGAGTACAGTCCCAGTCGATTTAGTCTCTCTTCATAGTCCAACACCCTCATCTCCGGTATCAGCCTAGTGAACCTCCTCCACACTCCCTCCAAGGCCAGAATATCCTTGCTCAAGTGTGGCGACCAAAACTGCACACAGTACTCCAGCTGCGGCCTCACCAGTGCCCTGCAAGTTGCAGCAAGACCTCCCTGTTTTTATATTCTATCGCCCTTGCTATAAAGGCCAGCATACCAGTCGCCTTCTTGATCACCTGCTGCACCTGCAGACTGGGTTCTTGCGACAAAACATTTCAAAAAGATTCCAGGTTGCAATGTTGGCGTCTTAGAATTTAATAAGACGTGTTGCGACAGCAGTTGTAAACCCGAGACCTCTTCTATGCAGTAGGACAAGTGCAGGAGCTACGTAAAATCACAGGCCTCATCAAAATTCCCTCGAATTGACAGACAACCCTGGCTAGAAAAATATCTCGTTTTCTTCACATTCCTATAGAATCACTATAGTGACGTAATTTGGTCCATCAAAGCTGCACTGGATCTCCAACAGAGAACTCCATCCAAGCCCTATTCCCAAAACGTCAAGTATTACGTTGCTAATCCCCTAATGCACACATCCTGTGACACTAATTATGGCCAAACAACCTGCACATCTGTGGACAGTGGGAGGCAACCAAAGTACCCCGAAGAAGCCTATGCAGACGCGGGAGGACGTGCACATTCCACACAGACCCAAGGCATGAATTAAATATGGGTCGCTGGTCCTGGGAGGCAGACGTGCTAACAACTGCCGGCCGCTTGGCTCTGCTTCTGGAACTTCTTGCTAATACCGATATGGATATGGCTCTAGTAAATGGACTGAAGAGTTGGAAGTGGGCAGTCTACCATTGCCTTCCCAAGGTCAGTTATGAATGTGATTGATTTTAAAAAAAACTCCTCTCCCTTGTAGCATCTGCGTCCCATGAAGGGACAACTATAATCCTAAAAAAGTTGAAAAAAAAACACTCCTTCCAAATGTTAAATAAGATCTTGTTGCAAAATCATCACAAGTGCATCTGAAACTTCCACCCATCATGATCGCCCTGGAAGCAAGTGGGAATGAAATCTCTATTGTAATGAACATGATATAAGTTATTCTCTGCTGCCGCTTTAATTTTTTTTTGTCCCGAACCGACATTTGCTGTTTCTCAACGAGGTTGCAAGAAAAAAATTGAAAAGATTCATCAGTTTGATTTTGGGACTTAAAACTGCCACTGAATCTGATAGATGAAAATTGGCCATTTTATGTTATATAGTAAAGGTCCTAATTAATGTCCCAGAAGCAAGATGAACGTTCACTGCAGGGCGACGTTTAAAATTATTGACACTGAGGCATGAAGTCTTTTTTTCAACACATGCATACCTTTTCTAAAGTGTGTATACACCAATTCGACCATTGTTATGCTAATGTTAGGTTTTAATGTTTAAGCTGGAAATACACCGGAATTTAATATGATATTTATTATTATGTTTTTTTTCCG
The DNA here is from genome assembly GCF_965287045.1 of Carcharhinus amblyrhynchos. Lineage (NCBI taxonomy): Eukaryota > Metazoa > Chordata > Chondrichthyes > Carcharhiniformes > Carcharhinidae > Carcharhinus > Carcharhinus amblyrhynchos. Next base: position 3,389,283 of record NC_137330.1, read on the forward strand.
TAAATAAAACGTACCTGATTACATCTTGCCTTGCCTCCATGGATATCTGAAAATTAAGCGACAGTTTTTAATTGGACTTTAACGACTCGACAGTGTTTCATCAGTCATGTGCAATGACGATTTTAGTGTAATCACTAAATTTGCACCCATGGATTTTAATCCCTCTTTGACCCAAAGTAGACTAAAATAAATTGAAATTGACGACAAACGAACGTTCAGCGACTTCTATACTTTTCAGTGATGCCAAATGTGCCCAATCGCATGCGTTATAGACACAAACCAATATTTCGAATGCCCAAGGTGGAAGGCATTTGCATGAACTCCCGTAACCCTGGAAAACAATTTCAAATCTCTATTTAACCAACATTATGCACTCAAAGAGACCTGGTAGCGTTGTCGCAGGCACTGAACTTGGGTGGCTGTCTGAAGTTTTCACTTGGGCGGCAAGCTGACACATTGGGTGAGCATTGCTGCAGCACATCGCCAGAGACGCAGGTTCGATCGGATGCCTGTCTGTGTGGAGTTTTCAAGTTCCCTTCAGTATGCGTGAGTTCCCTCCGTGTGTTCCCGGACCTTCCCGCAGTACAAAGATGTGCCGAATAGGTCCATGGACCAGGCGAAATTGCTCCGGAGTGTCTAAAAGTGTGAAGGATGGGTGGAATGGCCATGATCCATGAGCGCGGTTGTGGGGTTAGGGCGGCAATGCGCTCCTAGATACAGGGTTGGCGCAAGCTCGATGGAGCAAAAGCGTTCTTCTGCACTGTAGGAATCTTATGCGTCTACTAATCTACCCATCTAAGGTAGTTAAGCAGCATCAGCATGGTTTTGGAAACGAAATTCATTATTCAGCTAATTTACCTGTGCACTTTAAAGAAGTAACTGGTGTTGCGGATAAAATCATACCAGGAGTTCAAAAAAAAACTATTGCAATGTCAATGTTTTGGCGTCAAATATAATCGCACGGTTTGAGGGTAATATAAGGAAGAGTCGAAACATTATCAGTCAAGAGAAAACAGAGGAGAGGCAAATGTTTTGTTTGAAAGGGTGTGATGAGTGGTGTGTAAATGGCGGCGGCTGGGTGTGGGGGGGGGGGGCAGTGGGGCGGAGGGTCTGCCCTTTGCATTCATCTTAAATGAATTCAACTAGGGGACTTCGCTTTCTATTTGCGAAATTTCTAGTTGTACAAATAAAGATAGGAAAATAAATTTCGAGGAGGATATAAGGATTCTAGATGAGAATGTGTATAGGTTAAGTGGACAACGAATGGCAAATGGAACATAAAATGCTAAAATGTGAAATTACACATTTTGGCAGGGTAATTAAAAACGCAAAGTTTCATCTGAAGGCTGAGATATTTCACAGCTCTGCCTTTTAGAGTGATTTGGGTGACTCGGAACATGAATCGTAATATGTCAGCATGCAGGCGCCGCCAATAATGATCAAATCTAAGATAATTCTATTGTCTATTGAGAGGGGAATTGAATACACACTGTTCTCTAATACACTGAATTTCTGCGATCACATCTATCATGATTAGTCATCACATCTAAGGAAACATGTGAATATATTGGACACAGATTAGAGGAAATTTAGCAGTGTGAAACTTGGAACATAGTTTGCCTTATGAGGAAAAAATGAAGTCTAAACTTAGATTGACTGGACTTACGAATAGTAAGAGACAAATTGTAACGTGTAAGGTCCTTAGGTGGCTTAACAACATGTATTTGATAAGGATGTGCCCCCTTACGGCAGAATCTAGAACGTAAAATCTGTTCAACCCGTTCCCTTAAGACAGCCTGCCGACTCCGTATATTAGCCTAGTAAACCTTCTGTGAACTTCTTCCAAACCATTTGCATCCTTGATTAAATAAGGTGACCTATCACGTAGCCGATATTCCAAATACGGTCTCAACAGTGATCAGTGCAACTGAAGAAGAATCTCTCCACATTGTTGATGCAATTGTACAAAAAATAACATTTAACAAAAATTAATAAGCAGTAACTGGAGTTGTCATCTAATTAACAAAGAATCCAAAAAGTAACAGAGCTTACCAAGGTCTTGTGCTGTTGCTATTGAGACAAGTGAATAAACCAGATTGGCATCGCTTTTCGTAGCATCTAAATTAAATGGGAAAACTGTTAAACTAGCAATAAGAGAGCAGAATTGCTCAGAAATAATGCAACACTGATGTTGTTGTGTGTGTGTGTGTGTGTGTGTGTGTGTTTGATTTAAGTGTGAATGAAAAAAGAGAGGATGTGACAGAGAAACAGAAAGATGGACACATAGAAAAATATATAAATAGGTGCATAAGCGACAGACAAATGGACGGACGGATGGGTCAACGATTGTTGGACGGACGAATGCAGAGAGGGAGGGATATGGGTGGGAGGAAGACAGGGAGGGAGGAAGAGAGGGAGGGATGCGAGGGAGGGAGGCAGAGAGCAATGCAGGGAGGAAGGGGGAGAGGGACGAACGGGTAGATGGATGGACGTGTGGAAAGAAGGTGAACAGACCAATGGATGGGTGAGGATGGAAGGGTGGAGCATGTTCAAAATAAGGAATGTCAAATATAAAGGAGTTTTATGCTGTCCACTGGCGTGTTTCAACATAGAACTCCGGGAAACGAATACTGTACATTTCTGTTTTCAACCGTTCCACTTCAAGTGAAACCCAAATTCCTTGGTTCCATGGCGACACCTCCATCACAATTATCCTCAGCACCGTTGAACCACAAGGCTGTGTCCTCATTCCCTTACGATCTTCCTTACACATATCTTCATGTGGCCAAACTCCGCCCCAAATCCATTTTAACATTCGATGGTGACAGCAGTGCAGTGGATCCCAACTGAGACATTGATGAGATGAGGTGGTGTACGGGAAACCGATACAGAGTATCTGATTAAATGTTGCGACAACAATAATCCTTCCCTCAATGCCAGTCAAACAAATGAGATGCTAATCGATTTCAGGAAGCGTAGTGGAGTACATGCTCCTGTTGGCATCAACGTGGATGGCATGGAAATTGACGAGAGTTTCAAGTGTCCAGCTCTCCAGATCATCAATAACTTGTCCTAGTCCTCCACGCTGACGCTATAATTTAGAAACCCCAGCAAGGTCTTTACATTCTCAGGAGGCGAAGGAAATTCAGCATGTCTGATATGATTCTCATTTTTTTTTTACAGATGCAACACAATAAACATCACTATTGGATGCATCACACATTGGTATGGCTCCTACTGTGGCCAAGACCGAAAAAAAATTACAAAGTGAACGTAACTCAGTGGAACACACAAATCGACCTCCCATCTATTGACTTTGACTACACTCCGCGCTGCCTGAAAAAGCAACTGAGATAATTGAAGACCCCACGCACGCCAGATATTTTCTCTTCCACCTTCTTTGATCAAGGAAAGGATAGAAAATTCTGCGATCACGAATCAAAAATCAAGGACAGCGTCTTGACTGTTGCAATCACGCCTTTGCATGGACCTATCAACGCCTACTTCAGCCAAGGTTGTACCTCATATAGAAAAAAAACTACTAGGAGCAATTGTGGCAGAAATATTCCTATACCAGGCTAAATTACCCATAAGCAGCCACGGGAAAAGAACAGTTGAGGAACATGTTTGTGTTGCTGAAACTAAAGAGGTTCGGTTGAATTTCTACCATAGTTCATTTTTCATCTCCTGATATCTACTGGTAAAAGATTCAGGTTGGATCACATATCAGATAACAAAGCTTCAATTGGCAGAGGACTTCAAGATATGCAGTTGCCTGAAAAGCCATGATGTCTACTGAAAAGCCATGATGTCTGCGATGCAAACTGCACACATTAAAACATAAACAACCTCAACTTCAGTCGAGGTACCGTCAGTGTAACTGAAAAGAACAACAGATTTAACTTGTAAAATGATCTGAGAGGTGAATTTCCCACTATCAACTTTCCACAGAAAGCAAATGTAGAACTATGGGATCCCTAGAGTGCATACTATGGGACCCAGTCGAGGTAGCTAAATGTGTACAACATTGGCTTGATGATGGAAGACAACGGGTGGTTATAATGGGTTGTTTTTGAAATTGGAGACCTGTAACCAGCAGTGTGCCTGAGGCATCGGTTCTGGGTGGACTGTTAATTGTCATTATACGAAAGATTTGAATGAGAATATAGGAGGCATGATTAGTATGTTTGCAGATGGCATTGTGGACAGGGAAGAAGATTATCTCGGATTGCCAGATTTCGGGACAAATGGCAGATGAAGTTTAATTTAGATAAATGTGAGATGATGCATTTTGGTAAATTGAACCAGAACAGGAGTGCTCTGTTAACAGTAGGGCGTTGGAGAAAGTTGCAGAACAAAGAGATGCAGGGGTACAGGTTCATAGCTCATTGAAAGTGATGTCACAGCTGGACAGAGTGGTGAAAAGGCATTCAGCATGCTTGGTTTCACTGGTCACAACATTGAATACAAAGAAATAAGAACAAAGAACATTACAGCACAGGAACAGACCATTCGGGCTTCCAAGCCTGCGCCGACCATGCGGCCCGAATTAACTAAAACCCTCTACCCTTCTGAGGACCATATCCCTCTATTCCCATCCTATTTATATACTTGTTAAGACGCCCCTTAAAAGTCACTACCGTATTCGCTTTCATTATCTCCCCTGACAGGATGTTCCAGGCACCCACTAGTCTCTGTGTAAAACACAATCTGCCTCGTACATCTCCTTTAAACCTTGTGCGCCTTAAACCAATGCCCGCCTCCCACCACCCCCCCCCCCCCCCACCCCGTTCCGTGTATATCAACGAGGACCATCAGAGGATACAGGATGATACAGATCAGTTGGAGACTTGGGAAGAGAGACGGCATCCTGGTAAATCTTTTCTGTACTCTCTCCAAAGGCTCCACATCCTTCTGGTAGTGTGGCGACCAGAATTGAATACTATATTCCAACTGCGGCCTAACTAAGGTTCTGTAAAGCTGCAACATGACTTGCCATCTTTTTTTAAACACAATACCCCGGCCGATGAAGGCAAGCATGCCATATGCCTTCTTCGCTACCTTGTCCATCTGCATTCCAACTTTCAGTGATCTATGTACCTGTACACCCAGATCCCTTTGCCTATCAATACTCTTAAATGTTCTGTCATTTACTGTACATTTCCTATCTGTATTAGACCTTCCAAAATGCATTACGTCACATTTGTCCGGATTAAATTCCATCTGCCTTCTAGGGTGAGCTTGGGTTGGGATGCTGGTTAGGGGGATCAGTGTGATCAATTCACGGGGATACTTGGATAGTGTCTGGGTGGGATACTCTTTTGGAAATTGGTGCAGCATGGATGGGCCAAAAGACCTGCTTTTGTGCTGTAGAGTTTTATGACTTAAAATGCATAAACTGACTTCCTGCTTAAAATTTTAAGGCCCAGCAATGTATATTTTATTAGAAATGGGGTTATGCTGACCAGCGGAATTAACTTCTTCTCCCTTAGGTTAACCATCCAGATACTAGGTATTTCCTTCTTCGAAGACCAACAATCGTTTCCCGGAATGTTTAGTTATGATATTGATGAGAAGTCAGAGCCAAAGATTCATTAAGTACTCAAGGTGTGGTTTAATGTTTTCGACTGTCAGGTTCCGATAATAGCTGTTTGATGATCTTCTACAAGCCACTGCCTTTAACATCCCTGCCCAAACTGGAAGATAAACCTTCAGCAAAACAACAAAATGAAAAAAAGAATAGTGTTCCAACAAAAGGTGATGTTTCTTCTGGACGAGTCAATTCTCAAGGTGGGATCCAGCTTGATAGTCCCTGCTGTGTAATGTTTAGAAACATAGATCAAGGCTATAAACTGATCATATAAATTCCTAATGCATCTCTAACAACACAATGAAACAATATTACACGGCGAATTGTTTCACACTGCTCCTTCACCTGAAATATTAACTTACAGAAATACACAGATTCGTTTGACAATGGTGGAATTTGAATTCAATAAAAACAATCTGGAATTAAGAATTTACCAACGACCGTTAAACCATTGCTGATTGTCAGAAAAAAAAACCCACGTGGTTCGACAATTTCCTTTAGGGAAGGAAATCTGCCGTCCTTACCTGATATGGCCTACATGTGACTCCGGGGCCACAACAGTGCGGTTGACTCTGAACTACATTCGGGTAACTGAGGATTGGTAATAAGTGCTTGCCAGCCAGTGACGCGCGTACTCAACGAATGAATACCAAAAAAACACGCCACTCTTTGAAACAAACTGACAAACACCACCCCGAGCCAATTAAACGGATTTCTCATTAATGAAGCTCTGCCTTTCACAAGATGGATTCCAAACTCTGCTCTGGAATAACACGGCTTGGAATGTTTCCCAAATTGTATCTTACTCCTGGTGTCTTCACAAAGAAACCACCAGACGGGTCTCAAGCTTTCCTTTCAATGTTCCTCTCTCTGGAGGACTACGTGCATTTAAACATCCACTACCCACACTGCCTCAGATAGTCAGCTGTACAAACACGATCACACTTCTTCAGCGTCCTGGAGTAATGCGTCACCAATCTTTGAGTCTCCTTGAATCCTGGCTTCTCGCAAATTTATGTCATTTCAGGCCTGCCGCTTGCAGCCGTATCATTTTAATTAGTGTCTATGATCCTTGTCCGTAATTTAACCTTAAAAGGAATAGTTTTCCAGACTGTTATTTCCGATGAAAAAGGATTTTCTTCGTTCTCAATTCTATCTCTAGCCCAAGTGTTTCGACTTCGAGGTTCTTCAGTTGGCGGCCCGCTATCATCTGACTCCATCATGGCCTATTCTAGCAGATTATGCGAAAGGCTCCTTAATTCTAGTTCAAATTCTTCCAACTGAAATAAAACTGTATTTTATTCCCTTATGGTCTTACCGTTGCTAACACAGAACTATAGAAATATAAATTAACCTTAAACTTAAAATGTACCATAAACCCAAAACACATGAATGCAAACGTAACTCATTTAACTATTTTTATTTCCTGCTAATTTAAACGTAATAAAACTTTCAAAACGGCACGATTTTATTTTGCCATGCCAAACGTGAAGGCAAATTGCAAGAAGGAACATGCACAGAACAGAGCCAAATAGAATCATAGATTTTGATGATACAGGCTTCAACAAATACATTTCCTCTCTAGGTCAACCTAAATAATGCTTGATATCTGGACCGCAATGACATGGAACAACTGTTTAGATCTTTCTCATACCAGCAAATAAAGAAATCAGGTATCTGAGGAATATTTTCCCCACAGGGGCGGCACAGTGCTTAACACTGTTGCCTCACAGCACCAGGGACCTTGTCGATTCGCGGCTTGGGTCACTATCTGTGAACAATTTGCACATTCTCCCCGTGTGCGTGTGGGTTTCAACTGAGTGCTCCGGTTTCCTCTAACTGTCTAATGATGTGCGGGTTTGGTGGATTGGCCACGTTAAATTCCCCGAATGTCAGTGGGACTAGCTAGGGTTATGGAGATAAGGCCTGGGTGAGGTTGTGGTTGGTGCAGATTCGATGGACCGAATGCGCTCCTTCCGCACTGTATGATTCTATGATTCCATGATTGGGCAAGGGGGAGGCAGTATGGTCCTGGGTTACAGCGCAAGATCAGGGGACATTTTATCAAATCCCACAACATGCAATATAAATCTGAATTAAAAATCGAACTATGACAAAGCATGTGACTTACCATTATTTTCAGTGGCTTGAAATTGTCCGAAATTGATTGCAGATGCCTCCTCATTCAAGGGTTGAGATCGATTTGCACTTGCCTCACTGTACAATAAAACATGTGTTCAATTATTAATGAATAATAAAGAACAAAGAACAACACAGCACAGGAAACAGACCCTTTGGCCCAACAAGCCCGCACCGCCATTCTAACATTGTGAGTGCCCACTTCTACCTAAGACCTTTGTCTACGCCTATTGGACTTCACAATAAAGGAATTATAACCAGATTGAGGGTCGCCTACTTTAGGGACAATTTGTTAACACCAATCGGCCTAAGAGCCCGTTTTTGGGGTGTGGGAAGAAACCGGAGCAGTCGGAGCATAATGTCTCAACAACTGAAATCTCACGATGGGTGATGGACATACAAATTTGCAAAAGTAATCAGGCATATATTAGAAATGCTCTTTTTTTATTATTTTGGAACGTATTACTACAGTGCAAATGCATATAAACCACCAAGTTCAACAATATCATGTACTCGGATGAACAACTTTAAAAATAATTATTTCACAAACTTCTGTCAAATATGAATCTAAAGCATGAAAGCAAAATATTGTGGATGCTGAAAGCCTGAAGTCAAAACAGAAACTATTAGAAAAAAATCAGGAACTGTTGAGATGAATTGAATAAGTCTTTCCTATCTGTAGAACGTTAATATAGATCCGAATCTTTCACTTCATTCTTCTACAATGATACTGTCAGACATGTCTGTCCAGCATTTTCTGTTAAAGAGTTTATATGCTGAAAACGGCCCCAGTGAGAAATATTTGTGTTCATATAATTTGGCAAGGGTACTAAAAGAAATGGCAGAAGTAATAGCAGGTGCATTAGTTGTAATTTATCAAAATTCACTGGACTCTGCGGAGGTGTCAGCTGATTGGAAAACAGTTAATGTGACGCCACTGTTTAAAAAGAGGAGGCAGACAAAAGGTGGGTAACTACAGGCCGGTGAGCTTAACGTCCGTAGTTGGGAAAATGCTGGAATCCATCATTAAAGAAGGACTAGCAGGACACCTAGGAAAGAATGATTCAATCAAGCAGACGCTGCATGGATTCGTAAGAGAAAGTCATGTTTGACAAAGTTACTGGATTTTTTATGAACATATAGTGAGTACGGTTGACAGAGGGGAACCAGTGGATGTGGTGTTTTTAGATTTCCAGAAGGTGTTCCATAAGGTGCCTCACAAAAGGTTGCTGCAAAAGATTAAGTTACACGGAGTTGGGGGTAAAGTGTTAGCGTGGACTGAGGATTGGCTATCTAACAGGAAGCAGAGTTGGAATAAATGGGTGTTTTTCCCATTGGCAGTTGGTGACTAGTGGTGTGCTGCAGGGATCGTTGCTGGGGCCTCACATGTTTACCATATACATGGACGATCTGGAAGAGGGGACCGAGTGTGGGGTAACAAAGTTTGCTGATGACGCAACGATGAATAGGATAGCAAATTGCATGGAGGAATGGTAGAAAGTCTGCAGAGATATTTGAAAAGAGTAAGTGAGTGGGCGAGGAGCTGGCAGATGGAGTATAACATTGACAAGCGTGAGGTTATCCACTTTGGAAGGAATATTATTTAAATGGTGAAAAATTACAACATGCTACCGTGCAGAGGGACCTGGGGTCCTCGTGCATGAATCACAAAAACTCAGTTTGCAGGTGCAGCAGATGTTCAAGAAGGCAAATGGAATGTTGGTCTTTATCGCGAGAGGGATGGAACCTAAAAGCAGGGAGGTCTTGCTACAATTGTACAAGGTACTGTCAGGCCGCAACTAGAGTACTGTGTGCAATTTTGGTCCCTTTATTTGCGAAAGGGTATTTTGGCCTTGGATGGAGTGCAGAGAAGGTTCACCAGGTTCATACCGAAGATGAGGGGGTTAGCTGATGAGGAGAGATTGAGTAGATTGGGCCTGTACTCGTTGGAGTTTAGAAGGCTGGGGGGGTGCGGGGGGGGGGGGGGTGCGGTGCGATCTTGTAGAGAAATATAAGATAATGAAGGGGCTAGACAGGGTAGAGGCAGAGAGATTCTTTCCACTTAGAAAAGAAACAAGAAATGGAGGGCAGAGCCTCAAAACAAGGGGGAGTCAATTTAGAACAGAGTTGAGGAGGAGCTTCTTCTCTCAGAGGGTAGTGAATCTTTGGAATTCTCTGCCCATTGAAGCAGTGGAGGCTACCTCGTTCAATGTGTTTAAGTCACAGGTAGATAGATTTCTGATCAATAAGGAAATTAAGGGCTATGGGGAGCAGGCGGATAAGTGGAGCTGAACTACTGCCAGATCAGCTATGATCTTATTAAATGGCGGGGCAGACTCGAGGGGCTAGATGGCCTACTCCTGCTCCTATTTCATACGTTCTTATGTTCTTATTATGTTCAACAGTTAAGTCCAATAACCTTAATCCAATAACTCCAAGAATTAGCACAAATGTTAGAAACGCCACCTATTTTCGTCTCTATTCACCTGTCCACATACATCATTATTTTCATAGATATATCTGGAGACAGATTAATTGAGAACTCAAACATGTTGTAATGCTCCAAATCATCAAATCCTAATTTTTCCAACCTCTCTTGATAGCTAAATGTTTGTACATGTGGTGCGTACTGAATTAGCTCTTTTCCATCATTATATGAATGTTTGTATTTCTCATGGAGTACGGTCTATCAAATTGTCGCCAATACTTCAGATGATTCCTAACCAATGCGGTGCAAACGTTTACAATTCTTTACTGTTATTTCATCCTTGTTGTTTTCAGTTTCATGTCGTGGGAGCAAGAAATCACAAAATCGATTCACTTACTTTTGCAACTTCAAGATATGGATATCGTAGAGCGAAGAACATCCACTCTAGCTGAGTTGTCATTTACTTGTACGATAATGCAAACAGTAGCTAAATTTGTTAACGGAATAAGAAGAAGTGTTGATGGGAAAATGTAATTTCCCAACAGATTTGCTCAATTTAAAGCTATTGTTGTGTTTATTTTTCTCATACTTAAGCTAGACAATATCTCCAGTAGGCAGCTAAAATCGTAGTTGGAGCTGGAAGCTGAGCAAAACATGACCTTAACTGTCAGTGCCATCTAAACAGGACAATTATAACTTGTCATGAAACAACAATTAAGAATTAAGACCTGGGAAATGGCTGCACCCTGTTCTGCTGATTGGCATCCACAAAGCATAATAAGAGAGGGGATTAAGGGTTATGGGGAGAGGGCGGGAAAGTGGAACTGAGCCACAACAGATCAGCCATGATCTTATTGAATGGCGGGGCAGGCTCGAAGGGCTAGATGGCCTACTCCTGCTCCTATTTCTTATGTTCTTATGTTCTTATAACATGCTCTGTACTTCAGACAACGACCAGGTTTTTTTTTCATTCAGCTCAAAAAGGAGGGCGCACTTGGGAATACTGACAGGCTGTAATAAATGCTGAGCTGACTATTCTTCACTGATGATCGACATGTCTTCTTATGGCTCTATATTTCCATGCCTTCCATCACTTCACTGATGAATTATTTACCACACGACGTTTAGAACATGTGATAAGAAATGTAATAGTTAACTGTTGTTAACTGGTTATTTTTAAAAATCTGTTCTAATTGTTTTTTTTCCAATTTGAAGGTCAGAAATCCAAACATCTACTTGTATTAAGCAACGTCACCTGATCTGAGCGCAAGATGAATTCAATGCACTCAGTACGAGTGATCCTATAAATATGTGAATTGGCTTACCCTTCTGGCAGGGAAACACCGGAAGAAGTACCTGGTTAAAATATAAAAAGACAAGCTTCAACAAGATGTTGCATTCTGACGCTTAAATAATTTGAAAACACCAAAAAAAATCAATGTATCATAATCATAAACTTTTGAGAAGCATGTTGTGAAGTAAATTAGATATCATGTGGCATGTCCAGAAACCATGTATTAAAATTTCGAAATCTAATTTGACAATCTTTTGGAAACTTCAATTATTGCTGTGAAGTTGGGGAAGAGAGGAGGCAAACTGTAGCAACATTTTCTGTTTGACATACCAATACACATCCAGGAAATGCTACATTCCAAGGGACTTGTGCATTTTACTGCATCACAAAACGGCCGTTTGCAAGTGAACTCTGGTTGGCCGATGATATCATAGGCAATACTCGGAGAACAGTTATTTCACAACTATTTGTCAAAAAATGTCAATAAAGAACAGTCGTGCAGACCAGCTCAGGCATTCCCATTAGGAAAAGATGCCCCCAATACAAATGCTTACTCGAAAAATTCACTATGTCTGAACTCATTGTTTCTGTTTGCAGAGAATAGGTCCTTGCATTTCACAAAAATCGCAGCTAACATGCCTAAGGGAGCCGCATTGCTAATTGTTAGCATAATTCGTGGCACACTTGAAATTGGACAGTTAGTGCTGTCATATCATGCCCAACTGTGTGGTGGTAAAATATTCCCTAATGCACGTTCATTGGCACCATCTCATCCAGAATTGAATATATTTTTTTTACAATATCGTTGGGGATATTTTTGTTTAACTGTTTTTCCGTGTGTTCTACACGGCAACACCTCGAACAAACAGATCCCACCTCCCAACCAATCAGCACATTTTTCCCATATGGTATAATTTGCCGATCCATTTAAAATCAATACATTTGCACTTATTCTGAAAGGCGAAGACAAGACCATTGAGGAAAATATCCAAATTTTCATCAATATCATGCCTCTGCACAAAAACGGGAAGATGCATAGTTAGTTATTGGTTCTCACTGCTCACGCCCTTGCCTTTACAAAATGAAGAAGGTATATTTCGTTAAGCCTGCATCTCAGTTGACGAATATTTCACATGTATCACGGTAAATATCGCTTATTTTCCATTCCCCAATGATCAGCCTCTCCAGAAGTAAAATGATGCGTTTGCAATGCTGCAGCTACAAACAAAGAAATTGGAGTGCCTATCAATCCACTCGACTGTCAAACAATACTCACTTTGGCTCTTCTTCCGAATCCTGATGCAAACCAATGCAATCATTGAAGAGCTAAGAAGAAGAATTGAAGTAATGGCTGGTGTGATAACCGCTGCATAGCCATGATCTAGAATGAAGGAAACATGCAATGATTACAATTACGTTGTAAAATACGCAGCTGATACAAACAAAATTTCCAGTGTTCCAACCCTGCATACTTAGCAGTCTGTCATGCAGGTAGTAAGGCCTGGACAATGCATGCCAGCAAAGAAAAACACCAAAACATATTCCATTTTTTTCCTGCCTAACATAAATCCTTGTCATCACATTTGCACATCAGACGGCCTCAAGGTAGCCACTTGCCCCAGCATATAGTGTCAGGCTCGCTTGAGATAGATTGGGCATGTAAGCCTCTTTCAGGAAAGGAGATCCTCAAGAACAATGTGTTTGCGACTCACACCAGACCCACTTGGCGCTCATCCCTTCACTTCAAAGATGTCTGCAAAGATGACCTGATGTCCTTTGGCATTGACCACAAGCATCAGAAGCAATTTGCCAGTGTTCGCTAGCTTTGGACGACAGGGGTGGAAATAAAAGTAGAATGACGAGAAGAGAAGAGACGCAACAGCTGGGAAAGCATGAGACAGCAAAGAGAGAGTCTGAAGTAACCAAACTAATCATTGACTCGCTGTCACCTAGCCATTGTCTGTCGACGCAGGAAGGTAAAGAAAAACATTCAACATGGCAACATGTTTAACAAAAACATGATCTCTTGTTACAATACCTTCTATTGCGGTCCCCAAACCGCACGGTTGGCAACGTAAAAACAATGGCTATTGGTCCTATTTAATACGAAGTGCTATTTGCCACTGTGCCTACTCATTTTTTAAACCGTTATTTTTTTCAGAGATTTACCATTAATTTGACAATCTTCCTCTCAAAGTTTACTTTTGATTAGAACTGTAATTCAATTAATAAAATATTGGCCATATCTACATGTTACATTCAACGCTGATTTCAGTTAGATTTTTTTTTCTTTGACTGCTTTACTAATCACTTCAATTCCGACCCGTGCTCTATCAACATTCCCATTGTTCCAATTTTCTGCCTTTCCAAGTCTGCCGCTCTTTTTCTTGCAGCTTTTGGGGCGAATGAGCAGGCCATTTCAAGTCCAATTGCCCCTTCTTGTTTCTGAGGTGTTTTCCTGAGGTACAGACAGGCAACATTTGTTTTTGTTTTACCACAACATATTTTTCACATGTGGGGACTAAAATAGCAAGGCAGGCAATTGTTGTCCATCACTAGTTGTCAATTAACTGACTAGCTTCCTCATTCATCTCGAAGAACACGGAAGAATAAACTAAAACAATCTGCTTCTGCAGTCAACATCGGCCAGGGCAGGTAAAGATGGAAAATCTCCTTCCCAAAAGGCCATTGATGAATCTCATCGGCTGTCACAATAACTAATAATTGTTTCATGGCATCCAACATTGATTCTAAATTCCAATATCAATATTATTCTTTATATTCCAAGAGCATTCATTAAGGGAATTAAACGCATAACCGCAAAGGTTAATCCAGTCAATTGATATTACCCAGTGGCACAGTTTTTAGCACATTTTCTACACTCTGCCAGACAGGCGATTTCGATTGGCGCTTTGTTTGCATGTTTATGTGGTGTTTGCCTGTTTCCCCCATGCCTGCTTAATTCATGATCGTCAAACAATCCAAACTTGTGCAGAGGAGGTAGATTCGCCATGAAAAGGTGCCCCTTAATATCCAAAGATATGCATTTATGTGGACGGGCCATGATCAATGTGCATGTTTATACGGGATAGGTCAGGATGTGTGCCTAGGTAGAATATTCTTTCGGAGGTTCGTTGAAGACATATTGAGCTTAATGAATTATTTTTGCACTGCTGAGGCCTTATGTATTCTAAAGATTCATTCCTCCATGAACTGAACCTGATAAAATCATTGAAAAAAAAACACCTGTTTGCATGTTGATACAAAATGATACAAAACATCAGAACAGGTATGATCAATATGTTACCTTTCAACGTGACATCGATATACTTGCTGCTTATATTAAATACCGCTCCATCGATGCCACTGTTTGTCGCTACACAGTGATATCGTCCTCCCTGGTCTTTCTTGAATGAATTAATAATGAGTTTGCTCCCATCGATGTTTAAGTGATAAGAGTCGCTGAAGTTTTCTACTTTTTGACTGTTTAAGTACCAGTGAAATTGTGGTGCAGTGCCTGTCCTCACCAGACATTGGAGAACGAGACGGTCCCCGGTGGAAATCTCACTCGTGTTCATACTTGACATTAGAAAAGCATCCGACACAGGAACTAGAGCCATAGAAAGAATTAAAAAAAAAATGCATTTTATAATATATGCATAGTTCAAGATTTTATTAGTTAAATATCGAACTAAATAAATAAATATTTGCAAAGTTGTGCAAATATCATTGGCATTATAATTGGAGAATGGTGATGGATTCCAAATCAGTTAAGATTGTAAGGAATCTGGAAAGACTGTACGAGATTTCCAACGATGGCTGGATTATTAAGCCCGCGGCCCAAATTTCAGCTGTTTGCCAAATAAACAAAGGAGTCATGAGAAACGTTTTATTTTTGCCACGAGAACGCTGTTCGGATGGCAACGTACTTCCAAAAATGTGTCAGACGTTGCACTAACTACGGTTGAGGAAAAGAGGGTCAGATGATTATCTATTTAGGGGCTTAGGGGCTTGGTAAAACTATACAAGGTGAGAACTGGAATACTGGGAACAGCTTTGGTCCGCTTCTACGTGGAATGATATATTGTCATTGGAGGCAGTCCGAAGAAGGTTGACCAGTTGTTCCTAGTTGTTCCCAGATATGGAATCATGTTCATATGAAAAGAGATTAAATTAGTTTGGGTCTGAACTCATTGCAGTTTAGAGAATGAGAGGCCTTACTCAGAGTAAGGCCAGACGAGATAGATAGAGGAAGTTTACTTCTGCGGGAAAGTCTAGGACCAGGTGACACAATCTCATTATAAGGAGTCGTCCAATTAAGACACTAATGGGGGAGGTCGGGGGTATTTTTCTCTCTGCGAGTAGTGAATCTGGGAAATTCTTTACAGTAGAAGGCTATAAACGTTGGGTTATGGGATGTTCAATGCTAACAGTGACAGATTTATTATCTGAAAGGCAATCAACAGTTTTTTTTTGGATGCATCAGGAAAGCGTATTTTAAGATTATACCAGCTGGAGAACCACAGATGGCCTGAACGGTCAACTTCTGCCCCAATATCTTATGCTCCTATGGTCCAGCTTTGAGGAAAAAGCAGGGATGTAGGGGAAAAAAGGTCAGTCATACTTTGGGAGAACTCTCAGTATGCCGGTTGAATGTATTTTCTATATGCTGAATGCGTTCTATGCTGTTATGGGCTGAAAGCTAATTGGCAGTTGCATCGATTTCAATCGGATCCTCGAGTTGCACACTCACTGCGTGGCATATTAGTTCTAAATAATTATTCCTCTAACTGCAAGAAAATAAACTGCCACGCATTGGTCAAAAACAATCAAATTTTCCCTTTATCGCCCGGGGTGCATTGGTTGCAGGAAATGTAATTCAGCTATTTTTGCGCCAAGTGTCAGTGAGATGATTTGATGTGAAATTACCGATGCTTAACATGCGTAAACACGAGCTGTCATAAAAAGAAACGCACAGCAGATCAACAGGAGCTTCAGCTCTCTACGTTGACAACAATCAGGATGCCGTAACTAAACAGAAAGTCATTTTGCCTTTCTTAGGTCCGTATGCCTCTATTCGTGCCTTATTATTTAAACCATTCGGATGCCTATTAAATGTTGCTAATGTGCCTTTTTCTACCGCCTTCCCTGGCAGAACTTTCCCAGCACCCACCACTCTCTGCTTGAAAAACTTCCCTTCACATCTTCCACAATTCCCCCCTTTCATCTTGAACCTGTGACCCCTTGGAATTGAAACTTCCACCTGGCAAAAACCTTGGAATATCCACCCTGTCTATCCCTCTCATAATTTTGCCAGGTCTCCCCTCAGCGTCCTTCCTTCCAGTGAAAAGATTCCTAGTTTATTCATATTCAACCCCTCCTCAGAGCCAAAGCCGTCGAGAACATGAAAGGATCTGGTGAATGTTTTTCGTTCGTTCTCCAAAGCTTCCACGTCCTCCTGGTAGCTTGGTGACCAGAGGAACACGCAACTCTCCAAATGGCAAATTAGAATTTTAATGACGGAGACGGTCATGCACTTTCTTTTTGAGATGCAGATGCACGCCTCTGTGCAGAGCTGGCATGTAAATAAAAAGGCCCCTCTCGACAGAGAGAATGAAGGCAATGTTATATGATGCCTGACCATCAAAGTTCAATCATATGGAGAGACCTGTTCATTTGAAGGAAAGAGAGAACGCTTTTGACAGGCACCGGCGCACTGTGGTAAGCACATTTGCTTCACACTGCTAGGCATTGGGTTCGATGTCGTCTTTGGCAACGTCTGTGTGGAGTTTGCATGTTTTCCCCATATATATGTTCTCCCGGCGCTCCAGTTTCGTCCCACGTTTAACTGTACGTAGTTTAGATCGTTTGACCATGATTATTGCCCCCTAGCGTCTCAAGATGTGTAGGTTAGAGAGATTAGCAGAGTAAATATGTAATGTTACAACGATCACGTGTAGTGTAGAATGAAAGTTGTGAATAATACTCTGTCGTACAGTTGGTGTGGATCAATGTGCTGAATGGTCTCTATCAGCACTATAGAGATTCTATTATTCTATGGTACTATGAATTAAAGCTGCCATTGCAGTAGAAGCGCACACACTTCAGTCAAACCGAGCGTAGCGAGAGTGAACGTGATAGACATGCAATCTGGGATTGGCGGGGCGGCACTGTGGAACAGTGGTTAGCAATGCTGCCTCACACCGCTAGGGCACGGTCTCAATTCCCGGCGTGGTCACTGTCTGTGTGGAGTTTCTCCATTCTCCCTGTGTCTGCGTGAGTTTCCTGCCACTGTACTCCAGTCTCCTCTCACAATCAAAAGATGTGCGGGTTAGGTGGATTGGCTATGCCAAATTCTCCCTCAGTGTACCCGAACAGGTGCCAGAATGTAGATTTTCACAGTAACTTCATTGGAGTGGTAATGTAAGACTATTTGTAATTAATGAGTAAGGTTTACTTTAGGAAGAGCCATTTTGGGGCCAAATACTTTGGCTTAGCCATTGGAGCATTGAGGATCTAATCGATTGTGTGTTGCCAGCAGTGGATTAAAGATCCATGCTTTCTCGACATCCTGCAGCACTTTTTAAATTCAAATGAATGTCCCAGAAAGGCCCAGTCAAATAAACGCTACAACTTCAGTGGGAACTGCTGAATTTGGAAATATGACACATAAACTGGAGTGAATTTGAGCATTAGACCTATTCTCCATGGACATGTTTTTTTTTCCCTGATGATTGCTTCTGTTGCCATATTTCTTAATGATCGGAGATATGGAACATGATAAGAAAATTTACATTTAGCATGTCTTTGTGCATATAGAAGCTAGGAAACAGGACAATTGATTCAAACAAGTTTAATGTATAATGGATGAGGGACAAATGTATCTGTGTTTCGTTCCCATGATGAAGGGGAGAAGGGATAATATTTTTCCTTTTTTAAAATTATTTTTAGTTCAGATTTTTAAGCCGCACAGATATCTCGTTCTCTCCATGTAACTTCCTCATTCCCCAGAAACTAGGAGGCTTTGTGAGGGATGAAGTAGCTGCGCCAGTGTGTGTTGCTCCAGTGTACAACTGGTATGTGTGAGAGAAGACATAATAGAAAGAGTAGTACCATGCTGGATGTTGAGGGACAGAAAGAGAACTAATAGTGAAAATGGGAAACGCAGTGGACTGTGGCGTCAGAGAAAACACATCTGCTGTGACTTCTTGTAAAATGTACCCACTGAAACTTATTAGTGGTCGAGGTTGAATGTGAAGGTCGAGCAAAAGGGAAGCATCACATAGGAAGAGATCATTTTCCCTTAAATGTCAGTCTGCACAGCAATACCGATTGCACTCTGCAGTGAAATGGCCAGATCTCTCACAGTATCACAAATGATTATTGATTTTTCAAATATAAACTGTGTATGGAGGGTGGAGTAATGCTGAGATGAGTCTGCATCCTGCACAGTTCAGTGAATAAAGAACAAAAGGAACGTGAGTGGTGATAATTGGGCAAATGCATACCTTGGTCTGAGTGTCACCTGTAATAACTGAGGCAGCTAGTTGCTTATTGCAAATATGCTTCAGCAGAATTATTATATACACACTTATCTTAAATCGATTCACGGCATTTATCTCACATCATTTATTAACATTGACTCACCTATCACTGCCATCCACACGAAATTGCTCTGCAGGGAATCCTTTGTCCATTCATTTGCAACACAACAACTGTAATTTCCTTCCGAGGTTTTGTTGACTTCAATGATTCCATATGTAACCATAGTCAAGTTAGTCGTCTCCCAATAGAGTTCCTTATTGAGGTTTTTGTAGAACGTATAAGTAATAGGAGTGGAGCCTTTGGACACTGAGCACGTGAAGGACGCTACATCTCCCTCTATCAATTTGTTTCCGGGTTGTATTGTCAATCGAGGTTTTGACAATGGAATTCCTATCAATATAAGAATCGATTAGTTTGCAATTTGACTTGTAGGAATTTTGACTGTTTGCAGTCGGCTGAAATCTCGTTGTAATTTGTCGTCACTATTGGAAATATCTATCAAAGACAGGACTCTGCAATAATGCAGTGCGATAGGGCTACATTGTCTAAATCAGTGGTGCAACTGTGCATTCCACTTGTTTATGTATTCATTGCGAGAAATTGTTTATACGTGGAGGAGGTTTACGTCATCATTTTCAGGTTTGTAGTGATTGCTACACATTGATGACTCCTCTTACTTATCTGCAACATGAGAGATAATAGTTTATTATCAGCATTCAATGTAATATGTAAGATAACAATGATAAACCGGGTGCCACTTTGATGCATCCCGTGAAAAATGTGATTTTGTACATTCACTTTTCTGCGATTGTTGTGTGAAATTTATTTCATTGGACGCTTTCTGTTGTTGACAACAGCCGTCCAGTCACAGCCCATCTTGATTCTACTTAGTGATTGACGTTATAGTTAATTTTAAGGGGAGGTTCAGCCGCAAACAGATTGTTATGGGTCAGTACATATGTAGGTCAGCTCAGAAAAGAACGGCATATTTCTCTCTCTAAAAGACATTAGCGAACCAGATGTTTTTTTTTATTTAGTATAAAAATTCAATATTATGGCCACTGTTACTGAGAAAAACCTTATCATACAGGGCCATGGTGGCATTTGGGCTAATGTGCTTCAAACTTCCAAGCACAGCATCAATACCAACATATGACAATCTCACATTATTCCAACAACATACCCACCAATATATGCAATTCCACCATAGAGCACTTATTATGGATGTTGTATCAAAAATAAATAAATACATTCCTACAAATTACACTTACTTCTGACAGAAACCACAACCTGATTACTCAGTTTCTTCACTCCACCATTGAGATTAGTTGCTTCACAGGTGTACATCCCTGAATCGTCCATCCCCACTCTCTCCCGTGTATAATAGTCGTATTCTGCAGTGTTAATGAGAGTTTGTCTGTCTTTCGAAAATGTGTACCTCAGAAGAAAATTGGAACGAAATATTTCAACCAAGCAGGTGAGATTTAGCTGTTGACCCTCAAACAACTGGGCGCCCGACTCAACCTTCAGTACGGGTTTGGAGAAGACCTCTAATAAGAAGCAAATGCACAAGAACAACGCACGCATTAACCATCTGTCACAATGAATCTTACCACCACATATATTTGGATAAAACCGAACATTGATCAGAGCAATGTTATTTCTACTGCAACTCTCAGAATGAGTTGGTCAAATATCTGTGTGTGTGTTTAAGAGTGACAGGAAACTGGCATAGCAGCAACTTTTGCAACTGAAATCGAAACTAATTCTTGCATATTATGTGGACACAATTTGAATCATCGTTTAAAATAGATGTAAACAACTTTTAGGCTTGTAAGTATAGCCAGAGGCTGAAGTTGAATTAGGAACTGAGAAGCGCTGATTCATGCTCAAGTTGAAATCCACTCTCTGCAGAGATCGTATTTTACATCTAGGTCCTGAACATTTAAGGATATTTTGTGACCACGTTTTAAATGAGATCAGTTCTGCTGCCACGACCATTATTTGTGAATCAACTGCTATCCAATTTTCTGAATAAAAACCTCCTCACTGTCACACTCCCTGTTTCACTGAAAATTACAATCTGTCAGTGGCATCAGATTTTCTTTTATTTCACTTCTCTCCCGCTGCAGATCATGGAAAGAGTGTCAGATATGACGTTGGTAGTAGTGGACGCGTTCGCCCTTTATGAATGCAGGAGACTGCATTTCATTTGGCACTGAAATATTTTTGCCTCAGATATTTTAACTTTGAACACTTGAGTTCTCAAACCTTCTGTCCACACTTTACAAAGAGTTGGCAGCCTTAAAGCATCGGCTGACATAATGCTACCATTTCGACTACCTTTAGCTTCTATTGAGTCAAGTGGGAACAAACAGAAGAAATGATTTCAACTTTTGTCCATGGTGTAATGTATGAGTTGTGTCAAAATATCAGACCAATGTTCACCAGATAACTTTTTCTTTCACTTGCCGATAACGATTTTTTTGGAGAGGACATTAAAATGGAGACCAACTAATGTTTTGCCTATTTCACACTTTTCATGATAATTTGTCTCTTGTAATTGTGTATGGTACACCTTTGTCAACAAGTCTGAAAAACTGTGGCTTATGAAATATGGAGTGTGAATGAACAACATGGTCCGGTGATTATGTTACATTATTTTATTTAGTATATCATTGGATTGAGGCACCGCTATCAAGAGCAGCATGTATTGCCCACCCGAATTGCTCTGGAAACGAAAACGTTTCAGAGAGCTTTTTTTAATGATACATATTATTGTGGCTCTTCAGTCACGATTACGCCAGGCCAAGTGAGGACAGGAATTTTTCGATTACTGGACCAAATATTTATTTTTCATGCAATAATGGGTGGGTTTAAATAATCACCATTACTGAGAATATATTTCAGTGTCTATGGCATGGATGGGAATTATAGAGTCTGTCATGGGTGGTTTTGAACTGCTATCCCCAGAATTTAAACTTGGGTTTCTTGAAGACGATTCTCTGTCAGTACCGTGAACGTCCATCTATCCAGAAATGCTCTATTATCATCACCATACAATGGTGTAACAGTCAGTCATCGACTGTATGAAACTCCCACATCATGCTTGTTTAAATATAATTTGTGCAATACTTCTTAATATATAGTGTTGCTGCACGTACCCTTGACGGAAATTGATACCTCATCACTCTTCTTTTTCAATGTATAACGCCGAGAATTTGCTTCACAGTGATAGATCCCAGAGTCACTCAAGGAAGCCACAACTTCGTATTTATAGCTGGGAACGGAATTATAATTTAATTGTCTGCTGTCCTTGTAAAATGAGTATTGAAGCCGCTCATACTTCTGCCTTGTTTGCACAGCACAAATAAGTTTTAATGGCTGTCCCTCCAATATTTCATTTATTGGATCAATCTTCAGTGTTGGCTTGGAGAAGAGTTCTGCAATGACATGAATGGAATTTACACTTGGCTATTGCCATCTCTTAGTTAAATGCTTACTTGGCGCTGAGATTAAGTGCAGGGTAAAGCAAATGAATCCCAGAATATTTATTACAACATTAAGACGATTCTGATCAACCTGCTTTTCAGGCATTGCAATCTTTCTGTTCTTGAATTCACGTACAGTGAGTTGTGCTGCCGAATGTCCATGGATAGATCAAGATTATTCTAATATTTGGCATACCATCCTTTTCATCATAGATGCAGAGATACTGCAGCTGATGTCTATCGGTCAAAGGTATGTGCAGCAAATATTGCCACTTACCTCTTTGAGCATAACCCTTTTCGGTTGTGATCCCCTAACGTATACCGAAGGTAGATAGAATTTATGTAAAACGATTCAATGAAAATATTTCCATTTGATACGTTGAGAGAGTTAGGTCTCTTCTCCCGAGCGCGGCGGAGATTGAGACGCGACCTGATAGAGTTTTATAAGATGTTGAGAGGTACAGATAGGGTGGATTCTCGGAGGCTATTTCCCAGGGCTGAAATGGTCACTACGAGACGACACAGGTTTAAGGTGCTGGGGAGCAGGTACAGAGGAGATTTCAGGGGTAAGTTTTTCACTCAGAGGGTGGTGAGTGAGTGGAATCGGCTGCCGTCGGTGGGGCATTTTAAGAGACTTCTGGATGAGTACATAGGATTAATGGGATTGAGAGTTATAGATAGTCCTGATAAGTATGAATATGATCGTCACAACTTGTGGGCCGAAGGCCCTGTTTGTGTTGTAGTGTTCTATGTTCTATGCTCTAAGGCATGGTGATGGAAATAACTTCATTGAATCGTTTTACATGAGTTCAATCTACCTGCGGTATATGTTGGGGGATCACAACCGAAAAGGGTTATGCTCAATGAGGTAAGTGGCAATATTTGCTGCACATACCTTTGACAGATAGACATCAGCTGCAGTGCCTCTGCATCTATGACGAAAAGGGTGGTATGCTAAATATTAGAATAACCTTACTCTATCCATGGACATTCGGCAGCACAATTCACTCTACGTGAATTCAAGAACAAAAAGATTGGAATGTCTGAAAAGCAGATTGATCAGAATCGTCATCAACATCGCTTTGATGACAGGGACAGCAAAGGATAGCCTCCGTCAAATTATTTGCAGGAGCTGAGATTAAAGACACCCCAACCAGCTATTAAAAATGACAAGAATGGAGACGGCTCACCCCACCTCCCAAAAAAACATGAAGAGGAAGCAGCACTCTGTTGAAGGGACTTGAGTGCGGTCAATTCTATTATACCGGCTTAGATGTTTTTGAGACGAGGTTAAAATCAATATGTTGTTTCGTGTGACAAAACAAAACAATCAGAAGAAGCTTGGAATGCTGGTTTCGTAATGAAGGAGGGTGAACAGTAATAGTGAGGGTCGAAAAGGATGTGTGAATAAATCTATTTTGGGGAATTTTGGAGAAAATCATCCCGCCTTAAAATAAATATAAATGTTAGTATTTGTGACCAACACCTGACGATGTAAAGACAGAAAACTATTTTCCAATCATACAAACTTGCGCAAATTTACATCATGTATCTATATATTTCTCGGAATCCGTCCTACCTGACAAAGGAACTGCACTCTAAAACTAATGGTTTTTGCTACCAAATAAACCTGTTGAACTTTAACCTGGTGTTGTGAGACGTCTTACTGTGTTCACCCCAGTCCAACGCCGGCATCTCCACATCATGTCCATCCATCCATCCAACTATCCATCCATCCATATGTTCATCACTCTATCTATCTATCTATCTATCTATCTATCTATCTATCTATCTATCTATCTATCTATCTATCTATCTGTCTATCTATCTATCTATCTATCTATCTATCTATCTATCTATCTATCCACCTATCCATCTATCTAGCTATCTGTCTATCTCTCTGTCTGTCTATTTATCTGTCTATATAAATGTCGGTCTGTTTGTCTCTGTTCATCAATCTATCTTTCTGACTAACTCCCTGTCGCTTTGTTTGCCTTTCTATCTGTCTATTGGGCTATGTGTCAATCTGGTTACCCGTCCATCAATCTGTCTACCTTCCTATCTGTCTATCTGTTTATCTGTTTGTCTGTCTGCCTACCTATCGATATATTTGTCTGTCTGCCCGTTAGACTATCTGTCAGCCTATCAGGCTGTTTATCATTTGTATGCAACATATTGACTTTCAGACCAGTAAGAAAGCTTACTATTCAAGAGTGATGTCAGGGAATGAAGCTATATATGGTACCTTGAACCTGAACGTTAACACGTTCTGATTTTTTATTGTCTGCAGCACAATGGTACAATCCGCTGTCCTTTGGACTATTGACTTTAATGTTGTACCCTTTTCCCGACTGTTCCATCTGCTCTGAAGGAATCTGTATGCCATCTTTGTAAAATGCTTCGTGTTTCTTCGATATACTTTTGTATTTACACTGGAGATTCAGGCTACTTCCTTCGAAAATTGGAGGCTCGCTCACCACTAATTTTACAGCTGATGATGGAAACACAATTTAGCGGTTAGAGTATTTTTTTCCCCCTTCAACAAAAGATCTGCGTTAAAATGCCCCAGCACATTTCTTACATTATTATTTCCATTCCTCGAGCTGCACATGCATTTCCAAATTCTTGCAAGATAGAACGAAATACGTGGCTCGCTGGTGATGTATTTATGCAGTTATCATCTGTAACATCATCTATGTTTATATTAATTTGTAAAAGGAATGTGGAGTTATATTCAAATTTACAATAACGAGGAGAATGTTGAAGTCGGCCATTAGGTGAAAGGTACCCTCAAATGACAGGCACAGACTGGGCGGGCTGAATGAGTGTATAGTATTTTCTTCGTTGAAAAAAACATAGAAAACTTGGCGGAGTGGACAGAGAGGTGCAAGTTGACATGAACTGTGGAGAAGTTTGGTGTTGTTTACTTTAGTGGTAGGGATAGAGAGAGATTAAGTGAAATAGTAGATAAAATGTATAATTTGGTGCAGTAGTTGAGGGGCCTTGGTCTTTTGTGCGTAAGTCATTAAAGGTGGAAGGGAAAGCGGGTAAAACAGTTAATAGCTTATGTTGTATCCTAGGCTGCATTAATATTTGCTTAGTGTGCATTAGCAGGAAGGTTATGCTGAACCTTCGTAAGTTAGATCTCAACAGCAATATTGCGTGTACTTCTCGGCATCAGGATGTGAACCCACTGGAGAAAATGTGGAAGTTATTTACAAGAATGGTTCCCGCGATGAGAAACTGCAGTTATGACGATGGATGGGAATGGTTGGGACTGTTTTACTTGGAGGAAAATAGCGACGAAGAGAGTTTTATTTTTCAAAATCTGGTAACAGTTGATTGGGAGAAATTGTTGCCTCACGTAAAATTGATCAGCATCGAGTGGAGACATATATAAATTGATTTTCAAAAGAAACAAATATGATACGAGAATATAAAACATATTTTCACACAGCGAGAGATTCGGGTCTGGATGCAGTGCCTGGAATTGCGATGTAGACACATTCGTTCGAGGCATTCAGGAGGACATTCTGTTATTGCGTGAATAAGAAAAAAAGATGCAAGATGAAATGGAAAACAGCAGGGGACAGCCACTAAACCAGATGGAGAGCCATTCTGAACGTTATAGTCCCAATGGTCTCTTTTCTGCACCATAACAGTTCTGTGTTTCTGTAATTATCAGAAGGTTATAATCTTTGGCTGGTATGGACAAATGAAGTAATGCCACGTTTGGATCTATCACTGCAATTTATTCTACATGAGCAAAGGGTTCTGATTGGTTGGCTAGCCTATTCGCCATTGGTGGAAACCTGAAAATGGTAAAAAAAAAAGCCAGTGGGGACTACAGCGTCTAGCTAATTGAACATGTGGATCAGGGTTAAATATATCTGTTATGTTTGAAAGTGTAAATAAACCACAAAGGGATTTTAATTCACCATGTTAAATAATTGCTAACTTAACTTTGCCAGAAAAGAAGAATGTTTAGCAAGTGTTACCTCATAGCAGAATCATACTTATATTAGAAGTTTACTGAATTATAAACTTTTAAGTTAGTAAAATCTGACAAAGGCAAGGAAGACATTTGAAATGGTTACAGTGTTGTGGCTCTCTCTTTCGGACTCTCTCTTGTCTCTCTCTCTGTCTCTTTCTCTAGCTCTCTCTCTGCCTTTCCCTCTATCTCTCTCTCTGTCTGTCTCTCTCTGTCTGTCTCTCTCTTTCTCGCTCCCTCTGCCTCTCTCTCTCTCTGTCTCTCTCTCTCTCTTTCTCTGTCTCTCACTCTGCCTCTCACTCTGTCTCTGTCTCTGTCTCTTACACTCATTCTGTCACTCTCTCTCTCTCTCCCTCTGCCTCTCTCTCTGTCTCTCTGTTTGCCTCTCTCTTTCTCTCTCACTCTGTCTCTCATTCTCTGTCTCTATCTCTCTCTCTCTGTCTCTCTCTCTCTCTCAGTCTGTCTCTCTCTCACATTCTGTTTCTCTCTCTCTCAGTCTGTCTCTCTCTCACATTCTGTTTCTCTCTCTCTGTCTGTCTCTCTCCCTTTGTCTCTCGCTCTGTCTCTTACTCTCTCTCCCTCTCTGTCTCTATCTCTCTCTTGAGACGGTACCAAACGCCAGATTCGTGGAAATCGTTACGTCAAAACAAACATTTTCTGTATTGCACAGACTGAATCTCTAACGAGAGGTGCAGCTGGGATCAAATCGCTCACTTTCCGCAAAAAAAAAGAACCGTTTGTGATTAG
Source organism: Carcharhinus amblyrhynchos (assembly GCF_965287045.1). Taxonomy (NCBI): domain Eukaryota; kingdom Metazoa; phylum Chordata; class Chondrichthyes; order Carcharhiniformes; family Carcharhinidae; genus Carcharhinus; species Carcharhinus amblyrhynchos. Next base: position 3,416,508 of record NC_137330.1, read on the forward strand.
CTTTAAAACGTGCTTAGTTTGCTACAGACTCCATTCTGCCGAAGGATACATCGGTGCCTTTGTAGAGAGGAAGGCAAACATTTTCGAAAAGTGCAAAAGATGTTCTGTAAAAGAGCTAAGCTTATTTGATTAACTGCCAGCTTATACCCTTGTTTTCGGAGCAGAACACATTGATTCATTTTTTGTGTTGCGCTAACCACAACATTTCACTTCTCTTTCGATAAAGATTTGCACCTCTGGTCTAAAGAACTACATATATCGCACCGTCTGATACATTTGTTGAAAATTAGGAGGCCAGAAATGTGATGACAGCAGCAGAGTCAGAGAAAAATTCCTGGTTCAGAATATTTTCAAGACAACTAAACGGAAACAACTTAAAAGCATGCTGGATAAACATAGATAATAATGGGGAGCAAGTGTTTTTTTGTTGATGGAAAATGGCGTATGGCTTGTTTTTTTGTTTGGATGAGGTAACAAGAACTGTGTATGCAACTGTTGCTGTTCAGATGATGCTAAAAATAACATCATAAAACGCCAGTCAATCAATACGCTACACAACGTATATGGATAGGACACATAAATGGGAATCAAGATGGTGTAATAAACATGAATTTCAAAAAATATGATATGATGCAGCATCTTTGGGCTGCTAAATAAATAAGAGCCCAAAGTATTGGGAATGTTAACTTACACCAGAAAGAGGATTCGGGAATTGGTCGAAGACAAAGCGTTGAGATAAGAGGAAGATGTTTAGAATGGATGGCAGTAACTGGAGGGATGCCACAGAGATCAGTGTTCAAGCCACAATATATGAATGACTTGGCAAGGGAAATAAATGTCTGTTCATTCGTAATTGGGTGGCAGGAAAAATCGGTGTGAAGGCAAGTGCAGAGTGTGGCAGAAACTACAGAGATATGCATAAAGATCAGTTGAGTAGGCCAAAATTTGGCATACGTAATCTATTGAAGGGAAATTATGTATTACGCACTTTGGTAGGAAGTATGAAAGCTTGAAAATTATTAAAATGCAGGAAAAAAAACGCAAGAAAGATGCAGCAAAGAGCAGTTTAGCATTTCTTGTGCGTAAGCCACAAAAAAAGTGAACATGCACTTTCAGTGGGTAATAGAGAAAGTAACTGAAATGTCGACCTACAGTTCAAAAGTGAAGACAAAAAAAGGGTAGCGTTGCATTTCATTATCGTTTCATCTTAGCACCGTGTTCTCATGCCCAGCAGGCGTTCCTAGGCCTGCTGGATTTTCCACTGAAACCCAAAGCAAACTCGAAGAATAACGCCTCATTTTCTGATTCGGCTCGTTAGAGGCATCTGTACTCACCACTGAGATCAACAACTCTGATAAGTACCCCCAACCCCACCCCCACCCCCCCTCCCGCACCTCATTCCATTTAAAATAACTGCTCCGCCTACCCCCATTTGTAGACAATGTAGTTTGCTATTGATTATTTTTCAGCTCGCTGGCCTGTTCCAACTCCAGCCCGCTCCACCCCTCATGAACATATAACCCTTGCAATTCAAAAGCTTCCATAAACATATTTTGCTCTATCCCTTTTGCCACTATTAGCTATCTTATTTTCCCAATGGCACCATTAATCATTCCCTTTACCTTGCCACCATGCGGTGGCGCTGATGCCTTTCATTGTTAGCGACCTGTGTTTAATTCCCACCTCTGGTGATTGACTCTGTGCAGTTTGCATATGTCCCCTTGTCTGCGTGGGCTTCCTCTGAGTGCGCGGGTTTCCGCCCACACTCCAAAGATGGGCAGGAAAGCATTTCCTCATGACACCAGTCAACTATTTTGGAACTGTATTCATTCCTATTTTGCAAAATAAGAGGTGAACCTATTGAGACATGTTGTACTCTCGGACAGTTTGAAGCAGTAGACGCCGAGAGATTGTTTTCCCTTTGTGAAAGTCTATAATCCCAGAGTGAATTTTCGTTTGTATGAGAAAGAAATGAGGTAGAAATGCTTCTCCTTGGGGGAGTGGGGGGGGGGGGAGGGAGTTGGTCAAGGAAAATATAAACTATCAGGTTTGAAAAACAAGGCAGCAATGGGATATGTAGGGTAGGCGGGGTATGGATGGTATCGTGGCAATCTGATTGGGATTTATTGAGAATGTTGGGGATTATCCTCTCCCAATAATACAAACAATGTAGGAACATTTCATGGGTATCCTCTGGTGCTCGGTCGTTATCCCATTGTCCAAAGATGTGCAAATTAGGACGGTTGTCCATGCTAAATTGCCCTGTAGTGACCTAAGATGTATAGGTTAGATTGATTAGCTGTGGGAAAAGTGTGGGTTTGCGTGCATAAAGTGGAGGGGAGGGCCTTTGAAGGAACCTCTGTCAGGGAGTCGGTGCAGACTCGATGGATTGAATTTCATCACCTGTCCTGTAGGAATCCTGTGACCAAGGAATTGTCCAATTTGGGCCTCAGAACTTTTCATTCGTGGTATAAATTCTTATCTAATCTTTCTTTGCCTACATCTCCGCATTAATCCCAGTCAAGTATCCGTCATGCCGCCCCCTCCACCAACATACCCATTCGCTTCCGTGAATAGTTTCAGTGACAGAGTTTCTGCTCAGAATGCCAAAAACAAATTACTATCTGAGATAAGACTTGCTGTGCCCTCTCTGTATGGGACGAGAAGGCATAACTTTTAAATCTAATCCCCCTGTTTCTAAATAAATAAAAGGTCCTCTGAGCATTTAATTGACTAAGTTGTCTTAGCTTTGTGTCAACCCTGTATTTTGAATTCGTAATCTTGCTCAATTTAAATCAAAGCATATAGAATAAAAGAACACCTACGGTGCAGAAAGAGGTCATTCGGCCCAACAAGTCTGCACAGACTCCCTGACAGTAAGTCCCACCGAGGCCCTTTTCCCAGAACTCCGCATATTTACCGCACTAATCTCCCTGACCTACACATATTGGGACAATAAGGGATAATTTTCGATGGCTAATCCAGCTAATCTGCACATTTCCTACCACACTGTGGGAGGAAACAGGAGCGCCCTGAGGAAACCCACACAGACACAGGTAGAAGGGCAAACATTACAGTCACACAAGCTGTAATCTGGCGCGGTGAAGCAGCCATTGTGCCACTGTGATATCTACTTCTTTCCTTCCAAATAAAGCGGACAGACTTTCATTTGCACATATTATTAGTTAGCTTACATTTTGGCTCCATCTACTTAACCTATCCAAATCTCATTGTGGGCACACTGTGTGCTTCCCATAATTTTCCATCCTACTTTTTTTTGCATCATCAAACTTTGAGATTGTACATGTGGCCCATTCTTTCAGATCAACAGATGGAGAATTTAAATTGCAAATAAATAAGCTTCTGACACGGATCTTACTGGGCCCATATTAGTCAGAATATCAACTTGAAAAAGAGTTTTTATCTTTTTTGGTTCATGTTAATTACTGCATCCTCTATCCTTGCTAATGTGGAACATCGAACATCAATAATTTATCTGGGAAGGTATTATGTGGTATCCATTTCATTTGGAAATTCAGATTCCCTGCAAATAATGAGTCCTCTTTATCAAATATGTTTCTACCGTTTCCAAAGAAGTCTAATAAAATTGTCAAGCGTGATCAAACCTTCTGAAAAACTAAGTTCATTCTGCATTATGATTCTCTAAATATTCCACGAACGCTTCAAAAAAGAATCCCACAATTTTCCCAACCAGGCTTGTCGGAATAACTGGTCGAAAGGTTCATATATTTTGCCTTCATTTGTTCTTGAGTGCCAATCCGCTACTAACATTCAATAACCCAAGGAGTGTTGAAGGATCATTATTAATGCAACAGCTAACTTCCACCATATGTTACAGAGTTTGAATGTCTATGGTTGTCAGTCAACGTGTTCAAGCGCCATGGAAGGCGTCAGTCTAGATTTAACCAAGAAATTGTTTCTCTAATTAAAGTAATTGTTTTTTTTTTGCGCCCGCACTTTTCCACGTGATCTTCTATTTCTGTTAGTCTTGCAATAATTGTTGTGAAGGTTGATCCAAAATATTTGTTTAATATTGCTGTTGTTTCCAAATTTAACACGTAATTATTTATTTCACTTGGATCACCTCACGGAATGTGGCATTCTCTGTCAATTTGTTCTACGTTCCTAATTGTTCCTGAACTGATTGACCTGTAAGGCAATTTCAGAGGGCAGTGCAGAGACAATAATATTGCTGTGTATGCTGAGCTAGGTAAGGATGCCAGATTTCCTGACATCCTTACCTAGTGACATAACGGTTTGATTTTCTTTTGATGTGTTCATGCTGATTTTTGATATTTAATTTATGTTTACACCTAGCTTACAGGGAGGACGTAATTTCCCTGGAGACAGGGCAGATGAAGTTTACACGATTTTTTTTCACCTCTACAAAGCGCAGCTATGACGAAAATGTTGGTTGGGTATTTTGTTTTATTTGGAACAAAGAGTGCAAAATTATGCTTGGAAGAGACAGAGTGGAAAGGAGAAGCTTGTTTCCTTTGGTGAGGATTCAAGAACCAGGCGACATAAATTTAAGATAAGTGGCGGGAGAGTGCACATGAGAAGTACATTTAACACAAATTATGCTGGATGTCTGGAATTCGCTGCCAGAGTTGGTGGTGGAGGCAAAGATCCGAGACCCGTTTTTAAATAGTACCTGGATCTGCACCTTACGTGTTGTAAGATACAGGGCTATTGACCGAATGCTAGAAGATGGGCACCTGGGTGTCCTTTGTCTGACATGGACAAGATAGGCCGAATAGCATCCTTCTGTGTTGTACCTTTCCTATGGTTCTGCTATTCTTCGTTAGTGTTCATTGTTCGTTTCCTGTTCCAGATTTAATTTTATTTAATCTCATTTTACATAGAGGAAACATTCATCATAGATTCCAAAAGCTTGCAGGTTGTTCCCCAGGTAACATTGAAGGCCATGAGGAAATTTGATAGAGAGGTTTTACTTGTTTTGTGGCAAACTGTTTCCAATGGCCTAAGAGCCCAAAGCAAAATACCACTAATATAACACGATTGACAAAGACACAGAGACTACATGGGAAATGGACAAACTGGTTGGCTCGATTTCCTACCCCAAAGCAAAACTATAAAATATGTTTCTTTTCATCCAACAACGACAATAAAAACGGTAACCACCATTATTGCAACTGGCCTGCAACTCCAGTTTACATTGGATAATTTGAAATTTCATCAAATGTTACACTGGTGCTTGAACTCCGGTCACCAGAGCATCCGTCCACTGCTAACACCTCTACACCATCTCTGCGGAAATTTGAGAATATCAAACTGCAATGGAGACATGTTGAATTGAGCTTCTCTCTTTTTTTTCAAGTATCCTGATAAGCAATGTTTTTTTTTGTTGTTGCTTCAGTTAATTATACTCCCGTATTCTAATTTCCACTTTATATTCTACCATATGCGGAATACGATTTTGATGTTCTTCTTATTTTCAACAATGAATTGGATAAATCGTCGAGAGAGAAGAAAGTAAATGAAGGCGGGGGGGCGGGGGGGGGGGGGAGAGAGAGTGGGGGTGGCAATAAGAAGTTAACGTATTGAATTTTAAACATGTCCTTACTAATACAGGGTGGTCAATTGTGCTTGAAAACCTGTGGTATCTTTTTGATTATTCTTTTCTAATTTAGTTATCTAGATGCACCAAAGCTTTTGATCAGCATATGGAAAATTGAAGACGTGATTTGAAATAAGTAATTTATTTTCTCTTCTGGTCACCCAAGGACCTTCAACTAGTCTGCAAAATTAAAGCTCGTGGGATTGCAGGTGATATATTTGCATTGTTCCAAAATTGGTTAGCAAGTAGTAACCAGAAATTAGGAATACGTCGTCTTTTTTGAAGTGGCAGGCAGCAAATAGTGAGCGCCTACTCGGATTGTGGCAAGGCAAATGACATGTTACCCACCATTGCAAGATGATTTGAGTGCCGGAGCAAGGATGTTTACCAAGGCTGTGTGAAACCACGACTGGAGTATTGCGCAGTTTTGGTGTCTTTTCCGACATGTCAAAGAGGGTAGTTCCATGAGAATAATTCATGAAATGGTGGCATTGCCGTTATAAAATGAGATTGTGTCGAACGGAGTTAAATCCAATGGAAGATGATAAAGTGCACCATGGGCCCTTTGTATTGTTTTTATAAAGGCTGTTCATCTTCCAATTCATGTATTTAGTCATTTACCAGTCATAAAGAGTCGGTTACCAAAATCGTTACTCTTCCATATATCCTCAGCTGAAAGCTGTCGTGCATTGAATATATTGTGATCGAGTAAATGAGTAGCTTTGAAGCAGATCACTAAGGTTCTAATTAGCTGAGCAGATTAAATATATCCCAATCTTTGCGATGTCTTGTTCAATTGAAACGTTAACTAGACTTCCAATGTTCTTTGGTTTATAGGCCAACTCTGTTTTTGGACTCTGGGTGGCCCAGTTAAAATGTTACAGATTTGAGGATACAGCATGGTTATAGATCGCAACAGACCGTTCAATAAATGTAATTATTGTCAGAGATGCAAACGATGTTCACATACCTCCGAAGATCCATTGTTGTGTGATTGGCACTAAAAGAGGGGAGAAATGAACAATATTATTATCTATGACCACATAGAATACTGTGTAAATTGCAGAAGGCTGATAGCTGGAGGGACTAATAAAAAGTAGTTTGTAATTCTCTGAAGAGACAAAGAAAACTGTGTGTCGTTTGATATCATGTTATACTACCCACTAGATATTCCGTTCCATTATATGCGAACATATAGGAATTGACAGGCATTAATGGCTCCCGCCCCGCCCCTGCGTCCGGAAAAGAAACACAAATATCACTGAAACCCCAAACAAATTTCATGCAAAACACAAGTGTACTCCTCAGAGACAATCGACGATGTAATGTATTCCACATAATGATTTTCTCACGAAATTTTAAGTGGAGCATTTTTTTTTGTGAGGTGAAGACGGTACCATCAATGGTCACGCTAGTTGGACAAATTATCAAATTTGTGTCTATAAAGTTAATTGAAATATATTTATCTTAAACAATGCTTTATTTCGTTTTGGTCTAAAGGGAACTGCCAGATCAAAGGAGGCTCATAAAGGATGAAAGTATTCTTTGGTAGAAATAATCAGAGTTTTTTTTGTTTCTGTCTTGAAATTAACGCTTGAAATCAGTAATACTCGGTTGAGGAGGAAAACTCTGAAGTACACTTCCACTTTTTTTAAACGCGGAAATTTTCAAGCAAAATTGAACATTCTGGGCTCTGTGGTCATGTGTAGTATTAATCACTCAGATTAACGCATTGCCGATGTATAATGTATCAAAAATTAGCCGCAAGCCAGCATAAGGGTACGAATAAAATGTTTATTTCAATGGAAATGAATGTTAGAGGCATTGAATGACATACAATGAGGATTGTGGTTTACGTTTTCAACTCTTGCAACTGAAAACAGAGTGCAGCCATGCTTTTTTTTCAAAGCCTAGCTACCGGATGTAACGCACCTGCTGCAAAATGTAAAGATATGGTGATCGAAAGTAGTCAATGAATAATACATTTCATTCCTTTATGTATTATATAGTAGATCTTCCAATATTAACCACTCTAATTATCTGCTGTAACTAAACGTGGACAATATACGTTTTCAAACAGTGGACAATGGGTCATGTAAAACGCATACATTGAATCCGAGAAAAAAAAAGTGCACACCGACATTTGAAATCTGTTCTTTTTTTAAATTATGTGTAGATACTACGTTTCCAAAAATATCACCTGCACTATTCCATCTGGCAGATCGTTTCTGCATCTCTATGACCAGGGTTTCTCACTTCCTTGTCTCAATTTGATTAATTAACGTCGTCACTTTCTTGCTCTCTCTCTCTCTCTCTCTCCCATCTCTGTCACATATCTCTCACTCATTCAGTCTCCCGTCACCTCCCTCCATCCCTCTGTCTCTGGTTCTCCCATTGTTTATCCACATTAGTCTCTGTTACTGTTTCTCACTCTCCCACTAAGTCTCCCACTCTTTCCTTAAGTCAGTGCCCCTGTATCACACTGAATAACAGATACATCAACAAAGAGGAAGCAGTTTCGAAGAAGTTTTATGGGTGATGCATCCAGTATTTGTGAAATGAACACCCCTTAGTTCAGCAGCAAAATCTTTAAATTCTAATTTTCTACATAATTATAAACAGGTTGGAAATAAATGAACGGTAATTCCATTGAATGCATCATCTTAGAAACCCACGCGAGGGATTCAGAATGATACTCGCTCTGGCAGAACCTGCCTTCTTCTCAGTGCTAAAAATACGCGTGAAATGGAACTGAACTTCAAACATTTAAAGTACCAGACGTTCACTTACAGAATATTAAAAGGAGGAAGAATGAAATGTGTCTCTGCAACATTATGGTCAGTGTAACTCTCTTCGAGCGTACGCCTCTTTGGATGAACTCTTTATTTTCCCTGCACCTGAAATGCACAAGGAGATAAACAGGCAGTGCTCCACATTGACAAATCAACTCTTCGACAACATTATGACAGATTTAAACTATTGGGCTCACTTCCCTATCTTTGGGCGGAGACTTGCTCTTTGTTTTATCAAATCGAAGCTATGAATACAACATCCATTCCATCAAACGTATTAAAGTTATTCTCAATTAAATCTGCGCCTCTGTTCACTACATCAGTATCTCACCTACATTCAAATACTTATCTTAGATTTTCTCCTGAAGAGCTTGTATGCATAGAAAACAGATATAGCAAATAGATTCTGAATGCGGAGTCGGGAAGTAGAGGCCGCAGTCTGCAACTGCCGAACTCACGCATGCGGGAAGCGAATGAGCAGTACCATTGGTGTTGTATTTCGTCACACTGGTTAACAGAGTAAATTTCAGCGGACACGTTATTCAATTCTAACTTACAGCAGAACACGTATTTTTGCCCTGGCCGTTCAATAAAAAGCGGGGCCATCAGCATTAGGCCGTCGGGATGTAGAGTTGATGTGTGTCTCCAATTGTTTCACGGGTGTTTTATTCTAACCGCATCCTGTACCATGCAAACAAAGGCTCGCCTGGTGTGAAACTGCAGCCTTCTGTACTTCCGACCAAGGAAAGTAGAGCTGCGCGTGTGGCCATTGCACAATGGTAGTCACGGGGCGAAGATTGATGACTGGTTTCAGTAGGAATTTTGAAGGTTATAGTTGTTTCACTGCACTAGAGTTAACCATTAATGCACCGAATGCTTAAGCAAATTATTAATATAGGAGTGATTCAATTCACAAATTGTTGATGCACAAAACAAGGCTTAATCCAGAGTGTGGTGCAAATGTTGATTCCCATTACGTTCATCATAGCCATTCACCATCAGTAGGTCTGCCAGAGGAGCTAACGAATTTGCCTTCCATAGCAACTTCTAAGGTCTAGGATAGTTTATGCGCTCACACACACGTGCATGGCAATGCGACAACTTCGCTTTGCTGGAATTGTGTTGAAACAGGAATTCATGCAATTCTCCCTGATTGCCATGAAACATTCTAATAACTGAGGAAGAGTTTATAAGTGGATTAACTCTAGCATTGATTCCATACATAAATATTGCAAGAGAAGTATTTCTCTCCCATCTGTAGAGTGCGCTCTTGGGACCTTACTGGTTGAACCTGTGACTGATGTGAGAAATCGTATTAAGGCACTTGATTATCATCGATATTGTCATGTTGGAACAGACCCTGATATGTACCCAAATATTACCTTTTTCATTCACGTCTAAGACTACCAGCGAGTCCATCCTTTTATTACATGAGTATGCTGTTATGAGTTTCACTTATTCGGTTAGATTTTCATTCATAATATTAACTAAAATGTTACCCTTTGTGATAATTGTTGAGTTGGCTCCAACTGAAACTTTGCACCGATAATACTTGAATTATCAAGACTCGGCTCCATGATTAGCATCTGTGTTTATATATTCCTTATTGAAAGCTCCTGATTATTTTGTATGTCATATACCTGATTCAATTCTATATCGACAAGACTGTTCTTCTTCAACTCTGTGTAATACAACAAGATCTGCTTGTGCACAAAAATACCACTGGCAACTTAGTTGGCTTATTCCTAAATGTCATTAGTAACCTTCTCCTACAGGTACAAATCTGTGACCTTGGCATTAATAAATGGACATTTTATTTAACAATGTTTAATACCTTCTGTTTCAATGTTAGATACTTACCCCAGAATCCAATTGCAAAGAAGCTGCTTTCCTTACGCTGCCGAAATCTTTCTAGAAAAAGGCAATGGCAGATGGTGCAAGTGCTAAAGATTCCTGCTCAGCCACGTGATATAAAATATGGGAGAATCGAAGGTCATTATCCACCGACACACGCATTAAGCTGCATGGATTCATGAAGGGGAAGTTGTGTTTGATGAATTTACTGGATTTTTATGAAGATGTGACGAGTGCAGTTGACAGAGGGGAACCGATGGATGTGGTGTTTTTTGAATCCCAGAAAGTGCTCGATAAGGTGCCTCACAAAAGGTTGCTGCAGAAGGTTAGGGGACACGGAGTTGGGGGTAAAGTGTTAGCGCGGATTGAGGATTGGCTATCTAACAGGAAGCAGAGAGTTGGAATAAATGGGGTTTTTTTTCTGGTTGACAGTTGGTGACTAGTGGCGTGCCACAGGGATCGGTGCTGGGGCCTCAACTGTTTACTATATACATAGATGATTTGGAGGATGGGGCTGAGTGCAGGGTAACAAAATTTGCTGATGACACGAAGGTGAGTGGAAAAGTGAATTGTGTGGAGGACGCAGAAGATTTGCAGACAGATTTGGATAGACTGAGTGAATGGGCGAGGACCTGGCAGATGGGGTTTAACGTTGGCAAATGTGAGGTTATCCACTTTGGAAGAAACCATAGTAGGATGGAATATTATTTAAATGGTGAAAAACTGCAGCATGCTACTGTGCAGAGGGACCTGGGGGTCCTTGTGCATGAATCACAAAATCTCAGCCTGCAGGTGCAGCAGGTGATCAAGAAGGTGAATGGAATGTCGGTCTTTATAGCGAGGGGATAGAATATAAAAGCAGGGAGGTCTTTCTGAAACTGTACAAGGCACTGGTGAGGCCGTAACTTGAGTACTGTGGGCAGTTTTGGTCCCCTTATTTGCGAAAGGATATATTGGCCTTGGAGGGAGTACAGGGATGGTTCACCAGGCTGATACCGGAGATGAGGGGGATAGCTTATGAGGAGAGATTGAATAGACTGGACCTGTACTCGTTGGAGTTTAGAAGGCTGAGGGGGGATCTCATAGAGACTTACAAGATAATAAAGGGGCTAGATAGGGTAGAGGTGACGAGATTCTTTCCACTTAGAAAGGAAACCAGAACTAAAGGGCACAGCTTCAAAAGGGGTGGGGGGGCGGGAGGCGGCAGTTTAGAACAGAGTTGAGGAAGAACTTCTTTTCTCAGAGGGTAATGAATCTCTGGAATTCTCTGCACATTGAAGGGGTGAAGATTATCTCGTTGAATATGTTTAAGTCACGGGTCGATAGGTTTCCGATTGACAGGGGAATTAAGGGTTATGGGGAGAAAACGGGAAAGTGGAACTGATCCACTTCAGATCAGCCATGATCTTATTGAATGGCGGGACAGGGTCGAAGGGCTAGCTGGCCTACTCCTGCTCCTATTCCCTATGTTCCGATGTCAATGACTGTGAAGCCACAGTAAGGTCAACAAATTTGGGTGGCGGAGGAGTTCGGCACTGGTAATGGGAAGAGACGGATAATGCCAATGAGGACTGATGGGGATGGAGGCGGTTTGGAATGGAGTCGTCTGTCCAGTCGAGTGTTTTGAATCTTATTGTGTCAACAACATGGGAAGATGGGAAGGTGTAGATTATAGACGTAATTCCTTGTCCTTCCATGGACGCGTTTCCGTCAATGTGGAACGCAGCCGTAATGCAGAGAAATGAAAAACACTTTGTACTGAATGTCAAAGAATTACAACATTGTAACAATATACAGCATCATTTTGCTGCCTTCTCCCCATACACATTTACATTTTTTCTATATCCAAATAAATATATATTGCGCATGTGAAAGCCTCGACTAAGCATTTTTTTTCACTAAACATTCCAGACTGAACAGCTCATTGTGTGGTAAAGGATGTTGGACATCACTTTTGTCTCTTTTGCAAATTACTTCAAATCTGTGTCCACGCATCCTTGACATGTGTGCCAGTGGGAATAATTTCACCCTGCATACTTTTTTTTTCCATCCCTTTATGAGTTTGTACATCTCTACCAGCATCTTGTAGCATTTGAAACAAGGTAAGTGAGTTGACAGCACAAACAATTGTGAATGAGTATGATTTGGTAGCCACTACAGAGACAGAGTTACAGGATGGGCATAACTGGGAGTTAAATATCCAGGGGTATCAAAGTGATTGGAGGGATACACATGGAGGTAAGGGAGGTGGAGTAGCTCTGATATTTAAGGATGAGTCAGGACGGTAGCGAGAGATGATATAGAATCAATGAGATTTAAAAAAGGTTGAATCCATCTGAGTGCAAATTATGAATTGCAAGGAGAAAAAAATCACTGTTAAGCAGAGTCTATAGGTAATCAAATAATAAAATCATAGAGGGGAGAGAAATGAACAAAAAAAAACCTGACGCATGTAAGGCTGGTACAGCAATTATTATGGAGAATTTTAATCCGCACATTAATTCGTGATATCTTTGTGATATCCTCCTTGAAGAGTATGTAATAGAACCTACCACGGAGCAAGCTATCCTGGTCCTGTATAATGATGTGGGTATGCCGGCGTTGGACTGGCGTAAACACAGTAAAAAGTCTGACAACACCAGGTTTTAGTCCAACTTATTTATTTGATAATATACTCACTAGCTTTCGAGGGGACTGCCTCTTCGTCAGGTGAATTCGCCATTCACCTGACGAAGAGGCAGTCCCCTCGAAAGCTTGTGAGTATATTATCAAATAAGTAGGTTGGACTAAAACCTGGTGTTGTCAGACTTTTTACCCTGTATAATGAAGCAGGAATAATTAATGTTCTTACAACTAGGGATCCTACTGGAAGAAGAGATCACAGCATGCTGAATTTAAAAAGCAGATTGCGCGTGAGAAGGTAAAATGTAATGCCAGTGTCCTGTGCTTATACAAAAGAGACGTTCCTATTGCCTGCAGTTCTTGTCCTTCTGGGTGGTAAAGATCACAAAGTTGGAAGGTCGTTTGAAAGACGTCTTGGTGATTTACGTAGTACATTTGGTATATGGCACACGCGTTATCCACTATACATCAACGGTGGCCGGGGTGGTGGTGGGGGGTGGGCGGAATTAAATGTTTAAAGTTGCGGATTGAATATCAGTGAAAAAGAAGTATATACAATACGTTTCTGACTTGTGTCTTGTGAATGGTGGACAGATTTTGGACAGTAAAGAAATTTGATACGCACCACAAAATTCCCAGCCACTGAACTTTTCTTGTGGCTAGGCTACTAATACAGTTGGCCAAATTTGGTTTCGTTTCAATGGTCTCCCACATGATATCTCTTTTTTTTTCATTGTTGCAAACTTGGCCACTTTGGCGATGAACAAAAAAAGTGGCATTATGTTTGTTATTAATATCCGTAGAAGCCTTTTGTAATGGGAACAACTGCTGGGAAACTGCGTGCATGTAAAACAGGATTGCAGTTGTTCTCTCTTCATTAGGAACTCTCTGCTTATGTTTCATGCCGACATTTGTCCTTCCTCAAAGCTTGTCAATGAGATATCTTAAGAAACTGCAACTTTGAGCATCAGATGGAGATGTTAAGCTGTATGGAATCCTCAGTGTTATATATCCGTCTGGTAAGTCATTTTCCAGTAAAGCACGTTGATATGACATCTGTCTTTTTGTCCATCTGTTGCATCATTTCATCTCAGTTAGTAGCTAATCGCTGCATCAAAGCCGTTAGCTGAAACTCAAAGCAATGTCGCCATTAAAATTGTGTTGGCTCCATTCTTATGCTAATATGAGTGCCAATTAGCTTTGCAGGAATTTCTGGAATAGTAGCTACAATAAGAATTTGTCCTGCGTGTGTCTTGAATTAACGATAGCTGAGTCCCGGAATTGAAACGATGCTCAAATATTTGGAATCCTAAATTAGCTGGTGCATCTTAAACTGTGGCATTTATTTTCACTCATCAGACTAAAGCGCCAGCCATTCATGCTGAAGCCACAGAATACTCCTTGAAACTGGGGGGAGGAGCCGAGCATTACTAATGTTATGCAGCTTTGAGGTCTTTCTGCTCTTGTTTTGACATCAACTCTGTGTATTGGCACTTAATCTGTAATTAATTGAAATAACATTTCGTATTTTCCTCAGATCATTTCCCTGTCACCTGATTCAATCAGCAACTTCCTGCTTGACTTGAACGTCACTTTCAATAGAAATGTTAACTGTTAAAACCGTTTTAATATTCATGATAAGACAATGCATTATTTACAGATTTATTATAGATCAGGAAATTTATTTGTGCATAAGAAAAACAGAAACTTCCACGATATGTATTTTCATTACACTTTTGACTACAAACTATTATTAATTAAAAAAGATGTCTTCCACGATGCAACATCAAATATTCTGCTACACAGCCATCTTCCAAATTAGTAAATGCCAACAACAAATCCACCCAACATATTTTGTGAGCAAAGTATTGCGCTATTGTTGGGAAACGGAGATGGTGATTGTCCATTTCGTGCTCGAGGGCAACCTTCACAACGCTTTTGTTGACACGGTCTTGGTTACCAATTCTGCAACAGTTGTGCTTGTCTCAATGAATTAGATTCACCAGTGTCGTTACCATCAATAAACCATGTTAGTCTGAGAGAAGTTATGAACATGTCCTACATCTTGCTGCCTGGAATTCTGCAATAGGTTTGTGGTTATCTATGTTACATCGACCATTGTGCTTGAGACCATACATACTATATTAATTTGTGATAAAGTTAGGAGGCTTCGGAAAAGTGTGACTTCTTTCATGCTTATAAATTTCAACAGATTAAATATCCCCTCGCAGTTCGTTTTCATGAGTAATAGCTGACTGGTAGTTGTTTAACCTGAGGGTGACCACACATCAGGACGAAGGTGGACCTTATTTAACTACCCTATTTGATACAGGAATGAAATACACACTGTATTCCTAACCAGCTGACCAGCCAACTGAGCTAAAATTCAGCCATTGATATGCGTTTTTTCCCCTTCGTTGTAATGCACAGGTCAGAACGATAATGATATTTCATTAGCCATCAAATGGGTACCGTCCAGCGACTTAGCTCCGTTAACAATTGAGACATTATTGTTGCAGTTCTTTCACAATTGTTCCACTCCAGGATGTTAATTAGACTCTGATGTGGAATTATATTCTGCTAGATATTGCATTACTGCTTCCATGGTTGGGAAAAGTCGTCAGGTTTGTCCAGGTTGGAACTATATCTTTCTCATTAACCTGATTTCCAAAGGTCGGATAGATAGCTGTTCAGTTAAATTAGCACCAGAAATGTATTTACAACATGTCAATCGGTATTGACCCTATTCTATTTGAAAAGCTGGGATCGTGTGACACTGTGAGCGAATCTCTGACAGAGCATTTCTCCTGCTGGAATTAAACTGCCTTCTCCAAAACATCACGAATCAGGATGAATTGAACTGAAAGCAACTTACTGAATGTCTCGAGTTTGCTCACGCTAAAAATCAGTCAATATGATGCAATGTCCAAAATTAACATTCAGGCAGTGCCATAATCCAGAATATTTGACTGCAAAATATACAGTAAATTTCCGAAATTGAGCATCCACTTTAGAAACAAACAGCTCGAAACTACGAAGGCCACAAATGAACAATAGCTGCAATGACGCATTAATGTTTTGTTCAATTTTGCTATGAATGTCGTGGAAGATTCGCGTATACACCCCCTTCTTCATTTTCATTTTCTTGAACAGTATTTTCATTGTTCCTGTGGTTCAGTGTGGCATATGTGATGCAATAGTCTCCCTCGTCCTTCTTGTTATCCTGAAATTAAAGAATATAAGGTCAAATGGGTCTCTCGAGTTTGCACGAAATGCGCTGGGGTCCATAAATGCAGCATTCATTTGAGAAGTGTCTGAGGTTAACCAAGGCCCAACTTCACGACGCCCAATTACATGGCAAACACCGCATGAGTGTCCAAAATTATCATCTTCAAGGCAGAATGTAGGAATATGATATGGTAAAATCTAATGCCAAGAGGAGTGCAACTCCAACAGCATTCAAGAAATTCTACACCATCCCGTAAAAAAAACCCCTGCTTAGTAGCAACCCATCGGCCATCTTGAAGTTGCATTAACACCATATAGGGGTTCGCAGCGACAGCAGTTTCTATCTTTTGCATGGTGCACTGCGGAGAGTGACCGAATATTCTTCTACAGGACCTTCTAAAATTCAGAACAGTCTCCACTTGGAAGAACAAAAACGGCAGATGCATGGGAATACACCGGCCTCATGCACCCACCACCCCCACCCCCTGCTCCTGTTCTAACACCAGGGTCTCATGGACCTATATCGCCATTCATTCATAGTCGCCCTTTCAAAATTCTAGAGCACCCTCCCTAACAGTACAACGTGTGTACCTGTACCGGATGCATGACAGTGTTTCAAAAAGGAAGCTCGCCACTACAATCAGACTTTGTGATCGGCAATAATCATCGGCCTAGACCACAAGACCCCGGACAAGATTTGTTTTAATAAAAACACGCACAGGCTAAATGTCTTCGGCAAACAAAAACATATAAACCGATTAGTCACATTGGGAAATAAGTGGCAGGTGGATTTTCAAACTGTTAAATGTGGGGTGATACATTTTCGAAGGAGTCAGTTGCCACAGAAGTTTTCAATGAATCACAAAACACTAGGAAGTGACGAAATATGGGACCTTGGTGCGTTTGTCCATGAACCTCTGAAAATGGAAGGGCATGTTAGCAGGGTGGTGTAAAATGAATATGGGAAATTTGTCCTTATTTATTGATGAATAGGTCACAAAAAATGCAGAGGTATGGCTGGAGTTTAATAGGATTTTGGAAAGGCCAGAACTGGAGTAATGCCTACAGTTTTAGTGGTCAGATTATAGGAATGATATGATTACACTGAACGGCGTGGAGAGCAAACTCACCTGCATGTTGCCCGCGATGGAACATTTATGTTATGAAGAGAGGTTGGATAGACTCAGGTTGCTTTCGTTGGAGTAGACAAGACTCGGAAAGACCAGGTCAATGTGTACAACACTATGAGGAGCATGGACAGGATGTACAGCGAGTTGTTGTTCCCTGAGTTGAAGTGTTATTCGCGAGGAGACTCAAGTTCAAGGTGAGGAGTAGGGAGTTTAGGAGGGATGTGATGAAAACATTTATTTTACCAAGAGGGTGTTATGGCCTAGAATGCACTGGCCGGGAGGGTGGTGGAGGCGCATTGCCACACATCCCTTAAAAGGTACCTAAACCAGCAACATTATAGGACATGGATCAAGTGCTAGCAAATGAGGTTAGGTAGGTTAGGTGATACTCACATGCCAATGCAGACTCGATGAGCTGAAGGGCCTTTCCTACGTTGTGTAGGAAAGTAAGAAAGTAGGTCTACATCGTAATGTACATGACCCATTTTGATGTTCCCCATCTGTTCAGGGAATATTTCTGAGGAAAACATTTGGAAGTGACCTTCAACATCATGGCAGCAGTTGTGCAAAATTCATGAATTGAGATGTTTAATGCTGCAAGTGTTCGTTCGAAAGCGCCTGTCTAACCAGTTACTTCGTCAGACTATTAGAACAAGGTCAAGAGCTGCAGAACAATGCTGCCGCATGTAAGTTCCTCTTCAAATCCAACCATTCACCCACCGGCATTTTATAGCCGTGCATTTTGATTCTCAGAACTCGTTGTCCATCGGCACTTTGGGTGCGCTGGAACATGGATTGCATTTAATCAGGAAAGTTTCCTAACTTCACAATCAACAGGTCAATTAGGAACAGGTTGTAAGTATGTTCCATGAATTAATGATATGAATAATAAGCATTTCAATTTTCACGCTCAAACTATGAGAAAAACGCCTATTAAAAATAATAAAAAATGAACTTTTAAAGGGAGCCAAACCTCTTTGGATCATGAGTCTGTGCTAACTAATGACAAAGGACTTTTTTTTCACTTTGGAACGCCAGACAAGCTAACCATTTGATCCATTAGGGGCTGCGATCAATATTTGTAATTAAAGGGCGACGTTGATAACAGTGTAAGCCATGTTGCATTACTTTGATTTTTTTTCAGGTTTAAAATTGCCTTTGGCGGAATCAACCAAATTAATTTTGGCTATATTTTGTTACGTATGGAAGTTTTGAGCTCATGTAATGATCTCAAATTATTTGCACATTGAATATACTGCCGTTGTTGAAAATAATTGTCTTCATTTTTGCAAGTGGAACATACATGACTGCAGGCATTCTGCTGCTGTTGAAAACATCACAATATTTTGTTTTCCAATGTGCGGGCTGGTTGTATGTGTGTTTGTGTGTATGTGTGGGGGAGGGCGGTGGGGGGTGGGGGGGGGCGGGTAAGTGCAGGAGCGTTGCTGGTGAGGAATAATGGTTGGGCGGGTGGTTTTGGTGGGCGTGTTGTTCATTTGCGGGATAGGTTTTAGTTGGACGATTGCAAAATCTGATGCCCATGTGCTCGCCTTAAGGCCAACTGTTCAAGCTTCAACTGTGATACGTCCGTCTTTTCATCTGAATATTACTGACCTGTTTCCCTCGTGCAGTGCCGCTGCTGTTACCTGCCAGGGAGAAAAAAACAGAAGCATTTTAAACTGGCCGCCTGGGTATGTTGGAGGGGAAGAATAAATTTTCATGGAAAGGGAATGTTTCAAATCTATCCAGCCCTTAAAAAAAATACTGGGTTGACAAAAATGTATACTACTCCCCATTGAGGTCAGGGCAAAGTGCATTATGTTGAGGCATGATGTACACCGGGCCAGCATCACTCTTGGTTATTGAAATTGTGGCTTGTATTAGACTTAACCGATCATGCATCCACATCATGTGATTATAGGAAGTGTATGTTCCCTCTGTTTGTACCACATGCATCTGTTGTGTAAATAGAGTCTCAACGTTGTTGTAGATCCAGTGAAGATGCCTCAGTTCTACACAAGTACAACGACTCAATATTTGAACAATAGCACTTAAAGAATTTGTTTTTTAATTGTCTTGTCCACAATCAGTCAGTGTTAGGGGGATGGGAAAATGAGCTGTAGTCCAAAAGCCAGTGTTGAGTGTCGTGAAGTACTGAGGAAGGTATCAAGTCACAGCAGTGTACAGACAGACAGGATGGTGGGTTGAAGTGTATCTACTTCAATGCAAGGAGCATCAGGAATAAGGTAGGTGAAGTTGGAGTGTGGATTGGTACTTGGGACTATGATGTGACCATTACGGAGACATGGTTAGAACAGGACGGGAAGGGCTGTTGGCAGTTCCGAGGTATAGATGTTTCAGTAAGAGGAGGGAAGGCGGTAAAATAGTTAGAGGAGGAGCATTGTTAATTAAGGATAGTTTAAGGGCTGCTGAAAGGTTTTTCGAGATCGATCTGTCTACTGAGGTAATATGGGCTGAAGTTAGAAATAGGAAAGGATCGGTCACATTGTTAGGAATTTTCTATAGGCCTCCAAATAGCAATAGAGATGTGAAAGAGGAAATGGCAAAGCAAATTATGGATAGGTGTGGAGGTCACAGGGTAAATATCATGGGTAACTTTAACTTTCCAAATATTGATTGGAACCTTTATAGGTCGAATAGTTCGGTTGGGAAACTTTTCGTACAGTGTGTGCACGAGGGTTTCCTGACAAAATATATGCATAAGCCGACAAGAGGTGGGACCACATTGGACTTGGTACAGGATAATGAACCGGGCCAAGTGTTAGATTAATTTGTGGGAGAGCACTTTGGAGATAGTGACCACAAGTGTCCTTCATTATTGCAATGGGGAGTAATAGGGTCACCTGGCAGGGCAAGGTTTATAATTGATGCAGGGGTAATTATGATGCGATTAGGCAACAATTAGGGAGCACAAAATGGGAACAGTAATTGTCAGGTATGGGCACAAACAAAAAGTGGAGCTTTTTCAAGGAACAAATACTGTGTGTCCTTGATAGGTATGTCCCTGTCAGGCAGGGAGGAAATGGCTGAGTGAGGGAACCATTGTTCACAAAAGAGGTTGAATGTCTTGTCAAGAGGAATGAGGAATCGTATGTAAGGATGAAAAAACAAGGTCCAGTTGAGTCGCTTGAGGGTTACAAGGTAACTAGGAATGAGTTAAAAAAACGGCCTTAGGCGAGATTGGAGGGGGCATGAGAAGTCCTTGGCGGGTCGGATAAAGGAAAATGCTAAGGCTTTTTACTCTTATGTGAGAAATAAAAGAATGACCAGGGTGAAGTTAGGGCCAGTCAAGGATAGTTGTGGGAACTTGTGTCTGGAGTCAGAAGAGATAGGTGATGTGTCGAATGAATATTTTTCTTCAGTGTTCAATAAGGAGAGGGGTCATTTTTTTGAGGATGAGCCTGTGATACAGGCTGATAGGATGGAGGAGGTAGACGTTCTGAGGGAAGATGTATTAGCAATTTTCAAAAACCTGAGGGTTGATAAGTCCCCTGGGACAGGTGGGATACATCCTAGGATTCTTTGGGAGGCAAGGGACGAGATTGTGGTGACTTTAGCTTTGATCTTCGGATTTTCACTGTCCACGGGGATTGTGCCAGAGGACTGGAGATTGGTGAATGTTGCTTTTCTCTTCAAGAAAGGTATTAGGATTGGCCCTGGTAATTATAGGCCAGTTAGTCTTAATTTGGTGGTCGGTAAGTTAACGGAAAGGGTACTGAGGGATAGGATTTATGACCATTTGGAAAGATGCAGTTTAACCTGGGATAGTCAGCACGGCTTTGTGAGGGGTAAGTCCTGCCTCGCAAATTTGATTGAATTCTTTGAGGAGATAACTAAGTGTGTAGATGAAGGTAGGGCAGTTGATGCCGTGTACCTGGATTTTAGTGAGGCGTTTGATAAGGTTCCTCATGGTAGGCTCATGAAGAAAGTAAGGAAGTGTGGGATAGAAGGAAATTTGGCCGAATGTATAAATAACTGACTGTTTCATCGAAGACGGAAGGTGGTGGTGGAGGAAAATGTTTCAGACTGGAGACCAGTTACCTGCGGTGTACCATAGGGATCAGTGCTGGGTCCTCTGCTATTTGTGATTTTTATCAGTGAGTTGGAAGAGGGGACTGAAAGGTGGGTTAGTAAATTTGCTGATGACACCAAGATTGATGGAGTAGTGGATGAGGTGGAGGGCTCTTATAGGCTGCAAAGAGATATTGGTAGGATGCAGATCTGGGCCGAGAAGTGGCTGGTGGAGTTTAACCCTGATAAGGGCGAGGCGATTCATTTTGGTAAGACAAACTTGAATGCAGATTACAAGGTCAATGGCAAGATTCTGAGGAATGTGGAGGAACAGATGGAGTTTGGGGTTCATATCCACAGATGTCTGAAGGTTGTCACTCAAGTGGATAAAGCCATGAAGAACGCTCCTTTTCTGTTAGTGTTTATTAACAGGGAGTTTAAGTTTAATAGCCGAGGCATTATGCTTCAACTGTACAGAACATTGGTGAGACAATATTTGGAATATTGTGTGCAGTTCTGGTCACCGCACTATAAGAAGGATGTGGAAGCATTGCAGAGAGTGCAGAGGAGATTTGCCAGGATGTTGCCTGGTTTGGAGGATAGGTCTTATGAGGAAAGGTTAATGGAGCTGGGGGTTTTCTCTTTGGGGTGGAGGAGGATGGAAGGCAACGTAACAGAGATTTATAAGATGATGAGGGGATAGATAAAGTGAACGTTCAGAGACTATTTCCAAGGGTGGTTGTAGCTGTTACTAGGGGGCATAACTATAAGGTTCGTGGTGGGATATATAGGAGGCATATCCCAGGTAGATTATTTACTCAAAGACTGATTGGCGTGTGGAATGGACTGTGTGCTGTGATAGTGGAGTTGGACACTTTAGGAACGTTCAAGCGGTGATTGGATCGGCACATGGAGCACACCAGAACGACAGGGACTGGGATAGTTTGATCTTGGATTTGGACATAGCTCGGCACAACGTCGAAGGCCAAAGAGCCTGTACTGTTCTATGTTCTATGTTATGAAGGCAGACATAATGCAGAGTTTCAGGAGGAACACTCCAGCAGACATTTCTATGATACACCTTGACATATGTGTTCTACCCTCAATATATGCATGGAAGTTGCTGTTTTCCAATACGGTGCCTTCTTGAATTGCAAATTCAAATTAATTTTCACTTTACCATCTGGACAGAAAACCTGCAGATACCTTTGGGGCACCCAATGTCCACTGCGCGTTGTTTTACATCTAGAGGACGTGAAATTATTCACTGCACTCCCAATCACTTTGCATAACTGTGAGATTTTTAGCGCAGTCAGCAATGTTCCAATTTTAGCTTCGTGTTCCTGAATGGACTGCAAATTTATTTTGTGGGAAGCATTCAAACTTGTGGAACTGCAAATATAATCCCACTTAACAGCGGTTGTAAAAAAAAATAAGTTACCGGCGCTGCTTGACTTTGTGATCTTGACAACTGCATAAACCAAGCCAGCATCTGATTCTGTCGTATCTAAATAGTTGGATTCAGAGACAAAGCAAACATAAGGAAGTGGCCTTAACAAGAATCAAGAATCAATATAGTGGGCCCGATTGAGAAACAAAAGGGGAAATGGTTAAGCACATATCTCCTGCATATATAGATACATTGATGTTTACAAATAAAACCAAATATGCAGAGTGATTAGGATAAGTGAATAGGTGACAATAATAAACTATGATGGTACATTGCTATTCATTTGTTTAATAGGCATGAGTAAGACATTTCATTCACTTTTATAAACAGTGGTGAACATATTTTTCCACTCTCAGTGACCATGAAGGCAACACCTATAGAAATAAAATAATTTCTTCTTGAGCTTTTTTATGCTAATTCATTCTCAGCTTTTTTTAAGGAATTAATATAAAAATCGTTTGCTGCAACAGATGTAATTGAATCATCACAAGAAAAAAAAATCTATTCAAACAGACTATGCTCTGGGTCCCCAGAACATATACATGCCTGCAGCTCTGATTGTATTATGTAAAATAGGCTATGTTTGCTAAATGTACACGTTATTTTCCTGCAACTACATGGATTGAATGATACCTTAAGTATATTATCGTTGCGTTGATTTAATACACCCTCGTTATCCTGATTAATTACGCTTAAGCACATCGTAGGCCTGTAAAGCACACAGCAGGGAGACATATTTGCAGTATCTATGACAATGCTACTTGTAAAGAGGTGAAATTACCAGGAAGTAATAGGGTGCTTCATTATCAATGGTCCCTGCAATACATAACTCTAGTATGACCTGTCAGATGTCGTCTCCTGGAGTCACATGAAAGTCATGTTTTTCTTTCCCAAGTAGTTGATCACTCGTGTAAGGTATAGCAATGCATATCAAGCAGGAAACAATGAAGGTTTACCTTCTGCAGCAGGAGGCTCATTTACTGTAGAATAAGTCGGCTGGAATTTTCTTGAATCTAAAGAATTCAAAGAAAAGGGCATTGTTTAATTGAAGATCGAGGTACATAATGAAATATTTAAGTAGAAGGCATATAAAAATTCAGTACTGGAGGTTATTTATACCTGTGTTTACCAAATTAAAAATCCAATGCCTGATCCGCCTGACGGAATTAATATGTGGGCAATTCTATATTTAAAGGGACATCATCGATGTGCCTTGGATTATTAGGGCGAGATGGATCTGTATCAAAACATTTTATTCCAAGTGATGTACTCTAAAGACTGGTTGTATCGCAGTGTCATGCGTTTGGGATTCAAATATCAGGTGTTGGTCAATATTCTGCATTGCTCTTTTCCTTAATGTACTTGCAATGTCCATTTGGAAAGAGAATCAATAATCTTTAAGTGCTCAAGATATTGATTGTAATAGTTGATTATCAGCGTCCTTTACTGTGACCATGGAGGAGCATCAAGAGAGCCAGTGCATACTAATTTCTCATCAGGTCCAGATCACATAAAAAACGTGATCATAAAACGTGTTTCATAAAAAAACGAAGAATGATGAAATGCAACATTTTTTTGAAAAAAAAATGAGGAGAGGGACAGAGCAGCAATTTCATCTAAATGTCGGCTACAAAAACTATAGGAAACAAATTCAGCAAGTGCACACTTCATTTCTTTGTAAATATAACCCTACTTGTGACATGAATAAATAAACGTTAAACTTGATGCTTACTGGTATTTCGGCATTTTCTAACAACTGCATATTCAAAGTTGCTGGCCGACGTTTTCTCGCCACAATATTGATGTATATTTCCAGTTGTATCACTTTGAACGAAAGATATTCGGATATTAGCAAATAATTCATTAATACGCTCAATTGCTATGCAGCAGAATGCAGTTGGAGCAGAAAAGAAACTTACGCGAGGGAGATAAAGGAAAGTATAAATAATTCAATGAAGAATACGCATTTGTTCAACACTAATCCATCGTGGCGCACTACTGTTAGTACCACAATGTTTATTAGCAAGCTATCTTGCTTTTTAAAACACATAGTAGCAACTTCAATCACCTATGAAATAAAAACGCGAGAGGTTCCATCAACTCTCTAATCGAAAACCGATGTCCCCCAATTCGCCTCTATATTGCTTTCAAATACTGTCAAACTAATTCTACTATTACTGATGTACTTCCTGGAGATCACATTCTCAACCTCCTACTTCCGCGTCCTTTGCCCCCTCGACGCGTTTAACAATCTTAAAACGCTTCATTCCTGCTAATATTTATCCTGCTGTTCCAAGGACTTCTGCCTCATTTTGTTGAAACATCCTTAAAAATGAAGTCGTTAGTTCCACATAAGATGCCAGTAAACTTCTGCTGTAACCTTTTGCGGCATTTAACAGCTCCCGTGATGTGCAAATGCAGAATTAACCATGATAGGCAGCAGTTGCGTACATATTTGCTCATCAAGTTATATCTTGATTGATTTGTATTTATATTGAATGCTTGCCCTTATCGGTGAAATGATTTAAGAAGATTAGTAGCCCGACGGGCAGATCATCAGAGCAATGTTTAGGGTTAGCAAAACTTCCCTGATAATCGTTTTTTTTCCAAATTGTATGATGCACAATTTACCATCTTTATTTCTTAGTTGCCTCAATATTCACCATTGCGTTCAGCTCCACATTGACATCCTTCTTCCTATTCCTGTTTATGCAATCGTTATCTCTATGCGCCTTGCACCCATCTAATCTGTGATCACTCAGTATTTGCTCCTCATATATTGAAATACATTCGCATTTAATGGATTCCGGATTCACTATTTGATTCGAAAAATAAATTATCCAGGAACTGTTAATTATGCGTTTGCACATCACGGGAGCTGTCAAATGCCGCAAAAGGTTACAGCAGAAGCTTACTGGCATCTTATGTGGAGCTAGCGACTTCATTTTTAAGGATGTTTGAACAAAATGAGGCAGAAGGCCTTGGAACAGAAGGTTAAATATTAGCAGGAATGAAAAGTTTTAAGGTTGTTAAACGCCTCGAGGGGGCAAAAGACGAGGAAGTAGGAGATTGAGAATGTCGTCTCCAGCAAGAACGTCAATAATGGTAGAATTAGTTTGACAGTAGTTTGAACATGAGTGATGATCACTCATCAGGAACACCACTACAGATCTTTCGCCATTATGTCTCCGCTGCGCTATTCAGGGGCATTCAAGGTGAATTACTGGATGAATATTTCCAACCTCTGGATTTACCACGCGGACTAGCATGACATTCACCCCTTTACAAGTTTATGATTTAAACAGCTGGATGACTTACCGTAGTTGTGGGGAATTGTTGGAGGAACTGTCTGCATAAAACAAGAAAAAAAAAGTCAGAAATTGGGGCAGTGAATACATTTGCTTGACACCTTACAAATGGTTTCTTCATCTGGTAAGTAAATATTAATCTTTTAAAAAAAAATTGAATTGTAGAACAGCTAAAGTTAAGCATTAAGGAACAGACCGACGACTGTAGGATCCATCAAACATCATGCTGGCATCACTTCAGTGACAAAAAAGCTTTGAATTTAACTGACGAATTAGCCCCCACCCCCACGCCCACCCACCCCCCCCCCCAACACACACACACACACACACACACACACACACACACACACACACACACACACACACACACACACACACACACACACACACACAGAATATCTGAAATTTGTGTGATCAGGGCAAGACGTTGTGGTTCAAAAATCCGGATAAGCATGAAGTATTGATGGACGCTAAAGCAGGAATTTTGGTCGGGATACATAATTAAATGTAAGAAATGCACAGTATACATATTGACGTACTGTTTGGGGTAGGCGTGTGTGTGTGTGTTTGTGGGGGGGCGGCGGCGTGGGGAGGGGCGAGGTGGTTTGCTGGGGTGTGGTGCAAATGGACGAACTGACTATACATATAATCAAAATGCCTCCGGCAAGCAGATTCTACCCATGATATTGCTTTTATTATTCTTGCTGGCCTTATATGTTGCTAATTAGCATGTAACAGACCATTGAAAGAATATGCACCTCCAATTTCATCAAGCTATTCAGTTAACTGAAATCCTTTCTGCGTGTGTTTTAATTTATTTACATTGGTCTTAAACCCTATGTCCAGAATTGTACAACACACCCCAGTTGAGTGAGAGTCATTTTAATTTCATATTATGATTAATCAAAACATACAGAAAATGCCAATTGTTATCTTGAACTGCTAGAGTCAATGACATCTCAAATTTAAGTAATCCTTCTCTCCATTCCTGCACTCCTTTTAAACCGTACCCTTTTAATTCCGATTACTTCTTCTTGCTTATACTCCCAAGAGGTAACACAGCATGCCAATTTGCCAACAGTAAATCTGAAAGGCCAAGGCTGCATCCATTACAGTAGCCTGTAAATATCCTGTTTTGTTTTCATCACTGCATACTGAACAGCTCGGAAACATTTAGGTTAACTGTAATTTGCAAAGAAGAAATTGTTCCGTATACAATCAATATTAACCTTGTCGGTCTGCTTCAAGGAAAGCACTATTCCAATTACCAATTCTAAGATGATGTGGAACAAAATCCTCAAAATTCAAATATAATCCATGTTCTTTTTTACCCAGCTCCCTGATATAAGCGGATATTTCATTCCAAGCGTTTAAATTTGTGGCGATTGGTTAGATTCCCTCTTGTGAAGTTCACCATATTAACTACGCAACCATAATTAATCCCTCAGTTTTCCACACGAAAAGTTAGATAAGTATCCCTCCTCCTTAGCAAATAACTGCTCATGGTTTTTTTAATTATTTCAGACTTGAACAAGTTTTTTGGTCATAAATTCCCAGGATTATAATTTAGAAAAAAAACATTACGAACGACGACAAACTGACTGGTTTGGTTCTGCTGGCTTTACCTGAGCTTTTTCTGCTTTCCGTTTTAAAAGTGTGTAACAATTGGATTTTTTGAAACCCCTATCACCAGTCCTTCATCTAACAATGACAGAAAGGTTATGTGCAATGGTTCCACCTTTTCCTCCTGTAATCTATAGAGAGCTCATCATTGCTTCCAACTTTCCCAGTAAATTAACCATATTAAGTAATACTAGGTTTTCATTAGTAGCTGTTTCTGGATTAATTTGTGTCGGGTCAAAGTCCCAACTTCTCATCTAGCATTGTGATTAATGATCCATGCATTCTGGAAAAGTATGACATCGATACCCTGACAGGAAAACAAAATCCTTATGTATGATTAATGCAAGTGACAAATGCACACGTGAACGGTGAACAGTGAATCAATCTGACGATGACTGTAACCATATATTCCTGTCCAGTAGCATTACACGGCAGGAAACGTAAGTTCTCTAACACGCTGAGCGATTGCTATGCAATTTGTCTCCGCTATTTAATTTCGGCTTCAAAAGTAGTCCATGCGAGATTTGTCGGTTGTCGCTCGCCGCTCGCCCTGATATAAAGTTGCTGAAAGAACGAAAATTCCTAAAATGATCCCTCTACTCTTGATCGCAATTCATGAATGTATCCATTCAATAGTCGGTTGGCAGGACGGAAGTTGAACGTTGCTGAATTGAAGTAAACGTTGCCTCCATTTTAAACATTGTATTCACCAGGATAAATACAAGAATACCAGATTTCGGAAGATAAGAACAATCTGTACGACACAAACCAAGAGTACTCTGGCAAGGCAGTTTCATTCTGTTTGGCCGGCTCATTGCTGGTCAGAACGGACATAGATACATAAATAACAACTGGTTCCCTGAAAAGAAATAAATATTTCGAAACCATGCATTTTTTTTTAATTTCGGGCTGTTTTCTCCATCGTGACACTAGTGCCATTCAAACCAAAATTGTCAACCAATAGGTGCCCTTTATTCCTGTCGTACAAATTATTGAGTCACCTAAATTTGGGATTCGAGTGTTTGTCCGAGTGAGTGCAAAATTGGAAAGCTCAGGTGAAATGTTTCGCTGCTCAGCAACATTAAAATCATTGAAAGCAAACGGCATGTTGTTCGATCTCACAACTTTGCATTGCTATAGAAAGTCAACCTGTTAGATATATTGTGCTATCGCTGAACATTGAACGGACTGTTGAGTATGAACCCCGCCTCCACGGCATTGCTCACCTTGATTCGCCTTTCTCCGTTCGTAGCTTAAGCATGCAAGCAGGGCAATGATAAGAAGGAGTGGAATAACTGATGTGGTGATGGCAGCTGTATGGCTCTGTGCTGGATTTAAATAGGGATATTTGATGAACAATATTATACGCCCCAGAAATCATACACTCCATCTGAAATTTAATTACTATGCATTAATGATTCACTCGCTTTCGGCTACAGTTCATCAATATTTAAATACTAATCCCTGGAGAAGCAAACTGTACAGTCACTTATTGCAAAACCATCGCTTCTGAACAGGTAAACCCCAGATGAAACATATTGTAAAAATCGTGAGGGGACCACATACCAGGAGCGCGTTAGGGCCAAGTGATATGACAACCCATTTACTAATAAGAGTACGTTGTTTATAAGGAATTCTCTCTCTCTCTCTCTCTCTTACTCTCTCACGCAGACTCTCTCTCTCTCTCTCAAATCATTGTTAACCAGAGAATGATAGAAATTACACAACAGAGAAGGGAGCCACGATTCCCTCCGTCTTGCCCGTACCGACTTCAAAACAACCGGGTGCCCTTTCTGATCTCAGTTTCCTGCATATGGCCCATAATCCTGCGAATTACGGCAGTTAAAATGCAAATCCATGTCCCTATTAAACTATTTGACTAATTAGAGCATCTGCTTCCACCACCAACTGAGGCGGCAACTTCCAGACATCAACAACTCACTTGTTAACAAAATGTTTCCTCGCGTCCCCTTCAATCCTTCTGCCACGTGGCTTAGATTTCTGATAACTCTGCAAAGAGAGACAGGTTCCGTCTCTTCAGTGTGTCTCTAACACATTCACAGTTACTAATACCTCAATCATGTCAATGCTCAGCGCTCTCTTTTCTAAGGAAAACAACTCTCAGCTCTCCAAGGTCTCGGCTTCGCTATGTTTGTCCTACCGTGGCAACATTCCAGTAATTTGTTTCTAAACTCTGGAGTAACTCATGTAAGGTGGTGACCGGATCTACATGCCATACTCCAGTTGTGATCTCATGAGTTTCTTATGCAGTTCCGTTCTTACTTTTGTATTCTATACCTTTTGAATGATGACGATCATTCCGTGTGCATTCTTGTTCTTAAATAGAATGCTCTCCCATGCAAACCATGGAGTATTGAATTCGCTGAATGCAGAGTTTTCTTTGACATGGGGATCAAGGGTGATAGGGGAGGAATAGAAAGGTGAGGTCAGAAAACAAAAAAATCTGTCTTAAATCTGTTGAATGTCAGTGCAAACTTAAAAGTAGCCAATCTCCAAGCCCTGCTTCTAAATCTGAGGTCTGAGGTTTGCTGCGTTGTATTCGCGTTGTATCTACTCTATGCTCTCTCTCTCTCTCTCTCCCCACAACTTCTCTGTTAATTCAGATTTTGAAATTTGCTAGGTTATTGCAGATGCAGTAATGTCTTACAAAATAAAATCCACATGAGCAATGTTACTCATTCGTGATCAAATATGATTTCCATTTTGAATTGTATGTAAAGGGGATTCATTAAGCTATGCTTCTGAAAGAAATGTGCACATTACAGTCAAATCGTCCTACTATAATTTCCGGGTACCTGATACTGTGATATCTATATAATTGCTAGTTGTGTTAAATATCTCTTCATCGGGTCCTCTGTTCATCGCTACACAGAAATATCGCCCTTTGTAGCGTATCTGGAATGAATGAATATTCAGCTGACTCCCGTCTGTGCTGAAATTATGATGTTCACTGATGTTTTCCAGCTGCTGATGGCCCAGGTACCAAAAGAACTGGGGAAATGTGCCTTCCTTCAACTGGCACTGCATAACGAGAGGATCTCCCATTGAAATTTCAGTTTTGTTCATGTTAGAATTAAGAACAGCTCCACCCACAGGAACTGAAAGAAAGCAAACAGTTTCGAAGTTAGAGAAATAAATCACCATCAACATCGGAATGAAAAAGTCATGTTGTGTGTTAAATGACGTTAAATCGTTCGAATTCATTTGAATGCAGCAGAAATGTGCAATTGGCTTATCAGTCCTGAGAATCGGGCTACTGTTCTGGGGAAGTGGGTCCAGAGCCTTTTTCTTTAATTCACTGAAGAGAATTGGGCATCACTCATTAGGTCAGAATTTATTACCCATCCCTTGTTACGCTGACAAAGATGGTGTCACTTTTTTATAATCTTACAATAGACGTCAAGATCTGAGTCAAGGTTTGTTTACAGCTCCCTCGTGTCAATCCGCTTTTATATGCTTCCTGAATCCTGAATCCTTCAAGGACAAGAGAATGAGATGTATGAGCAAACCACTGTTTGCAACTGGGGTGCCAAATACCGTCCCAACTTGGGACCAAGTCGGCCTTCTCGAACTGTCATTGAATCAAAAGACTTCCTGGGACCATTGCGCATGCAATTACAAGGCAGAGGCTGCAGCGGTTCGAGAAGCTCACCAGCAACTTCTCAATGGCATAAGGGAATGGACAGTAAGAAATCGGACTCATAATAATGTGGCCCACAGCATGTAAAAGTGAAAGAGGAATGTACTCACCAATCACTGCCAATGGAATGGATTCGCTGTACAGAGCATTTTCCGATGCCTGGTTTGAAACTATGCAACTGTAATTTCCTTCAGCCCTTTTACTGACATTAGCCATTTCGTAAGAAATTCTGCTGTGATTGGAGAACTCCCAGTGTATTTCGTTCGTCAAATTGTGAAAGAAAACATACTTAATCGGAAATGAACCGGTAGATACGGAGCAGGTTAATGTCACCGCCTCTCCCTGCACGATTTCTGATCGAGGTTGGAGTCCTAGATCCGGCTTTGATACTGGAATTACTGTAGGAAAGGAACACAGTTGGTGCATTGTTCTGGTAACAGTTATGTGTCATTCCAACGGCAAGCAATTCACTCGCCAAACGATTGGTTTCTGTTGTTAAATTAAATATTAATTCGAGCCTATCTCCATACTCCAATTACACGTTTCTGAAGCCTAATGATTTGTTATTAACACTGACGATGCCACTTCCTCCCCACCAAGTCTGAGAAGTGCTTGTTTCACTGTTAATATGCCTGACAACAGATTAAACTGAAAATTACACGATAATAGAATTGCAGAATAGTTTAGATGATATAGAGAAGTGTGAGGTCATTCATTTTCCTGGAAAGGGTAGAGAGTGAGAAATATGAATTTAGTGGGACAGTTAAAAACAGTGCACCGGGACAGAGAGGCCTACGCAGCTTGGGGATCCATTCTTCAACATAGAGCAACCAGTTAAGATTATAGTGAGCCACAATAAGGCCAAGGTCAACTTCAGAAATGTTTGTATTGAGTAGGGAATAAAGGGACATTCTGATAATATATATAAACTTTTTTTTATGTCCCTGCACAGATATTGCCTAACCTGCTGAGCTTTTCCCAGTATCCTTTGGACGCTGATTTTCAGATTTCAACTATCTGTATTTTTCTGTTTTAATGAATTTACACATAGCCCTGTTCAGGACCCATGTATTGCAAGAAGCTCGGACCAGAATATTTTAAAGTATAATATGCGGGGATGCTTGGGACCTTTTACAGGAAATTTAGCATAATCGTTCCAGTGATGAGTTATTGAGGCTTAAACCTAGGGGGAAAAAAATAGGCATTCTTATTCTTGGAGCAAACGAGATTGAGCAGATTATTGATAGAGAGTAAAAAAGATGAAGAGAAGTGTTAATGCCTGGTTTAGGCAGTTTAGGTGAAAAAAAGATTGTTCTATCTAACGAGGTAAAAACGGCTTGGTAATACAGATTTTATTTACCTTTGCATAAAATATTTGGGATAATATGAAAAAATGTATCTTTGACACAGCCTGTGGTACCTTAATGGAATGCAAAGTCTCTTTACTCAGTTTTTTTTTACTAGAGTGTATCTGTTGAGAGGTGAGCATTACCAGCTAATCCGTTTTTTGTCAATCATATTTGCAACAAAGTGATTGCATAACTCCTTTTGGAACTACAGTAAGGCGAACACGAGTCAGTGACGAGTAAGTCATCTGCGAGGTTAGCGAAATGCCAATACTTTGTAATGGAACATGCATCTCAAGAAGAACAGGCGGAGTTAACACTGTCCATAGCAGTCGCCGGAAAACTGTTTTCGTTCCGGGAGATTTGTTTTTTTTGTGAATACCTTTTTTTTAATTTCCAAAGTGTTTCAAATTGATTTCTAATTTTCATGGTGAAAATAGATCCCACTCATTTACACTTCAGTCTAAAATTCTGGAATGTTGCATAAAGATCACAGTTCTTGCTCTGTGTTATTTTTATCTCCACCAAACATGCCGCAGTGTTGTTTATATTTCTGCACTCTCTAAGTTAGATCATATAATTTTAATATCTAGCTATTCTTTTTACCTGAAGATTAAGCAATACTGTACTACATGATTCATCCAACTACTAGATACAGACTTTCATGATATTCATATTGTCATGTTCAATTTTAATTAAATGCAAATTATAAAATAACCTCCTACCCTCCCTTGATCAAGTAGGGTCAGTAGAGGTTACGTTTCTATCGACCACGATTTACCGGACCCGCCATCAGCCTCGTGATTTTATTCAAACCCTTATCTGTAATATTAATGGTGGCATAAATAAGATCTACTCACGTTTAACTAAAACAGAAACCACATTACTCAGTTTCTTCTGTGTGCTTCTGGGAGTTGTTATTTCACATTGGTAATTTCCCGAATCGCCCAGCACAGCAAGTTCTCTTAAATAATAATTTTGTTCTGCCGGTAAATTGAGACGTTGTTCATTGTTGAAAAATGAGTATAACAAAGGGTAAAGGGTCTGCAATTGCCCAGCCGAACAGATAAGGTTCAACTGCTGGCCAACAAATATTTCAACTTCTGGATCAACTTTCAGCAGGGGTGGGGAACAGAGGTCTAAACAAAAACAAATGCGTCAAGTTATTGCATTGTAAATATAGCTCCTCCATCATAGCATAATTATACTTTTTTTTGAAAACACGCATTGCGGGAAAATGCATAAAATATTACTCCAGTTCTGTTTAAGTTTCAATGCGTAGTTTGCTCCTGCAAGGCCCAGGATGAAGCTCAAATTTTAAGTGGAACATTTATTTCCCTGATGCATTCACATAATTGGATACAACATAATAATGACTATTCTAGGTGTCTGCAATTTGTTTGGTCAGAGATGGCGCTATGGTCAGTTGAGTATAACATGAAAGTCAAATACTGCAAATTTTGGAAATCTAAAATAGCAAAATAAAATGAAAATGCTCGATAGCCTCAGCAACCCGGCAGCAACTGTGGAGAGAGATAACGTTAATGTATCGAGTCCAAATGGTATTTCTACATACTTGAACAAAAAAGGAAACTGCGATGATAAGGTGCCTTTGAGAAAAGTAATTTGCCCTCTTTCTTGTGCAGGATTTGATTTTGTAGGTTGCCACATTATCGGTGTCACTTTGTCTGTACCCGGAAAACATTGTTGCTACTCTAGCGGCAGAATTGATCATAATTGTATTTTTTTTAATCTGGACTAATGCAGGATTGTTATTTGCGTGTCCCCCCACATTTTCAAAGCGGCACTTGATTCGAATTCTGACAGGAAAAGACACGTGATAGCACTGGGCTCCGCACACAGAGACAATCCCAGTTCGTTTGCTGTTTGGGATCTGTAGAGAGAAGGAAAGACTCTCTGTCTGTCTCTTTCTCTGTGTTAATTTGAAGGCTGGGACCTGTCAGTAAAGTTGTTTTTTTCCCTCTGACGTTTTGCTGTCTGAAGATGATTTTTTCTCTCTCAAAACAGCTGCGTATGAGTCTGAAAGTTTTCTGTATGTGTCCAGAAGGGTTACGAGGTTGGAAAGTGACTATGCACGTGAGCACACCTGTGTTTGAAGCTGATTGGTTCTGACATTGCATTTACGTCAATGGAGGTATTGCTTAAGTTGGATCTATAGCCAGGTAAAGCATGTAAGAATTACACTTTGTCATATTTAGGAACATTAATTGGTAAAATACATCCAAAGCAATTTTGTTCTATTCTAATCGTACTTTTAAACACAGTTTGTTTTACAGAAATCTACCCAGTGCGACAACAGAATCACACCTGAATTACGAGAATCGCACCATGTAAATGATTTGGAGAAAAATGTATCTGGATTGGTTAGTAAGTTTGCAGACAACACAAAGGTCGGTGGATTTGCAGTTCGTAATAAGGACCATCAGAGGATACAGCAGGATATAGATCAGTTGGAGAGTAGAGCGGAGAGATGGCAGATGAAGTTTAATCCGGACAAATGTCAAGTAATGTATTTTGGAAAATCTAAAACATCGGAAATTTACAATAAAATACAGAACCCTTAGAAGTATTGATTGGCAAAGGGATCTGGCTGTACAGGTACACAGGTCACTGAAAGTAGCAATGCAGGTGGAAAAGGTAGTCAAGAAGGCATATGGCATGCTTCCCTTCATTCGTCGGCGTACTGAGTTTCAAAATTGGCAAGACACGTTGCAGCTTTACAGAACCTTAGGCCGCACTTGGAATATAGCGTTCAATTCTGGTCGCCACACTACCAGAAGGACGTGGAGGCTTTGGAGAGGGTATAGAAAAGATTTACTATGGTGTTGCTTTAGCTATGAGGAGAGATTGTAGAAAATTGGTTTGTTCTCACTGGAGCGATGGAGGTCGAGGGGAGACCTGATAGGAGACCTACAAGATTATGAGAGACATGGACAGAGTGGATAGTCAGAATCTTTATCCAAGAGTGGAAGAGTCAATTACTAGGGGGCATAGATTTAAGGTGCGAGGGGCAAGGTTTAAAGTAGATGTATCAGATAGATTTTTTTTTACACAGAGAGTAGTGCGTGCCTGGAACTCGTTGACGGGGGAGATAGTGGAAGCAAATACGCTAGTGTCTTTTTAAGGGGCGTCTTGACAAGTACATTAAAAGGATGGGAATAGAGGGATATGGTCCCTGGGAGGGTAGGGAGCTTTAGGTAAGTCGGGCAGTGCGGTCGGTGCAGGCTTGGAGGGCCAAAGGGCCTGTTCTTGTGCTGTAATTGTCTTTGCTGTTTGTTCTTTGAAGCGAAATTACGCAGAAAGTAATGCACAAATCAAACCATACTTGGGGTCTAGGTTAAATTCGTGATATATCTTGGTATTCCTATTCTGGCCCTTAAGAAAATTTAACGAGTTATGTCGTGGGAGAGGTGGATACAAGACGGGAGGCAGAAAAAAAAGAGTAGTTAGGAGAGATTGAGAAGCTGTCAAGGACATAAGCTAAAGGGGTGCGGTGGTTGTGTCATTAAGGCATGAAAACTGCTAATAGTGATCAAAGGTAAGATGGCAAAATTTGCTAATTGGAACAAAGCAGAACAACAAGGCGCGGGTGGTAATGTGGGCGAAGGGTGCGGTATAGTAGTGCAGACCAATGGAGTTGAAAAACCACAAACTATAAATGGGAAGGGAGTTTTTTAAGGTGAAGTGAAAAATTTACAATCTGAAGTTACTGAGTTCAATGTTGAGTCCAGATGGTTGGAACGTGATTGATCAGAAGGCAAACTGCTGTTGTTCCAATTTCCATTGGGCTTCATTGATGTGTTGCTGCAGGCCCCGGAGCGACAAATACACAGGAGAGCAAAGAGCACGGTTGAAATGATAAGTGATTGCAATAGTAGGCTCTTTTTTGCAGACGGGGCGAATTTGTTCCACATCACTTTTCACCCAGCTTGCTTTAAGTCTGCCCAGCATGGGGGAGTCCGCACTAGAATCATACAGTAGATCAAGTTGGAGGAGGTTCAGTGAAATATTCCATCCCTTGTAAGTAGTGTTCAGGTCATTGTACAGTGAGTAAGAAGTAGGTAAAAGTCTGTGTTTTGTACCCTCTATGATTGCATGAAAAGGTGATGAATGAGTCGGGGAGATGGAGCAATGGATCAGCATGACCCTGAACGTGTGTTCACAGCGGCATGAAAAAATGTGGGATAAAAGTAAAATATATTTAGTGGTTACACTACGCTGGAATTGGCGGCAACTAGAATCATTTGAAACATTATATGGAACAAGGAATGTGGAGCCACCTTTTGATCATCACAGGTGTAAGTAGAACAATGTGGTTTGAGATCATTGAACCTCAGCAAACGTGGTGGATATTTGATATGCAATGTATGCTTTAGGCAGAGCTGAATTCAATGAAAAATAAATATTTGATTATCTGTTCTTCAGGATAACTCAAACTCAGATTATAACTATTTATCACTAAATTTAGACACACACTCCAAATTTCCTAATGCTCTTAATGCAGCAGACTGGATGACCACACGTTTCGTTTAGAAATATATCTGGCTGTTGTCTGTCCCTACCAAATTGTATTAATTGTAAATAAAGAGTTGACTGTTCTTCACCGGTACCCACGTTTGGAAAACGCCCATTCATTATCCTGACTCTTCTAATAGATGCAATGTATTATTG
This sequence comes from Carcharhinus amblyrhynchos, assembly GCF_965287045.1. Classification (NCBI taxonomy): domain Eukaryota; kingdom Metazoa; phylum Chordata; class Chondrichthyes; order Carcharhiniformes; family Carcharhinidae; genus Carcharhinus; species Carcharhinus amblyrhynchos. The sequence goes on from NC_137330.1 coordinate 3,453,848, forward strand.
GTGTATCCTGATTGTGGGCAAATCGACGCCCAGGACGATTGCAAACTCAACCATTTTCATGTCGCACTTCACATCATGCAATTTTGGGTTTGACTTTGGATGAGTCAGGGTACATGAGAACAGTGGCATGCGAAGGAGCAGAATTCACAACGGCTGCTTGATCTCCTATCACATTGTCAAAGTTACCAGAACGTGGCACAATGGTAAGCACTGCTGCCTCACATCGCCAGGTAGCCGGGCTCAATTCCAACCTTGAGTTGGGAGACTGCTTGTGCATAGTTCGCATGCTCTCCCTGTGTCTACGTGGGTTTAGAACAAAGTATAAAGAAAGTTACAGCGCAGGAACAGGCCCTTCGCCCTCCAAAGATGCACCGATCATGCTGCACCGACTGAGGAATACTCTCCTCCCTTGTGGGGACAATATCCCTCGATCCCCATCTATTCATGTATTTGTCCAGACGCCTCTTTAAAGTCACTATTGTACCTGCTTGCACGACCTCCCCCGGTTGCAGGTTCCAGGCACCCAGCACACTCTGTGTAAAACATCTGCCTTATACATCTCCAACAGACATTTCCCCTCGCATCTTAAGCTTATGCCACATAGTAATTGGTTCTCCCTTCCTGGGAAAAAGGCTCTGAATATCCATTCTCTCCATGCCCCTCATAATCTTATAGACTTCAATCAGGGAGTCCCTTAACCTCCGTCATTCCAATGAAAACAAATCAAGTTTCTCCAACTTCTCCTCATAGCTAACGCCCTCCACCCCAGGCAGCATCCTGGTAAATCTTTTCTGTACCTTCTCCAAAGCCTCCACACCCTTCTGGTATTGTGGCGACCAGAATTGAATACTATGCTTCAACTGTGCCGGTTTCCTTCCAAAGATGGTTGTATTAGGTGAAATGTCCATGCTATATTGCCCCTTTGTGTGCTAACAGTGTAGAAAGTAGAATGATAAATGGGAGAGCGTTTGGTGTAGGGTGCATTGTCGCCTGGGCAAGATGCTCTGATGGAGAATCGGTGCAGGCTCAATGGGCACAATGACCTCCATTTGCGCTGTAAGGTTTCTAAGGGTTCTATGAAATGAAATAAACACCTGTACTCCTGTCTTTAGCATACACAGGAACCGTGTCAGAAACCTTGATTGCCACAATGTCCTGACGAAAGCTATTCGCCCAGCTTTCTTGTGGTACTTGTTTTCATTTCTGTCAAAGTGAGGATTAATGTTGCTGCAACACAAACGCTACAAATTGTTTTCAATTCAATACATGTCGAATTGCCTGAGTATATTTAATGCTGAATCTGTTTGAGCAGAGTTTTCAGAAGATAAACCAAAGCGTCTGGGTGTCCAGCATCATTGATTGTTCTACAGATAGCTTTTTTTAGAAGTACACTTCCCTTCCTATATCTCTCCAATGCCTATTCTGTTCAGTGAAGGTGCACTGATTTCACTATGCATGACTCTTCTAGGCACTTACTAATGGGGTCCCAAGGGGACGTTTACAGTTATAATTAATATAACCTTGTCGAAATCGATTTAAAAGTAACTTTTTTCCATTACTTAGGCCGCTTGCGATAATAGACATCAGAACAAATCAGAAGGGATACAATTGACCAACCTGTTACGGTGATGTATACATCCTTGGAGATACACGTTCTATATGTTGTTTTGAATTTACAGTGATATGATCCTCCATCTGAATGCTTTGCATTTTCAATGCTAATCTGATTGTCATGCGTCTGTCGCAAAAATGTATTATTTTGATACCATTCGAAAGTATGATCTATCCCTTCCAAAGAAGGATTCAGATATTCCAGGACAATACTGTCCCCTATCAGTGCGTGTTGCGGTGTTATTTCCAGAGTTATAGTTGTATCATAAGCTGCAAGAGATGCGAGAAAACCAGACGTAAATACAAATTAGAATATTGCAAATGCCACTTCTCAGATATATAACAATTAAAAAGTGAGCTTACACTGAAACAACCAGGGCAATCAGCATCATTTCGTTAGTTAACACCAAGCTATCATCTGAAAAAGTTCTATCAGCGTTTAGTGATTCAGAAAATTACCCTTTATATGGTTGTCTGGCATGAATCATAGAAGCATACAGTCCCCATAGTACAGAAAAGAGGCAACTCAGTCCATCATATCTACACTAAGCCTTCGAAAAACAAACCAACCCAGGTTCTGCCCTTGGCTATATACCTGTCAATCTGTGTATTTTACCGTGACTTATCCATTTGATTGCACATCGATGGACTGCAAAAGCAATAGATCATGGTAAATCCTTCTAACCTTCACATCTTTGCATGATGGGAGAAAACCCACCAGAGACGGTGAGAAAGGGCAAATTCTACACAGACACTCATTCAGTTCCGGCATCAAACCGGCCCGTACTACTGTGTGGCAGTAACAGAATGACGTATATTGTCCTTTAGCTTATATGTAAACCAAGACCAAACGCAATCTTTTCCAAATAAACTTCGTGGGATCAAGATATCAATATTTAGATGAATGAAATAAACCAAATAATTTTTTTTCCCAGAATAGGAAATATTCACAGTTTTCCGAATTCTACTCTTTAGCCCAATTAACATAAGCTAACTGGGTGTTCTTAGCTCCTGGTGCCGGTCAAGGAAACACATGACTTTCCAGAATTCACACCACCATGGCCTTTTCTCCGGGACTGCACTAGAATCCTATTTGGTCTCTTAAGAAGATACAGCACTCCACTTCCAGTTAAATTAGGATGTTGGCCTCAGGAAAAGCCCCAAAACAATTTCGAGGTTTTTTTTGGCTGACATTATCTGTTAATAACACTTATCTATTTATTTCATCTGACCATTCACTGATGTTTCAAAGATGCAACTTGCGCGCACACCACATGAAATCCCTTTTTACTGTTCTACAAAACCGCAGTTTCTTTTCCAGTTGATCTGCATCGTTGTATGAGGCTGGAGTGTATATGTTAGGCATATTACACCCTTACCACTACAAAGGAAAGGCAGTAATAAATTAGGCGTTTATTTCTTTCAGCAATGGAGTAAATGTGGAAACACGTCAAACAGAATATATAACTGAAAAATGATTTGATCTGAAGCCTAGCACTGAAAAGTAACGTCATCTCTGTGTGGTATAATTTTGCCTCAACCAAAGTCAAGTCTCCTTTAATGGATCAGCAGCTGGTTTCAAGCTTACTGCTGACATTTAAGTAATAATATAACCAACCATGATCCTGCCTCGGGCAGTTAGATTTTAACTACTATGCTGCCTCAGTGAATAAAGAAATCAATTTCTGGCTATGCTGCAGCATCATTGAAACAAACAAAAACTCCTTCGGATTGCAAATGAACCATATAGCAAATAGAGTGTTCATAACATTAGAAATCCTTCTAATGCTGTACTTTGGTATTAGACGACCAAAAGACACAGTGGTCTAAAATGTTGCAAGTTATTATGAATGCTTCAATGTTTCTGACAAATGAATGTCAAATCCACGTAGGACCAAATGTAAACATACCGATTTTTATCTAACAATTGGAATGTGTAACAACTCATAAGGTTTTCGTACCGATAGTGGCCACACTTAGAGGATTACTTATCACGGAGTGTTTCCAAAACTTTACTTCGCACTGGTAAGACCCTCCAGTTTCAAAGTTTGCGATTCCTGAAATGTCTTTACGAGTAGTTTGAATTATTTTGCCACCTTTATACCAAAAGGCAAGTCTGTATTTGCTTCTATGCATACACTGCATTTTGAATTGTTCCCCTTCTTTTAGGGCTCCACCTCTGGGAAACATCATTATTACTTTGGGGCGATATGCTGCAAAAAGACAATGACAGTCATTGTTGTTTCGAATAACAGGAGATATTGTTTACACTATCCACTACAGGCAAATGTAGATGTACACCTCCACTCGTTTTTTAGAATCGAATAGAACATCGAATAGAATCTCAATAGAACATCGAACAATCAAATGGTTCTATTTGGGGGAGGGTTTTAAAGGGATGCAATCCCGGGGTAGCGGGGAAAACCAACATGTAGGAAATATCGAAGTACGTCGCATTGCCATCAACTATCCAGCATTTGACATCAATTTTCAACCTACAAACTGGCTTTAATGAAATGCATGGATGTCTCTTTCCTTTTGGAATCGATCTGAAAATGGTGTGCTTCATGTATGACCAACTGTCTCACCACATAAGTTTTGATAGAAACGGTCATGTAGAAGTGGGGTGCATCGTTGCCTGGTGGTTTAGAAGGAACCAGAAGACACTTCTGATACGGCGAGAAGAAAAGCGTATCTATGCCATCTTAGACTTGCCTGTTGTAGGATTAGCAATAGCTGGAATTCGGTTATTCTGGACATACATGTGCCAATTTTGATTAGGCTTGCATCCGGAAATCAAAATTAAATCCTGACAAAACAGCCATTAATCCCACTACGACTCCAGCTGCTGGCTGTTTGGACCGTATACTGGCAGTCGAGATTAACAGTCGCCAAATATCACTGCTAATTAAGTAATTTAATAATCAGTTTTAGCTATGTCATCCAATGAAGACACATTTTTGTCTTTTTTTTCTGTTCATTAGATGTAGACAACATATATAGTTAAGCCAACATCTGTTGCCCACCCTTGACTGTCCTTAATATTCATTGAATTCTGAGCCTTTCGCGGTATAAATATAAGTCAGCCAAATTCCGTGAGATCTGGACTCAGTTAGGCCAGAGAGCGTAAGGACGGCAGAACTTTCTTCACTGAGTAACATCGGTGAACCAGATTTTTTGTAGCAACAGCTGTTAGGGATGTTATTATATAAAAGATGTCATGTGGAATGTTGAATTCCCACTTCACTGCTTAATTTTGGAGGATTTATTTTATTATTTATTGGTGGGGCATGGGCGTCGCTGGCTGGCCAACATTTATTGCCTATCTCTGTTGAGCTGCCTTCTTGGTTCTAAAAACAAGTGGAGGTGTGCATCTATATTTGCTGCTTTCTTGATTTGCTGCCGTCCCCTGTCACCAAATAACTAACCTGGGCCTCAGGATTTATAATCTAGATACATGCACTGTTTCCCATTGTTTTTCCACCCATGGTATTCTTCTCAAATGCAATGCCTTGACACCTTGGCTTAAGCCTAATGGTCGAATTGGTATTCTTCAAAGAAATTTCAATTTGAATTCGCATTTCTGTAACAATAGCGACAACTTTACATACGTTTTGTAAACTGTTACTGTTTCATTATCTCTACCGTTTACCTACGCACTAGCAGCGATAATGTTATCGGTAATGAGGATTATGTGGCTCGTGATTCTGCAATTCTCCCTTCTCCTACACATTCAAGTCAAGTGAAAACGTTCTTGCGGGAAATATCACTGGAAGATACGTATCATTTCCCTACTTCGATGCGAGTAAAGGTGAATATCAATGGCTCCAGCCTCCCAACTCCACCATAAATCTCCTCCCTGAAATATGCACTTACACAAACACCAAAATCACCCCCTCTCCCACAATAGCACTACCAGCAGATTAGATTCATTGATATGAACTGAATATTGCAAAGTAATATTATAGTTTTATTATACCTTTTATGCTCTGGAGACGAGAACTTGCTACTGTAAAAGAGAATGCAAAGTCACACTGTGAGTCTCGTATTAACGATGAACTATGCACAATGCTATAAATGAGCTGCTGAACATTCAGAAAGGTGGAATTCGATAAGTCACCTGTTCCCCAAAAGCTGCCTCCTTCTATTGCTTTGGGGCATTCCCTTATAAAACCGAAGTTGGGCTAGCCATAATGTTCAATTCCTCCTTAGAATCAAACTGGTCTCAGAAATTTGGGCAATGGCATGATTGGCCATCAATAAATGTATAATAAAACTGTCAATCATAGATCTTCTAGTTTAAACTCAGTGGTGGGGGAGATGTTGTAAGGAATAATCTGAAGGAAAAAACAAACAAGCAGCCAATTGGACTAAAAAGTTTAAAGTCTGTTTATTAGTCACAGCTAAGGCTTACATTAATACTGCAATGAAGTTCCTATGAAATTTCCCTAGTCGCCACCGTCTGGTGCCTGTTCGGATCAATGCGCTTAACTAGCATGTCGTTCAGAATGTGCAAGGAAAGCGGAGCACCCGAGGGAAACCCACGCAGGCACTTAGAGAACGTGCAAAATCCATACAGTGACCCAAGCCGGAAATCAAACCAAGATGCCTGGCGCTGTAAAGCAACAGTGATAACCACTGTGCAAGAGTGCCACCCTCACCTCTGTGATACCGTGCTGTTCTCTAATAAATAAAGTTATAGAATCGTGTCAAAGACAAACAATTTCTGAATAAATTGTTCGATTCTTTTTTTTCTTAAAATGAACAGGAGTAGGACTGACATCAATATACATAAAGTTTACACCAGGATTTCAGCAGATATTGGGAAAATCACAACAGACTTTTCGAAAACATGGAGTCCGTGGACGGAACCTGGCATAGGTACAACGTTATTATGATGCCTAAGAGCGGGGAATAAATGAGTTGATGAAATCGTGTTTCATCTTGGACAGAAGTTTAACAGAATCGCCGAAGCTTCAACACCATAACCTCAGGGACATAAAAAATAGGTCGGCGACAGTGCGCACTGAATAAAGAAAAAATACGAGTGTAATGAACAGCACAGAATGGGACATTTGGAATTTACAATATGTTGAAAGAAAAAAAAGGCAATCAACGCGAAATATATATTGATAAAGTTATGATCAAACTTAATACAACTACTGGGCGGGTAGTTCCCAGAATGTAGCGTGGGGTCAAAGGGCAGCAACTTTTTTTTTAGAAAATGTGTGTAAACAGTCGCACGACAGCCAGTTACCTTTTTAATGACAGAGAAAACCATTGGTTAAACATGCAATATTTGACTATGATACTGTTTTATTCCCAATTATCTGCACAGATGAAAAAGAAAGTAAGTGTATTTATTAGTCACAAGTAAGGCTTACATTAACACTGCGAAGAAGTTACTGTAAAATTCCCCAAGTCGTCACATTCTGGTGCCTGTTCGGCTCAAGGCACCTAACGAGCACGCCAATGTACGCCAATATTAAGGATAGCACAGGCAGCAAAATATACGTTATGTTGTAATGTTCTCAGTGAATACAGTCACATGAAACCCGTAGGTTAATTACTGTCAGGCACACCCTGCTCTAAGTCTTAGTCATGATGTGGAGATACCGGCGTTGGACTGGGGTAAACACAGCAAGAAGTCTGACAACACCAGGTTTAAGTCCCACCTTAATGTTTAAGGTCACTGGCATTCGGCCTCTGACCTTCGGGTAAGCATTCTCCAAGACTGCCTTCACGAAACACGACAGCGCGGAGTCGCTGAGCAAAGACTGATAGCGAAGTTCCGCACACATGAGGACGGCCTCAACAGGGATCTTGGGTTCATGTCACACTATCTGTAACCCCCATGACTTGCCTGGGTTTGCAAAACCTCACTTACTGTGCTGTCTGGAGACAATACACATCTCTTTAACCTGTGCTCAGTGCTCCTTCCACTCACATTGTCGGCCATTTTAAGACTTGAATAACAGGTTAGGCGTAAAGATTCGCATTCTAATCAGTAATCTGTAAACTGTGCTTTATATGATCTGTCTGAGGCCAGAACTCTTCATTCACCTGACGAAGAGGTAAACCTCGAAAGCTTGTGAGTTTACTATCAAATAAATCAGTTGGACTTAAACCTGGAGTTGTCAGACTTCTTACTGAGTCTTAGTGGCAGATGCCAACCAATCGAAATGCTGTGGATTTCTCCACAGAGCATCCAACTAGACGATAATAGCACTGACAGCAAATTGGCCTAATTGGACTCCACTCTCAGAAAGACTTCTTTGCATCTTGTGTCATTCAATCTCTTCTCTCAGTTGCCTTCAAAAAGGATCCACTTGTAGGATTTCCAACCCCTTTTCATTCATCCTCGGCCTTAAATTACCACCTGATTTATAACTTCCACAAAATCTCCCAGGCACACAGCGCAACAATACTGTAGGCTGTAGGATTATGACACCAATCTTGGATCTGTCTCTGCTGTCTGGTTCCTTGCTTTAAATAGAGTGATTGCAGTGCTCTGTTTAAGGGTGGCATCGTGGCAAAGTGGTTTGCATTGTTGCCTCACAGCAGTAAGTCAATTTCCGGTCGTCAGTGACCGTCTTTCTGGAGTTTGCACATTCTACTTGTGTCTGTGTGGGTTTCCTCAGGTGCCTTCTAAAACCTCTGATTACCCATATACCGTATACTTCTCACCTGGAACCTAAGCCTTCTGTACCACAATATCTCCGTCATGGGGAAAACAGATGCCATGCCTCTGATAGTTTTTATACCCCTATCCGATTCCCCTCCCAGTCTCCTCTGCTCAGATAGCACAAATCAATCCTATCTGGTCTCCCCTCCTAGCTTAAACTTATCATTCCAAGCAACGCCCTGGTGACTCTTATCTGCGGCATTTCCTATGAAATAACATTCTTCCAATAGTGTGGTGAACAGGGATACGCACAATATTCCATCCGAGGCTCAACCAATGTTTCATAACGTTGTATCAAAGATTTCCTGCTCCTATATTGAATGTTCATGCTCATAAATGCAAGCAATCCATTTGCCTTCTTCACCACGCTGTCTACCTGTGATGGAACTTTCAGAGATCTTTGGGGTTGTTCACCAAGTTATCTTTCTTCATAAATAATCCCTAGACAGCTGTCGTTCATTGCGTATAACCTTCCTATATTAGATCTCTCAGAATGAGGATTAAATTGCATCTCCCGCGCTCTGCGCAATTTATACCAGCCTGTGTCCTCAGGCTACTTTCCTCAATCAAAAACCAATGTTTGCATCATCTCAAAACTCACTACAAATTGTATTGTTTCAATTCACATCCAAGTGACTAATGTATATAAAAAACAACAGGGGTCCCAGCACCCAGAGCTCTGGTCACAAACTCACAATTACAAAAGCAGCCCTCCATCATCTCCCATAGCTTCCTATTAAGAAGATTTGCTTTTTGTATCCAGTTTGAAAAGTTGCAAAGGATGCCATGGGTTCTAATCATTTGGAGCAGCCTTCCATGTGGAAGCTTGTCAAATCCTTACTGAAGTCTATGTAAATCGCATTAAATACTCTACCCTTATCAAGATGTTAGCTACTTTTTCAAAAGAAAAACTCACTAAGTTGTATTTTCAGGTTAGCACATGACTGTATGTTACACATCTTCCACTATTCAATAAAACGCAGTTCTATGAATCTGAATGTACAAACTCCATTTTTTAAAGAAAAAATATTTTTCTGGTATCCATTCCTGTCGACCTACCTTCATGTCATTGCCGTATTTATTTCGCCAACAGACTCAGCAACCCACGCCAACAACCCCACCCCCCTTCAATTCCCTTGCTATCCATCCCCACACCCACACATGTCTCGTTTCGTATCTTTATTCCTCTAATAGCCTTTCGTTTAATTTGACTGAATCGCCTGATTGTCTGGTACTCTCATAAAGTCAGTATATTTATCTATTAAAGAAAAATGAACAGTCTAGCACATGAACAGACCCGTCTGCCCAGTAACCCTGAACTGACATTTGGTTCTCCAAGTTGCATATTCCTCTATTCTTTGCTTATTTATATGTCTGCCAAGACACCTATTCAACACTATTTCATCCTAGAATAAGAGAATGGATCTTTAATAATCAATACATTCGTGTTTTTTCCCCTAATCATTAACCTACTAATGTACTGAACCGAAATGTTACTGATTCTACCAATTCCTCAGGCAGTGCATTCCGGACACTTGCCATCTCTGTTTTTTTTTGCATTTCACATCTCATTTGAATTCTCATACACCTTAAATCTTTGTCCCCTAGTAATTGATATTTCCTCCCTGACAAAAACTCCAATGTCAATCTATCCACGCCTTTCATAACTTTGTAAACTTCCATCAAGTCTCCCATCAACGTACGACGTTCCAGTAAAAAAACAAATCATGATTGTCTTAACTCTCCTCATAGATAATGCCCTCCAAACTTGGCAACTCATAGCAAACCTTTTCTGTGCATTCCCGAAAGCGTCCAATGGGACTGGGTTACGAGGAAAGGAAGGACAAATTGGGGCCGTTTTCCCTCGAAAGACGGAGACTGAGGGGAGATCTAATAGAGGTATATAAGATTATGAAAGGTATAGATAGAGTAAACAGTGGTAAGTTTTTTCCTAGACTGGAAACAGACATTACGAGGGGCCACGGGTTTAGGATGAGGGGGCGAGGTATAATTCGAATGTTAGAGGGAGGTTTTTCACACAGAGGGTTGTGGGGGTATGGAATGCTCTGCCAAGCAATGTGGTGGAGGCAGGCACGCTGGAATTGTTTAAGAGTTATTTAGATAGGTACATGAGCGGGATGGAGATGGAGGGATATAGGAGACTGTTTTAAATAAGGTTCGGGAGCCTTGGGACGTCCCTGAGAATCGATTGATTCCTATGGATCTTCCAACATATTTTCTGGCTCACTTGTTTTACTTTTGAGCTTCTGGGGATTCCCTTGAATGTTTGTATAAGGATGTGCATGTTCTTGATGGTTTTCTCTTTTAATTCACAGGCACTTCTGTCCACCTTATTGTCCAACAAGGGGCATACACGCGATGGGTCGTACGAGGGCTGGTCTTGGATGTTTCGAGAGTAGCCTAGTGCTTCACGTCGTTAGTGTACGCTTAAACTGGACCAGATGCTGGGCAACACGACAGCTCAGTAATTATCACTGTTTCCTGTGCAGATACATGGATTTGGGCCAGTGTCTGTGAGAGTTTGCACATTCTCCCCGTGCTTGCGTGGGTTTTCTCCGGGTGCTCTGGTTACCGATTGGTTTCCAGCTGACTGGTGTAACAAATTGTCCCTAAATTAGTCTCCCCTCAATCTGGTTTCTAATGTGGAATGCCATAAGCATAGACAAGGGTCATGGGTGGAGAGGGAACTCACAATGTTGAAATAGCTATGCGGGCTCGTTGGGCCGAAGGCCTGTTTCCCGTGCTGTGTTGTTCTTTGTTCTTTTGTTCTTTGTTCTTTTGGTAATGTGGCGACCAGAACTGTATGCAATATTCCAATTGTGACCTAACTAAATTTCAATGCAGCAGCAACGTGACTTGCGATTTTTTTATACTCGATGTCCCGAACGATGAAGGCAACAGTGGCATAAACCTTTTTCACCACTTTATCCGTTGCGCTGCTACTTTCGGGGAACTGAAGATCTGCACACCTCAATCCTTCTGTGTGTTAATGCCTCCAAGGGTTCTCTGTATACTTTATGGTTTACTAAGAGTTTACTGTACACTTCTATCCTGCGTATCTCCAGTCAGGAAAAAACACCCTTCCAGCGCTATTCTCTGTCCCCGTTCAAGCCAGTTCTGTACCAGTTAAACAACTCACAACAGATCCCATGTGACTTCATCTGGTGTATCAGACTGCCATGAACAATCATTTCAAAGGCCTTGTTCAAGTGTGTCTGGGCAGTCTTCACCGCCGTGCCCTTATCAATCATCTTTATCTCTTCCTCAAAAAGCTCGAAGAACAATGTGAGGAACGATTTGCCCACATAACGCCAGCCATGTTTTGTCGGGCTAATAAGTCACCTCTCTTTCTCTCTCTCTTTCTAATGTTCTCTCTCTCTCTCTCTCTTTCTCTCTCTTTCCCTCTCCCTCTCTCTCCCCTCTCTCTCTACGTCACACACACACGGACCACAACTAACCGCCCCCCCCCCCCCACCTCAATGCTCTATCTGTCTCCGTTTCTCTCTCTCCATTTTTCTCTTTGTTTTATTTTCCTGACTCTTATTATTTCGCCCTCTGCATACTTCCCTGTCTCTGTCTGGATGTCTGTGTTTCTGTCTCTATTTTTCCCTTTCTTCATGTATTTTCTTTCTTTTTTACGTGATAGCCTGATGGTTGCATATTTCACTTCCTTCATCTCGATACAGCTAATACCCCTTGGCCTCTTACTTTCATTCTGATGCGCATTCCCTGTCTCGTCATATGCCTGGCTAATTCTCTCCGACTGTCTCTCTACATGTCCAATGTCCCCTGATACTCTTTCCATAAGTCGAGTGACGAACAATGTTTCACCTTATATTTGTGTTTTTATTGGATTTTCTGTCTCTCCACTTGTTCCAATATTTCACGATTTTTTAAAAAAAGTGGCAGATTTGCAAAGGCAAGACTCTCTTTGGCACATGTCATCATAAAGCTAATTAAAAAAATACGAGATATACATTGTTCAGAAGTAACCACAAATTGTGAAACTCAAAAGAATGTAATAAAGGGGTTATTGTTACCGTGACCATTGAGACAGGCTGACTTTCAAAGTAATGCATAAAATTGTTAACGTTATCAAATTTATAGATGACAAAAGGGCATCATTGTTTTCTCTGCCAAAGAGAACATTGATTTTGCTAATAATCATCAATCTACTTGCAGCTTGTTTTCATCCTAGAATAAGGGAACGCATCTCTAATAATCAATACTTTCCTTTTTTTCCAAGGCATTAACCTGCTAGTATACTGAACCGAAATATAGCAATTATTGTGTTTTAATTATTCTATCGATTGTGGACATTGCTATCACCCACAACTGGTCTTGTGAATGTGCTGGCCAATCACGTTGTTGCATCGTGGCGGAGGATATGCCCTTTCTTTAGTTGTCCTGTAGAATTAATTGGCTTACCACATCTGGTTGGTGATCTGGCGAGATCAAGTGGGGAAAGTATCTTTTTTTTCTTTTAATTTTTAGTTATGTGCAGATAAAAGGAGTTTCATCCAAGTAAGTGTGCAAGCGGGCATAAAATGTCAGCTGCGGCTTAACTTGGATAAATGTGAAGATATCCCCTTCAGAAAGGAAACAGAATGACAGAGTATAATTTTAACATTATTATAATTCGTTCGAAAAATCGATATACACTACGGCATGGGTTTCCTTTACTATCAGTCGCAAAAACCAGGCATGAGCAATCAGCTAGGAAGCCAACTAGTACGCTGGCATTTTTTTTCCAAGAAAACTTCATGTACAGCAGCAAGGCTGCCTTCAAATAGATGCACAGGTTTTTGGCGCGTCCACATCTGGAGAATTGACTGCCGGTTGCTTCTCCTTATCGAAGAAAAGATATATTTTACAACGAAGGGATGCACCGAGTGTTTAACAAACTGAATTATTGGATGGCAGTACTGTCAGATGAGGAGAGCTAAAATCGGCTAAACCTTTACTCACTGGAGTTTGGGAGAGTGGCAGGCGATCTCGTTGAAACGTGCATACTTCTAAAAGGGATAGTAAGACTGGACGCAAGAATGTCAGCCATCACTATATTAAATAGCAGAGCTCACTCGGGATACCGAATGGCGTATTCTTGCCCCTACCTTTCAAAACTTTATGATCTATGGCGTAACTTTCCAAAACATCGTAGTTCTATTATATTCCCTGAATACGTCAGTAGAGCAGGTGTGATTACAAGCACATTTGGCAGTTTCGTGATAAGGTCAACCGATGCTAATTATATTCTATTTCTAGATTTACCAATTGACCAGTTTTAAATTATCACAACTGTGACATGAACACAGAATTGTGTTCCTGTTTCTTTGCGTCAGGAAGTTTCTGATTCCGATTCCAGCGCTGTCCCCATTACAAGACACATTTTACTGAATATTCAACGTTAATATTATGTACAAATTAATTTAGCAGCATCTACAGTCAAGGACGTTACAACACTGATTATTGTCAGTTTTGAATTTCGCTAAGTATTATCATTAATTATAAAAGGATATGTTTTTCATTCACTTACAGATTATTAGAAGTAGGCAACAATTGGTCATGTTCATTTCAATGACACTGGACTGAAATTAAATTTCCCTTCGGACGAAACGCTTTTCCAATCATCTGATGCCTGTTCCGATTTCCTGAAAAATCAGAGAATCAGTAACCACGAGAGGAGGCCGTTCTGTCTCCGGCAAATCTGCTGGCTTGTTGTCAGATAGTTGCAATTGGCCCCACGTGCTGCTCTTTAGTCCATTGACATTCTACTGCGCCATCTATACATACATATAAATGTACATATATTTAAATTTCAGCTGTAGGTGGCCTTATGAAAACAACTGTCAAATATAAAATTAAACGCGGGACCATGCAGATTATGTTCTCATTGCTTCTATGCAGCTTCTGTTTCGGCTGGTGACGGCAGCAATGCCGGGTCGCCACAGAACAAATCTACTCCGAAATCAAGTCTGAGACGCTTGGAAGTTCGGCTCCTAACAAAGGCTGCCGCGCATTGTCAGCCGCTCATGAGGCTCAGACAAAAATCTCGGAAAGAGCATTTGCAGTGACATCAGGAGATAGCAGCTGGAGAGTTCCTGGAATCGCCCATCGTGCTGAAACGTGTTGCCCAAGCGCGACATGCCTACGCAGTGACATTTGTGACACTCTATTTGCCAAACAAAGGGAACTTCCACCGGATGTAAAGATGGATTGTTCGGTATAGTGGAAAAGGGAGGTTAGACCTGTCACTTCATGTAAAACAGCCTTATCTGATCTAAACAGCTGCAAAGTGGGGTTTAAGGAAAAAAGCTTAAGTATTTTTGATTCCAACCGCAATCTCCCCCGTGTTGAGCTGAGTTGAGGCCCAGATGGAAGCCCTTGATTAACTTACCACAAAGCCAAGCAGTGAGTCGCTTGCGTTGGTGTCAGATTAAATATTTGATTCCCCTAGTGCGACCAACAGCACATTTTCCGGGTGTAAACGGGATTTAATTCATGGGACAATTAAATACTTAGTGGACGAGTACTTCTACCGTAGTTTGAAGGCCCAGGAATATAGCTATACATTTAAGTGAACGTTGCAGGTGTGAATCCGTACAGTCGACATGTTTGATTAGTATCCATATGACCTATTATTGCTCTAATTAGGCTATGATCAGTGGCAATTCTACCCTACTCGTCTAGGGCTATGTACTTGCTCAGGTGCTGGATTATGTTTCATACTTGTGCTGTTCTGCGAACAATATTAACAAACACTCTGAATTAGGCCTAGTATTAGGATTAGCGGTCTACTGCATCTTTTATTAGCCTATCATTAATATCTCGACTGGGCAATGACAAGGTATATAAAAATGTTACAGATTCCAGTATTGTACCTAATTGTTATATTCGACCTACAAGCTCATATTTACCATTAGTGCTTACAAGAGACAGACGATTTTCATCATGATAGATTATGCACTGGCAGATGATTATTGTTGCACGATATTGTTTACATATACAAATTGGTAGCACGGATTATTTACTGCTGATTATGGAATCAAACTACAACTTAAGTTCAACAGTCAGTGTCTATCTCAGATTCATGTATATTCCCTCCTACTAGTCTAGGGACAATTTATATACGCAATCAAAACGTGATTTATAAAGTACGGTAAAAAAAAATGTTCTCACTTGAGAACGGATCAAGAACTAAAGATTGATTTGCAAAATACGCAACTGTGTTAAATTGTGAGAATAAAAACAACTTATACACAAACTGAATAGTTGTCAGAAGCAAAATGCATGGTTAGTGTAAACAGGCAAAAGAATGGCAATAAATTATGCTGCTAGTTTCCAAAAGCGATGTAGAAGATGGAGCAAATACCTCATTAATATTCAGTGATTTTGTTAATTTGTGACAGGCAACCGAAGGCATGACACACCATAGCGGGCAAATTGTGATTTGTGAATGCAAAATATGGCAAATATAGCACAGATATCTGAGAAGAACAGAATAATTTAGGGAGATAACGCAGAGCAAGGAGATTATCATCGCATATAATTTTCCAGCACCAAAAACAGTAAATGGTCTTGCTGAATGAAGCCTGTTATTTGCGAATCCGAAATAAAGGAAAAATTGAATGTGAATTGTTCACCTTTAGCAGAGAGGATCAGTCGGAGTTTAGTACCGGTTAGTGTTACGAAGGAACGATACAGTTATGCAGAGAGTACAAATACCTTGACATGTTTTTCTTCCCCTTAAATAATATACTTATTTGATTTACATTTCCCAAATTATGGAGCCTGCAGAGGAAAGGGGGCTGATTTATCAGAAAATGGGGAACATTTAATTCCAAGTTTGGAACATAAAGCAGAATGATACCGATGCTGAAATTCTGGAAAAATTAAATGCAGAAATTTCAGGAAATACAACTTGTTTGATGGCAACATAACATTTTTTTTGCTGTCCAATGTGACTCTTTTCCAATCGTTGTATACTCGTTAGGAAGCCTAGGGCAGGCTTATTGAAAGGAAACAATATGGCACAGGAAAAGAAGATCTGAATGATTGTGGATGTGGCTGGAAAGGAGGGGGGCAGATTATCTATCAAATATTGAGAGAGTGGGAGGTGCTGATTACTGGTTAGCACTGTTTCCTCGCAGTGCCGGAGTCCTGCATTCAATGCTAGCATTGGGTGATTGTCTGTGTCGAATTTGCACCTTTCCTCCTCTTCTGAGTGAGTTTCTTAGCATAATCACATCTGCTCCCAGGGTCCAGAGATGTGCAGCTAAGATTCATGGCGAATTGTCCCTTAGTATTCTGATATGTGTAGATTAGGCGGATTTGAAGGATCAATGCGTGTCGTTACGGGGGAAGGCCTCTGTCAAAGAGTCGATGCAGAGTCCATGGGCCTGAAGCCCACTTTAAGGCTTCTATGATTCTTCTGTGTCTGAAGGGGTCTGTGAGTCCTTATTAACGTGTCAACGCCCGAATGTACAGGTGTAGAATGCAGTTAGAAAGGCATCTGATTGACCATCTTTTAAGACGAAAGATCTGAGTATGTGAGTATAGATGTCTGGCGGAAATTCTATTGCCTTGGTGCGACCAAGTCTGGAGTGTTGTATACAGTTTTGATGTTTTTTTTAAGGAATGACATTGTTGTCGTGGAGGAAGCGTAACAGATTGTGGGATTGTTTTATGAAGATAGAATGTGGAAACTTCCTAAATATTATCCTGTGGTTTGAAGAATGAGAGGCCATCTTGTTCAAATTTAAAATATTTCTTCAGGGCAGAGGCCGACATGACGCATCCTCTGCTTCTGAGTGTAAGCCATGGTAAACCATCTCATAGTAAGAGGCAGCTCATTTGACAAGGAGGTTTTTTTTTTCATGAATGCTGATGAAACTTTGGTGATTGTGAATGCTGGGAGCTGTGATTATTCGATCACTCGGCAGGAAATCATAACAGAATCATAGCATCAATACAGCGTAGAAGGAGCCCATTCGGCACATTAAACCTGCACAGACAATAATCCCACCCAGACCCTATGCCCGTAATCCCACGTTATTTACCCTTCTTATATACTGACACTAAGGGACATTTTTGTATGGTCAATCAACGTAACCCGCAAGTCTTTGGACTGTGGGAGGAAACCGGAGCACCCGGAGGAGACTCCCATACGCACGGGGAGAACAGCGCTGATTCCACACTGTGAGGCGAGGCTAGAATTGAACCTGGGTCCCTGGCACTGTGTCGCAGCAGTGCTAACCGCTGTTCAAGAGGGAATTCGATATATTTCTAATAGCAGCAAGAAATTTGTTGGGAGCACGGAAAATTAGCATTGTTGGAACAGATCAACCAGAATCAAATGGAAAGACAGTGTCCAATCAACGGGCCGATTGACCTCCTCTTGCCTCTTGGTCCCTATGTTCTTATATTCCACCTGTTGCCCTATCACTTCTTGCAGCGATATCGGACGCATCTCTTTTTTTTTCTAGATGTTTCCTAATGCTTATTCTAATCTGTATTTCCATTTTCCATGCATTTGAGTCCAGAGCTTGATGGTTCCACTTCCTCCGTCGTGGAGATACGGCGCCCCGCCACTTGTATGATGGAAGTAGAGGGGACCGCGTCACAGCAGCGATATTCACTCAAATGGATAAATACATTTTCATCTTAATGTAACAACACAACAAAATGTTTCCTTCTGCATCTGGGATCCAATAGCGTGCTGGCATTATTCTGAAATCTGCATCAAAAATAATTTCCACAGCTAAGGAATAGTTTCGAAATCGATCGCTGGTTTCAACATAGATTTGGCTCTTCTGTTGCCTTGAACTGTCATTGTATCATTCTGATAACGGGCAGTAAATGTGGGATGATCTACCTTTCTATGCCCCGACAGCTGATTGATTCTGAATTGGTCTGGTAGACGCTCATACTTAACAAACAATGGACTTCTGGGGTCACTGTGTACCTTACCTGGCAGTGTGTTAAATTATTCCTTTTGGAAAAAAATCAAATTCAAATTAAATATTGCATCAACTCGTCTAGTTTTCTGTGAGCAGACTTAGCAATTCTCCCAATCATCACAACATGTTAAACACAGAGACTATTTGACACTTTGTGGCTTATTCGCAATCACACACATATAATTCGAAAAGCCTGGGGCATGATCCGGGAACATTTCCAATTGAAGCGAAACAGCTAACGTCGTGTTAATCGAATTAGTTATCTGGATCAAAAACATATTATCTGTAAATGCAACTTTGAAACTTTGTGTTCATTTTGACAAAAAGCAAAGCACAGACAATTCTTTAACTAAGGTCCAACCTGGTATGAAATCTGCTAACCTTACCTTGTTTCGTATATATATAATTCCCAGGGATTCCGTTGAATCTGCTTGACAGTTACCAACTCTCTGAATCTGACTGGCAATCGGCAGGGCACTCAATTCCAATGGAAGTCGGAAGGGGGACAACTGATGGCCTGGCTGGTAACGCTGATTTCCCGTGAATGGATTGCTAAATGTAAACACAGCTTTATTATGTCTTACCGCGCTCAGTGTATTTTAATTTAATTGTCGGAATTGCAGATGGGGTTACTTTATGAACGCATTGTTCCACAGACATGTGGTGCAACAGCAAATTGTGTTTTATGCCTGTGTACCTCTTTAGCCATTTATACACTCCCACAGCGAAACAAAGCTTAACCCTTGGGGATCTGACATTCTACTTCCCTCCAGAACTGGAAAGGCCACTGATAACCACAGCACTCGAAGCTATTTTTGGTGTCTACCTTTTTGGCCCCTAATCAGTTGCATATTTACTTCGACTTCTCCTTTCCTACTTCTGTCTTTGTAAAATGTTTGATCTCATTTTTAATGACTGTCAGTTTATTCCCGCTCCAGGTCAATAATTAGGTATTTACTATTTGCATTGAACATGGCAGTGGCTGAAAAAAGTGAACACTTGTTGCAAATCTCTGGAGCGAAATGCTTGCTCGGCAGTTTCAGAAGAAGACAAGAGTCAAACGTACTTCTGGGTAATTGAATTCAAAGATAGATTAGGCCTAGTTAGGGTGGCAAACCTCACTTGTGAAAGGTAAACTTTTTTTTCCCCTCTTTGCAACATTCGATGACGGATACAATATACGCATTTTTAATGACGTCGAGAAGCAAAATTATTACTTGAATTTGAATTCTGACAGCTGGCGTGAATTGATTTGAACATCTGTTCATTTCCTGTTAGCCTGATCTGCTAGGTCACATCTCAATGACATTACCACTTTATCGCCAAATTGCCCTCTTGTCCCATTCTGCATTTCTGCATTCAATCCATCACCCTGTATGGCTCACTCTCAACTGCCATCCAAGGGCAACTTCGAATGAGCAATAAATGCTGGACAGCAAGTGATACTCATTATCCACTAATGAATAATAAAAAAAGGCATTGCTGTCTGTTTTTCTATTAAATTATGAGTATGATATCCCTCACCAGATCCTGTTCATTTTGCAAATGCTTGCATCCCCATGGCAAGCGCATGAGTTAACATTTGGATGTCCAAATAACTATAGAACAATAGAAACGTTACAGCACAGAAGGAGTACATTCGGCCCGTCTTGGCCATGCCTGCCCAAAGTCACATAGACGCCCTTTCTAATCCCACCATCCTGCACTAGGTCTATAGCCTTGTGCCTCATAGCAATGATTTGCAGATTGGGGTACTTTTTAAGAGTTACGAACTCTGTCACCTCCACCAACTCGAGCAGCGATTTCTGGACACGCACTAGCAGTTGCATAAAATAATTGCTCCTCATACTCCCACCTTCTGTCATTTATCTTGCATCCAGGCCCCCTGATCCTCGAATTCGCTATCAAAGAAACATTGTTTTCCTGTCCACTCTATCTCTTCCCTTCATAATTTGATGCATGCCTATCAAGTCACCGTCTTTACTCCAAGGAAAATAATCTTAATTTATCCAACCTATCCTCATAGTTCCACTTTTATAGCCCTTGATATGTTCGTGCAAACTCACTCTGCACGCTGGCCGGAAATTAACACCTTCCTTAATATGTTGACCACAACTGCACACAATACCCCAGCTGTGTAACTCTGTTTTACCTCTCGAGCATGACTGTACTCTGCATCTCAAAAAGTGAAAGCCAAAAACTTCACATTTCTGAATAACTATTTCATCTTCCCATCTTTTATTCCGTTCTACATCGGAAATTTCATATGAAACACTAAATGTAATCTTCACTGTGTTGATTATTATACAAAGAACTAGATTGAGGTCACAACAGGAACACATTTATGCTGCCACAACCGCATGTGGATTTTACTGTGGCCAAGATGCACTTTGAAGTAAGAAATAGAATCAGATCGTTCTAACATGGTGGTCGGCTATCAGACGTAATTAGGGGTAGCAAAGTAACACATTACTGTAACCTCAACATAACACAAAAAAATCAGCAGTCAATGTGTGACCACAGAACACGAAATATTTGTTCAGATCTAACAAATTGAGACAAATTTTAGATTTGACGATGAAAAAATATTTCACGCACTGCAAAAAGCCTGCGAAGTTTGTTCAGTTCAACTCAAAGCATAGCAAACGTTGTCTCCACTGTCTCTTAATTAAAGTTAATCAACGAGTCTCAACATTAAAACTGGGTGGTGGAGTGGTCCATTTTCTTCTTGGTATCACTGAATTATTAACGCTTAACGTAGTTAACGCACAACATAAGTAAAATGAATTTAAAAATGCCGATATTCTCTCTTACGTCGTTGTGTTTGATTGTCATTGTCTCATTGTCCCTATTAGCTTGTTTAGTTGTTTTCCTGCAGATGCTGTCCAAAGATCTTTGGTGAATTCGAGCAGTGCATCTAGTAGATATTACGCACTGCTGCTACTGAGCGCCGATGGTGGAGATAATGGATATTTATGGATGTGATGCGAAACTCGCTGCCCGCTTTCTCTTGGATGGTGTCACGTTTCTTGTGTTATTAGAGTTGCACCCAACCAGGAAAGTGGGGAATATTCCATCACACTCTGACTTGTGCCTTGTAGATGGTGGGAAGGATTTGGGGAGCCAAGAGGTGAGTTGCTCGCCACATTAGTTTTAGCATCTGATCTGCACTGTAACTATGTGGTGAGTCCAGTTGAGTTTCTGGTCATTACAGAAGACCTAATGATGGTTCAAATAATGATAATGATATTATCCTTATCCAGGCGAAATTAATTTGGAAAGCCTTTCCAGTAAGTCTGTACGTTCAGAGGTCACTGCAGCTCAGGTAAAGTAAATGAAGATATTATGGGACCGGTGTTGGCAGAAAAAAGATGGGCGAAAACCTGCAGACATTAAGTCCCACCCTTTGACTTTAACAACGCTTTCCTACACATGGCTCCACAAATACATTTGTGTCTTTTTGCTTTTCCTTCGTCAACATTAACCTCCCACTCAATTTAATAGAAAACACTCTCACTAACCTTGAGCATTTCCGGTTAGACATCTTCAGATAAAGAAGGTTTTCTGGCCATTATTTTTCATGATTCGAGTAACCATTGTCATCTGCTCATTTGTGAGTGAATTGATGTCCTTTACAAAAATATCCAACACACCATCTCCAGCTGATTTTTCGTTGGAAGTAAGCGCACATTCGAAAGTTCAGTCATTGGTTTCTGTGTTGTTGTGCTGTTGCACTGTATGGAATACTACTCGTGTATAATTAGTCACTGTACATATTTTTTTTGTTAATTTAACTCCATCTTCCTAAAATAGATTAAGGTTACAATCGCTCCATTCGAGGATGCGAATACACCTCTAATTTGGAAGTAGAATTTGTTAATATTGCATTGCTGCTTCTTGTGTAGTCATCGGTCATCAAGCAAGCGAGGTGAATCCTTCTGAGGATTTGGTTAGCAATAGTCAGGTAGACCATTGTTCAACTGCATTAGCACAGCAAGTGTATTTACAGTTCGCCAACTGGTGTTGCCCGCATTCCATGTGAAAAAAAATGGAACATTCAGGTACTGCAAGGAAATGTCAACAGAAAATTCCTCCGAATTCGAATTATGTGGACTTCACGAAAACTACAGGATTCATTGATACATTCAATTGGAAGCACTAAGAAAAGAACGCTCCATGTCTTATCGCTGCGTCAGTTGCGTAATTCTTGACCTAAACTAATAATCTACTGTCAGCCTTAGGCGAGGCACGTAGTCAATGTTCTGGCTGCAAAATAGCCGACATTCAATAGTATTTGAATGCAACATGTTCAGCCCGATTCAGAATTATAACATCCATCGTAAAGTCAAGCTTTGACTTTGCGAAAATATGCAGGCCTCAAATCATCTGCAGATGCAATGATGCGTTCATTATCTTTCCAGTTTCGCTATGAGTGCCTTGGAAGGTTTTCGTAGAAACACCCTTCTTCTTTTTGGTATCGCTCGAAACGATCTTCATCCTTTATGTGATTCAATGTGGCATACGTGATAGAGTAATCATTCTCGCCCTTTTTGTTATCCTGAAATTAAAGAATTTAGAATCAAATTAGCACCGGGTAGACACAAAAATCATGATGGCCAGTAGCCTTAGGATAAACTGGGAAAGTGTTTTATGTTAACCGGAGGTAGTCTTTATTGCGCCAATTTAACAGGCAATCATTGTTGGAAATCAAGACATATAATACCTCGCCAAACATTTCACTCATCGACGAGGCATAAGTCTGGAGTTTTAGCTAATCAGTTCCACTTGTCACTAAGATTTAATACAATCTTCACCAACCAAGGGTAATCAACTTCGCATATATAGCACAACATCTGTCATCTTAAAGATTAATTCCATGCATCCAGCTCTGCACAGTGTTAGCCACGTGTAAAAACAACAAGGTGCAGTGCAGTGAGTCATCAAAGCTCCTTCCAAAGTATCGTCCAAACTCACGACATCAATCAACTGGAAGGACGAGGGCAGCGGATGCAGTGAGACACCAGCAGCTGCAAATTGGTGTCCATGTGACACAACATCACGGCCTATAATTGTATTGCGATTGTTTCATTGTCGCCCGCTCAAAATCATGTAACTCCCTCTATAACCCTATTGTGGGTATATGTGCATCATATGAACTGCAGTGAATGCGGCGCAGCGCCACCTTCTAGAGGGCGATTCGGAATGTGCAGTATATGTTGACTGAGACACAGATGTCACGAAAAAATGAACGATTATTTCAAACAGATTCGGTACAATTGACACAGTTAAAATCCCAGTCCCACTTTAACTCTGTATTTTTCTGTAATTTCCTGTTAACCTGCTCTATGTTAAATGGTTGGAAGCGATCCGGAATATCATGGTGGCGCTCTGTACAACGAATGTCCCTCGAGTTTTAGACTCCCCTACTTTTGAGAAAACTATATCGACTATTTAGCTGATCTGTATTCCTCATTCTTTTATAGACCTTTGTAAGATCACCCCTCAGCCTTCTGCGCTCCAGAGAGAAAAAAAGACACAGTCTATCCAGCGGCTCCTTATAACTCAATCCATCATTCCCGGTAGCATCCTAGTAAATCTCCTCTGTACGCTTTCTAGTATAATCACTTCCGATCTTTGCTCTTTGTTCTTTGTTCTTTGATCTATATTAGGGTGACCAGAACTGTATACACTATCCCGAGTACGGCATTACCAATGTCTTGTAGAACTCCAACAAGACGTCCCAACGCCCGTGTTCAATGTTCTGACCAATAAAACCAAGCATGCTGAATTCCCTCTTCACCAAACTGTCCACCTGTGACTCCACTTTTAAAGATCTGTGAACCTATACACATAGATCTCTTCGTTCTGTAGCTCTCCCCAATGCCCTAACACTAACTGAGCAAGTCCTGTCCCAGTATATTTGATTGCTGGATTGCAGTACGGGTCCCTTCGGAAATATGGGCCAAACCTGAAAACTTTCGGTTGGGCTATTCAGAAAACCGATGGTCAGTAATTACTTTCTGCCAGGTATTAAAAAAAAATCAACTTTCAGTGCTCTATTCGTCAGAAGGTAACTTACTTGCTTCTCTGTTGAACGGCCGCCACTATTGCCTGCAAGTGAAACAGAAATATTTGAAGATGACAGATTGGACAGGTTGGCTGTTGGGAATCCATTGATTGGAAACGGGATGTTCTTAATCTATTCCATGCCATCAAATACGGATATTGCACACATGTCCATTACTCTCTGTTGAAAACAAAGTTAACACCAGAGGCGATATAAAATGGGCATCTGATTCCAGCAGACCATGTCCCGTTAGAGTGAACGTTATCCAATTTAAGCCGCTGTGCGTTATCACTGTGCCCATTTGAAGTTAATTTTACTTGCACCAGAATTATAAGTTGCCAATTGTATATAATGGCTTACCCATGTAGATTTTTGGTTTTCTTTAGATAATGAAAGCCGTGTGTACTACACAAGTATAAAGCCTCTGTCTGTGCACAACTGCGCTACATATCCCTCCCCATTAAAGTCAAAGGCAGGTAACACTGAACATGCTGTAAAACGGGCATTCGAGGACAGATCTACCATGTCATTTCAGCGTGGCTTTTGCCAAATTTAATCGATCATGCTTTGACACCATGAGGAGGACTTTCTTCAGACAGAGCCTAGTGAATACATAAAATTCACTGCCACAAAAGGCGGTGCAGGAAAGGTGATTGGGTTTATTTAAGGGAGAAATAGACAGGTTATTGCTTGGTTAAGGGATCAACGGTGACGGGAGAAAGGCCGGAGAATGGGGTTGAGAAACAAAAACTATGGTGGGCCCAATGCCTCATTTTGCGCCTATGTCTCATAGTTTATGATCCGTTGAAGTAATTTTCCCTTGTGCACAATTCGGTTTGCACCACAAATATCAAGCGTCTGTTGCATCTATTGGCTCAATTCTGATGTAGTGCCATGCAAGCTTTTATGTTCTACACAAAAACACATACCTGTTTGTGCACAACTGTAATAATGCAATGTCATGTTGTCTGTATCATTATCAGTAAATGATTTGAAAGCAAACAAAAATATGTTTTCATGAGGAAGGCTACAGCAGACATGTCAATGGAATGTTGTACACGTGTTCTACACTTAATATCCGAATACAAGTTCCAGTTTTTATTTCTAGACAGAGTTCATTTTTTTATTCCAGATATAGGATAGTTTCCCCTTTCAGTGTTGGGCAGAAAACATTTCATACTCTGCGATGATTGAACTATATTTAGGACCTACACAAACTTTCATTCACACTTCATGTTTTTGCAGGGATTTTAGTGCAAGCACGACAGTTATTTGCTACAGGCATGAGTTTTGCTAAATAATCATGAGAGTGTCAGCAAACGTAATCCGAATGAAGTGATTGAATTTAAGGTGTGGAACTGGAATTATGACCAAACCTAACAATAGATAGAGAAACTGCGATAAAATACCTGTGCCTCTCGACTTCGTGATCGTGACAACCGAATAAACCAGCTCACCATCAGTTTTCACGCCATCTAAGTAGATTAATCCAGAGACAACATTAAAACAAACACGTCTTTCAATATATATGCGTGTATGTTTAGTGGATAATGTGAAAATCGAGAAGGAAATTGGGAGGTAAATATAAACATGCATATCTGATTTGATAGATAAACATATGCGTGCATATTGCACAAATATACACAATATTCATTGCAAATTATTAGAAAACAAAATTAGTCGGTGATACTATTTGTTCTCATTTTTCGAATGCAAATCTAGTTTGTGTATTTGGTTAAGAAAGCCACTGGAGTTCAAAATAGTGAGGAGGGTGCCTGTGGCATAAATCAATACAAAGAAAAAAGAACAAAGAGAACAAAGAAAATTACAGCACATGAACAGGCCCTTCGGCCCTCCAAGCCTGCACCAGCCACACTGTGTGACTTAAGGAAAACCTCCAACCCTTCCGGGGTCCATCTCCCTCAATTACCATCCTATTCACGCACTTGTCAAGATGCCCCTTAAAAGTCACGACCATATCCGCTTCTACTACCTCTCCTGGCAACAAGTTCCAGGCGCCCATCACTCTGTGTAAAAAATCTGCCTCGTACATCTCCTTTAAACATTGCCTCTTGCACCTTAAATCTATGTCCCCTATTAATTGATCTTCCTTGGATAAAAAAGCTTCTGAATATCCATTCAGCCCATGCCTCTCATAATCTTGTACATTTCTATCAGGTCTCCCCTCAACCTCTGTCACTCCAGTGAGAACAAACCATTTTTCTCCAACCTCTCCTCATAGCTAATGTCCTCCATACCAGGCAACATCCTGGTTTTTTTTTCTGTACCCTCTCCAAAGCCTCTACATCCTTCTGTAGTGTGGCGACCAGAATTTAACAATATATTCCAAGTGCGGCCTAACTAAGGTTCTATAAAGCTGCAACATGGCTTGCCAATTTTTAAACTCAATATACCAGCCGATGAAGGCAAGCATGTTGTATATCTTCTTGACGACTTTCTCCGCCTGCATTACCACTTTCAGTGACCTGTGTACCTGTACACCCACATCCTTTTGCTTATCAATACGCTTAAGGGTTCTCCCATTTACTGATATTTCCTATCTCTATTTGACCTTCCAAAGGATTAAACTCCATCTGCCATCTCTCCGCCCAAGTCTCCAATTGATCAATATCCTCTGATGGTCCTCAACACTATTCACAAATCCACCACTCTTTATGTTGTCTGCAAACTTACAGTTACACTTTCCTCCACGGCAAAGGTCCCAGCGCTGATCCGTGAGAACACTACTTGTCAACTTTCCATTCAGAAATGCACCATTCCGCCGCTACCCTCTGTCTTCTTTGACTAAGTAAAATGTCTGACAACACCAGGTTTAGTCCAAACCTGGTGTTGTCAGACTTTTTACTGTGTTTACGCCAGACCAACGCCGGCATTCCCACATCATGACTTCTTTGACTAAGCCAGTTTTGTATCCACCTCGCCAGCTCACTTCTGATCCCATGCGACTTCACCTTCTGCACCAGTCTGCCATGGGGGACCTTGTCAAAGGCCTCACTGAAGTCCATGCAGACAACATCCAGTTCCCTACACTCATCAATCATCTTTGTCACTTCCTTGCAAAACTCGATCAAGTTTGTGAGACACAGCCTCCCCTTCACAAAACCACGTGGGCCTCTCTTTAATACGTCCACGTACTACCAAGTGAGAATAAAGCCTGTCTCGCAGAATCCTTTCCAATAATTTCCCTACCACTAATGTAAGGCTCACTGGCCTGTAATTACCTGGATTATTCTTGCTACTCTTCTTAAACAAAGGAATGACATTGGCTATTCTCCAAACCTCCGGGACCTCCTCTGTAAGAAGTCTCACAATTCCAGGTTAAAGCCCAACAGGTTTATTTGGTAGCAAAAGCCACTAGCTTTCGGAGCCCTGCTCTTTCATCAGGTGAGTGGGATTTCAGTTCACAAATAGGGCATATAAAGACAAAAACACAATTTGCAAAATAATGGTTGGATTGTGAGTCTTTACCACACTCCGAAAGCTAGTGGCTTTTGCTATCAAATAAACCCGTTGGACTTTAACCTGCTGTTTTGATACTTCTTTCTGTGTTTAGCCCAGGCCAGCGCCAGCATCTCCACATCATGGCTAGCATTGACCTCTCCTGTAGCCAATGAAAATACAAAGATTTCTCTCAAGGCCTCAGCAATTTCCTCCCTTGCGTCTCTCAGTACTCTGGGGTATACTCCATTAGATCCTAGACAGGATAAATTCTGGAAAGTGTTCCCAATGGTGCAGAGCCGGGGCGAGACTACAGGCAGTGAAAACAGTTTATGACTGAAATCAGGAGAAATTTCTTCATTCAGGGAGTGCTAAGCTTCTATCATTCACAGCCACAAAACGCAGCTGAGAACAAACTATTGTATGTTTTCAAGAGAGAATTAGATATTGCAATGAAGGTTAAAATAATGTTTGGAGGAGGGTAAGGTTGGAGACGGGCTCAAGCTACTGAGTTGGATGATCATCCATCATCATCGTGAACAGTGGAAAGGTTTGGAGAGCTGAATAGCCTACTTGTATTTCCATGTTTCTCTGCTATTCGCATCAGCTTTCTACGAGGACTGTAATGTTTTTGCTTAATACCGTAATTTACCCTAAAATTAAGAACTAAGGAAAGAAAGTAATTTATGTTTCAATATTGAAGTAAAGGGTTTTTAGTAAGTTTGGTGGTCTATTGCTCGAAGTCATAACAAATCATTGATTGTGATATAAAAAGAAATCTAATCACAGTAACTCAATTCAAGTAGACTATGATGTATATGCACATAAAATATAAAATGGAAGCGTTTATTATGATATAAAATAATGCCAAATGTTTCTTAACTATACACCTGATTTTTCTTAAACTACATGGATCTATTAATATTTTTGTTATATTAGTTTTGGTTTGCTACCAAGTTATTAGCAAAACACTGATAAACACCATATTTGTGCAAAACGCAGAATGGGGAATTCTATGTGCTGCATATTGTGGTACGATCCCCAAACTAATGGATATTAAATGAGCACTAGTGGCCTACCCCACAAATATGAGTCCAAAGGTGCTTGATGTAGTGCATGGGTTGTATCATACTTTCTCAAAGAAAACCGCGGAGTCATGATACCCACTGCATCCTCAGTACAAAATAATTCATGTGATCTACAAAAAGCCGTAAAGCTATAGAAGCAATGAGACTTTACCTTCTGCATAATTGGTGTCTTGCATGCAGCCTGAATCTGAAAATACACATAAAAACAAAATCTGTCCTTAGTGGTCTCGTTGCACAAGGAAATATTTAGGCACTATAGTAATTAATAATTCAACAATTGTGGACAGGTATTACTGTGTTGAACACATTTAAAGCAATTCAACTAATCCACCTGACGATTATAGTATTTGCATGATTCTATATGCATAAAGAAAACGCCTGTTTTTATCCTGACCCACACAATTGAGGAATATCTGAATACCCACAATTCGGCACCAAAGGATTTCATTGTAAGCAAAATATCTGACCTCAATAGCATATATTTGGAAGTTAGGCATCGGTTTGTCATTCACATTCATGCAGTGTATGCTCCGTAAATTTCGGTTTTGCTAAGTCGTGAAGGCATTGGAACTCAGGTTTGATTCTGAAGCTATCATACTGTGACCATTACAGAAACGCAAAATGGACCAGGGCTCCTTGATTCTTGACTAAGCCAACTCATCACCGTCAGGAAAGGCTGATTGCAAGCATTGGAAATGGATCAATAATTTCAAAATGGGAAGAAATGCGTTGTAGCAACATTCCTACAATATAGGATGCGGTAAAGCAGCATGAAAAATCAGATGCACAACGTGTACAGAACCCAGCATTATTCCGCTACATTTTCGTATTTGGCAATCAACCTCCTGAAGCCATTCTTCTTCATTTATGCTCGGGAAGCCGCGTGTACAAACAGGCCAGTGAAAGAAATGTACTCCTAGAGCAGGCTGAATGTAGGCCTGTGGGACATTAAAATCTCCTACCATCAAACAGGTGAATTACAGAGGCGAGTTCTTCTGAAGTGATAATGTTAAAGTGTTCTTTATTTCTACAGATGTTATCCTGACGTTATTGTGGGGAAAGAGCAAATCGTCCAAGGAACACAAACTGATCATTAGCATCATTGTACGGCTTACCAGTATTTCGGCATGCCCCCACAACTGCATACTCAAAATCTCTTGCAAGTGTTCTGTCACTCGTGTTCGGAATTCTATTTCCTGAATCATCACTGTACATGAAACATATCCGGATGTTAAACAAGACTGCCAAAATATTTAATTGCCATTGCAACGAAATATGATCAAAACAAAAAACAGTAAGATTACCTAAAGTAAAAGTTATTGTTTAACAATGGGAACTTGGGGAACATTTCAAATGTTCAGTGCAAGATTGCAAACTCATCAGTTTCAGTAGGAGGCGAACTTTCTTCTAAATGATATCAGTAGGCAACTTCCACTGCTTCTAACGATAAACCTTGTAGATCTGGACGACCTTCTGGTGTTAAAAACAACTATGCCCCACATCTATCCTCAATAAATTTTCCAAAGTTGTTCACGCAATTACTTGCATTCTTGACCGGCTACCACAGATAGCATTGCCCCCCACCCTTCATCCATCCCCACTTTCATTGTTCCATTCCTGCTATCAAAAAGTTTTTTTTTCTTTAATATGAAATCTCCCCATTCCTTCTTCCACTGAACAGATCATTGTCAAGATTTCTACTCGAGTTACACAAACATACTCAGAGATGTAATATTTCATTTCCCATATAACTCAGTTAAGCATGGTTTTAACGTTTTTATTTCTCCTAACGTTTTCCCGCTTACTTACCGAGAGTACCACGGATGATACATAGCTCCCTTGGCCTCTCCCATTTCATAGTTGATGCCTGCGCTGCCAATCCAAAAATGGAACATCTGAGGACAAGAATCCTATTAACATGATATCTAGACTCAATGATCAGTGAGGTCGGACACCAATCCCTATCTGATAATAGATTATTTATTTGGGAAATTGTCCCCTGTATAATAAGCTATCTGTCCATGTTGGTTACCCCACTGCTCACTATTGCGCACAGCTCCATTTTGACCTCCTTCATCATGTTTTATGCTCATGCCAACATTCTCTCTATGCTAGCTTAGCGTCGGCATCTCCACTCATCCTCACCCAATAACTGACCACTTGTCTTCGTTACATTCTCCAGACACTGGAATATTGTTCCCCACTGCTAATTCTTGACTCGTGACACACTTGGAATGCGTAATGATCCATGAGCTGATTACTTAATAACAGCATTTCAGCTACCTTCTAATTCTGAGAAATGGTCATGTAGCACAATCTACTGTTTCTGGTCTCTTATCCAAGTCCCTAGCCAGAGAGATGCTTATCTATCCATCAAAAGGAATTCTGCCTTCTTGAATTCACAGAATCCCAGAGAGACAATACTCAGTCCGTTATCTGTGCTTGCCTTCGTTTTTAGCATTAGGACTTATACATTAATGTGCATTAATGATTTTGATGAGGAAACTGAACAAACATTTCTGAATTTGCAGATGGCAAAAAGTTGGGTGAGACAGAGAACTGTAAGGAAATTGTAGAGAATGGGTTATCTGAAAGGATGTATTTAGGATAGTGGAATGTGCCATGAGACTTGGGTATCCAAGTACACCAGTCACAGAAGATCAATAGGTAGGTGCCGCAGAAGACAAATAAGCCAAATGGCATGTTGGATCTCATGTTGGATTTTCATAATAAAGGGGAAAAAAGATTTGTACTGCAATTGGACAGGACCATGGTGACGCCACGCCTGGAATATTCCGTGCAGCTTTGGCTTCCTTACCTGTTGAAGGGTGTTCTTCCTATCTACGGAGTGCAATGGAATTTTATAGACTGATTCCTGGCCTAGCAAGATTGGCACATGCTGAATGCTGTAAGATGAATTCGCTGGAGTTCAAAGCAATGCAGGGGAATCTTATATACACTTACAAGATTCCTGCAGGACTAGATAGGGAAGATGAAGGAAGCTCCCGATAGTGCAGGTGTCCAAAACTGGGCATTACAAGAATACAGATAAACATGTTAGGACTGAGATGAGAAAACCATTATTCATCCCAGCATGGTAAGCCAATGATTCACAGAAAGGCTTGAGGCCAAAACTTGGCATGTTTTCAAGAGAAGTTAGACATAGTTCTTGGGGCAAAGGGAATTAAAATTTATTGGGTGTGACGGGAGTGGGCCACTGAGTGGATGATCATCCATGGTCGTAATAAATGACAAAACAGGCTCTAAGGGCCAAACGATGTACCCCTCCTGTATTTTCTATGTTTCTATGACATATACATATACATCACGTTATACATATATAAAGAGCAAGAGGGTAGCCAGGGAGAGGGTTGGCCCACTCAAGGACAAGGGAGGGAATCTACACATGGAGCCAGAGGAAATGAGTGAGGTATTAAATGAGTACTTTGCGTCAGTACTCAGCAAAGAGAAGGACTTGGTGGATGATGAGTTTGGCAAAGGATGTGTAGATAGTTTGAGTCATGTTGAGATTAAAAAGGAGGTATTAAGGTTCTTGAGAAACTTTAAGATAGACAAGTCCCGATGGCCTCATGGGATATACCTCAGAATACTGAGAGAGGTAAGGGAGAAAATTGTTGAGGCCTTGAGAGAAATTTTTGTATCCTCACTAGCTATAGGAGCAGACCCAAAGGATTGGGGAATAGTCAGTGTTGCTCCTTTGCTTAAGAAGAGCAACAAGTATAATCCAGGTAACTACAGGCCGGTGAGCTTTACATCAGTGGTAGGAAAATTATTGAAGAGGGTTCTTTGAGACAGGATTTATTCCAGCTTGGAAATAAGTGGATGCATTAGTGAGAGGAAATATGGTTTTGCGAAGGGGAGGTCGTGTCTCACGAACTTGATTGAGTTTTTGAAGGAGGTGATGAATATGATTGATGAGGGCAAGGCAGTGGATGTTATCTACATAGTCTTCAGTAACGCCTTGACAAGCTCCCTCATAGCAGACTGATGCAGATGGTGAAGTCGAATGGGATCCGAGGTGAGCTGGCAAGGTGGATAAAGAACTGGCTCGGTCAAAGAAGACAGAGGTAGCAGTGGAAGGGTGCATTTCTGAATTGGGGGAGGGGACAGGGGGCTGTGATAAGTGGTGTTCCTCGGGGATCAATGCTGGGACCTTTGCTATTTGTAATATATATAAATGATTTGGTAGAAAATGTAACTGGATTGATTAGTAAGTTTGTGAATGACACAAATGTTGGTGGACTTGGGAATAATGATTAGGATCATCAAAGGATACAGCAGGATATAGATCAGTTGGAAACTTGGGTAGAGAGATGACAGATGGAGTTTAATCTGGACAAATGTGAGGTAAGGCATTATAGATGGTCTAATACAGATAGGAAATATACGGTAAATGACAGAACCCTTAAGAGTGTTGATTGGCAAAGGGATATGGGTGTTGGTACACAGGTCACTGAAAGTGGCAATGCAGATGGAGAAGGTAGTCAAGAAGGCATACGGCATGCTTCCCTTCATCAGCCGGGGCATTGAGTTTAAAAATTGGCCGTCATGTTGCAGTTTTATGGAAACTTAATTAGCCCACACTTAGAATATAGTGTTCAATTCCGGTCGCCACACTACTAGAAGGAGGTGGAGGCTTTGGAGAGGGTACAGAAAAGATTTATCAGAATGTTGCCTGATATGAAGAGCATTAGCTGTGAGGAGAGTTTGGAAAAAAAAACTTGATTTGTTCTTACTGGAGCGACAGAGTTAAAGGAGACCTGAGAGAAATATACAAGATTATGAAAGGCATGGACAGAGTGGATAGAAGCTTTGTTTTTCGCAAGGTGGAAGAGTCAATTACTAGGGAGCATAGGTTTAAGGTGCGAGGGGCAAGGTTTAAAGAAGATGTACGAGGCAGGTTTTTTTTTTGCACAGAGTAGTGGGCCTGGAACTTGTTGCCGGTCTAGGTAGTGAAAGTGGATACAGTAGTGACTTTTAAGGGGCGTCTTGACAAGCACACGAATAGGATGGGAATAGAGAGATATGGTCCCTGGCAGACTAGGGGGTTTTAGTTAAGTCGAGCAGCGTGGTCGGTGCAGGCTTGGAGGGCAGCACGGTCTGTTCCTGTTCAGTAACTTTCTTTGTTCTTTGTTCTTTATTGCTATTCTTCAGCCTTTGGCCTGTAAACGTGCACATTGTTATTTCAAAAGAAACAATTTAATGCCCCTTTTCAATGGGCACATGCACCTGTGTCCATTTCACTGAATGCCTCCTCAAATTCAGATATTGGACATCAATTTCACCGTCGTGAACACGCCTTTATACTCCTACACCATCATTAATAATCTAAAAGTTGGCACTCTTGTGTTAATGAAGGCGCGTCAAAACAAATTTGTCAAAACACACCAGATCCAGGCAAGCGTGTTTGACTTGATTGGCCTAATGTCAGAATATAAAGGCTAGATGAGGGCTGTGCAATTGACAGAAACATAGAACATAGAACAGTGCAGCACAGTACAGGCCCTTCGGCCCTTGATGTTGTGCCGAGCTATATCCGAAAGCAAGATCAAACTATCCCACTCCCTATTTTTGTGGTGTGTTCCATGTGCCTATCCAATAACCGCTTGAAAGTTCCTAAAGTGCCCGCTTCCACTATCACAGCAAAGTCCATTCCACACCTCTAGGTAAAGAACCTACCTTGGACATCCAACCTATATCGCCCACCACGAACCTGATAGTTAAGCCCCCTGGCAACATCTACATCCACCCGAGGAAATAGTCTCTGAACGTCCACTCTATCTATCCCTCTCATCATCTTATAAACTTCTACTAAGTCGCCTCTCATCCTTCTCTGCTCTAAAGAAAAAAGCCATAGCTCCCTCAACCTTTCCTCTTAAGAGTTACCCTCCAAAACAGGCAGCATCCAGGTAAATCTCCTCTGCATTCTCTCCAATGTTTCCACATCCTTCTTATAGTGAGGTGACCAGAACTGCACACAATATTCCAAATGTGGTCTCACCAAGGTCCTGTACAGTTGCAACATAACCCCACAGCTCTTATACTCAATGCCCCTCCCCCACTCCCCGTTAATAAGCGCTAACATACTATAGGCCTTCTTCACTGCTCTATACACTTCAGTGGCAACCTCCACAGATCTGCGGATAAGAACCCCATGATCTCTCTGTTCTTCCACATTTCTCAGAACCCTATCTTTCACACTATAATCAATATTCAAATTTGCCCTACTAAAATGAATCACCTCACTTTTCAGGGTTAAACTCCACCTGCCATTTTTTCGGCCCAGCTCTGCATCCGAGCAATGTCTTTTTGCTCCCTACAACAGCCCTCCACCTCATCCACTACTCCACCAATCTTGGTGACATCAACAAATTTACTGACCCACCCTTCAGCCCCCCTCCTCCAAGTAATTGAAAGAAATCACAAACAGTAGAGAACCCAGCACTGATGCTTGTGGTACACTGCTGATAACTAGTCTCCAGCCTAAACATTTTCCATCTGCCACCACCTGTTGTCTTCTATGAGATAACCATTTACTTATCCAATCAGCCAAATTTCCCTCTATCCCACACATCCTTACTTTCTTCGTGAGCTTACCATGGGGAAACTTATCAAATGCGTTACTAAAATCCATGTATACGGCATCAACTGTTCTCCCTTCGTCTACACGTTTAGCTACCTCCTCAAATAATTCAATCAAATTTATAAGGCAAGATTTACCCTTCACGAATCTTTGCTGACTATCCCGGATTAAACTGCATCTTTCCAAATGGTTATAAATCCTATCCCTCAGAACCTTTTCTATTAACTTACCGAACACCGAAATAAAACCAAGCGGCCTATAATTACCAGGATCATTTCTATTTCCTTTCTTGAACAGAGGAACAACGTTTGCCGTTCTCCAGTCCTCTGACACTATCCCCGTAGACAGTGAGGAACCAATGATCAAAACCAAAGGCTCTGCAATCACTTTCCTTGCCTCCCAAAGAATCCTAAGATATATCCCATCTGCCCAAGGGTCCTACTGACATTCAGGTTTTCCAAAATTGGTAATACATCTTCCCTCAGAACATCTACCTCCTCCAGCCTATCAGCCTGTATCATACACTCATCCTCAAAAACACGGCCACTCTCCTTGGTGAACACTGAAGAAAAGCATTCATTCATCGACTCGCCGACCTCTTCTGACTCCATGCATAAGTTCCCACTATCCTTGACTGGCCCGAACCTCACCCTGAGGTTCGGACAAAACGATTCAATAAAATATGGCTGCTTATTCATTTGATATTAGTTGCAGTCAAATTCCACATTATTGATGATGTGCCGACTAATTAACTGATCAATTAAATAGTGAACGAAGGAAATCGCACTCTTAAAATCTACAATTCTATAAAGTTCAGCCACAGCAGATATCGTTGACCGTGTTAAATGTTCAAAGAAATAAAATAGGATGATACAACACATTTCACCTGCATAACCGGTCCTGATACTCAGTGAATTTAACGGTGAATTATTGAAGGCAAATATAATACCTATTTGCATTAAAGATCACAATGACTTTTCGCTCTATTCTTGTGGCGGTTGGGGTTTGGGGCCGGGGGTTGTGGGGTGGAGGACGGGGGGGGAGGTGGTCAGTGTGATTACACGATGCGGTTGAAAAAGCTGGATGACTTACCCCTGCTGTTGGGAAATTCCTGAGGGCGTGTCTAGATAAAAAAGAACGAATGTGTATATATCAGGAATTGCTAAATATTGTGCAGGAATTATTCCCAGAAGGCCCTGATTTCTTTAGCTGATCAGCAAACAACAGTCATTTTTATTGATTTAAATGATAATGGACTTGCATCATACATTCAGACATTTGCAGACATGAACTGATTTCCTATGCACCTATCTTCACGTTGCTGAAAAATTGCAAATCGAATAGTATTCCGACCACAAATCCTTAGTCAAATCTTTGGTGTGGACCAAAGCAGACATGCTTTCCAAATACCTCCGTGTGCGTAGGATAGCTGTTATTCAGCTCTGAAAACACCATAGTATTTCATGTGTTCAAGTTAATGGAACTGGCTCAGCCACACTTTTCAGAAGACCGGGTGCGCATGTCAATTGGAAAATTAGAACAATCCCTTCAATTTCCCTCATTAAATTATTGAGTGAGCTTCGTTACACATCTTCTCTGAATAAATGTGTGTTGACTTTCGTAACTAAACCAGTCTGGAACAAGCTTCGCTTCAAAACTCACACGATTATACTTCCTAACAGATTTCCAATTGCAAATGTTACACTGCCTACACTGGTGGTTTAATCTTGACATTATTTCGTTATTTGAAAGCCGTGCAACAATTCCAATGTTCCAAATCCCTGCTGTCAGACTCGCATCTGAGAACAATAAGAAGATTAGTGGCTTTGCTTCCTCTTTTTCCTCCCTTAGATTATTGAGAGCGCTTAGACGCTGCCCATCTGTGCTCTTAAGTTTTTCACTTTAGGACCAATTTACGTCTCAGCAATAACTTAACTCGTCATATATTTTTGTTAGCAGTAAACCCCACCTGTTGAGCGGTGGTGGTGGTAGTGGTGGTGGTGGTGGGTGGGGTTGGGGGGGTGGGGGTGGAACAGCACCAACTTTCTGAAGAGGCAACCCTTTATTATTGATCACTGCAATTTAATATTATACATGTTAATAGCGATGGTTTAATTTTGCATCATTAATCTTAGCACACAACATTAAACAATTGGAAGATATAAATACGTATTGTATACCGATTATCTGTTTTTAGCCAATTGACGGTGTGAGATTTGTTTGTTTCCATCGCCCTAACGCAACTCATGCTGGAATGCATGAAGAAGAAAAATAATCCCCAAACTGATTAATGCAATCCATGAATAAGTCATTTGATAGGACGAAAATTCAATATTTGTACAATGACCGGCATCCCGCCTAAAGAAAATAACCTTTAACTCACCTGGACAAACACAAGAATACTAATTATCAGAGGGTCAGGACCATCTCTGAGACAGGAGAAAACGGTGATTATTATGTTGCAGTTGTCTCTACTTGACTCGAGCAATGCATGAAATGAATTTAGATGATTCACGGTGAAATACATTAATTCAGCGGAATTCTCAGAAAATAAAAGCAATGATGCTGAAGCGTCCTATTTTTGAATTATTAGGAGTTCTAGAGAGCCTCAATTCCCTAGTAATGTTCTCTTTTAATGGCCCGTGACAAGAAAATTCGATCTGTCAAAGCAGAGAAAAATTACCACCATTTTTCTCTGGTGGTAAAAATTGACGGGATCGGCTAAATTTGACCATCTTGACTTTGTCTTAATGAATACAAGTTGGGAAAAAATGCAACATTCAAGCTATTGTATAGAATTTATATTGTCCTTCTGTTTCATAAAACGAATTGTCCACGCAAGTTAATGTGTCAGATCACAATACTGTAGCTGAGTATTGAGTAAATAAAATCTTGTCGAGGCAGTGTAACATCCTGCCTCAAAACATTGCTTACCTTGCTTAGTGTTCCACTGTTTGAAGCATAAGTATGCAAACAGGGCAGCGATAAGAAGAAGTGGAATAAATGATGTGGCGATGGCAGTTGTATGACTCTGTACTGGATAGAAATATGTATATTGTATTAACAACATCGTACATCCTATGCATCATACATTCCATGCTGAATTTTAATTGCTACACGCTAATGATTTTCTTCTCTCGGGCCGCAGTTGCTCCATATTTAAATGCATATCTCTGGAAAAGCAAGCCATAAATTCAATTGCTCTACTGCCAGTTGTTCTGACCTGAAAAGCCACATCATCCTGAAAATCTACCGAACAGAAATCCACTGGCTAACATTAAATGACACTCGCACCAATTTCCTCGTAGCTCCTATTTTCCAATAGATAGAATTGCAACTATTGATACAATCGATCTCCCAAACCGCTTCCCACTTTTTTTCTCCTACACAACCAGTCGTGTTCTTATGGCAGTAACTGATACTTTCGGCATATTATTCCATATTATTCATATTATAAATTTATTTAATCGTTTAGAACAAAATTAATATAATTTCACCAACATTGCCACCAACGAGCAGAGTGTTCTTTACTTCCTTCTTTCTTTTACTTTCTAACGATCCGCCTACCTATCTATCTGCCTACCTATCTATCCGCCTACCTACCTATTCGCCTACCTACCTATTCACTTACCTACCTATCTTTCCATCTATATGGATATCTATGTGTGTGTGTGTGTGTGTGTGTGTGTGTGTGTGTGTCTTGTTTACTTATATATCCTTCAGTTTCTATCCTTTCCTTTCTCTTTCTTAAGTGACACTTTCGCAAGGAAAGACCAACATTTTGTGACTATGCCCATTGCAATTTAAAATACCGGGAGTGGGTCACTTTGAATCATACAAAATCGTGTGGGGAAGGCTACAAAATAATTTCCCTTCTCGAAAGGATCAGAATAATGGGATACAATTAAATAAATGAAAGTCTGAGTTTTAAGGCGGAGATTAGAATTTTATGTCCCTTTTTTAGACTGCCTTTATAGGGAGAAATTCCGTCGCCCTGCAACTGGTGAGGTTGGGCAATTATTCATTGCACGTTCTGGATATAGAAGGGAATGAAGGCTTAGGTAGAAAGGACTGCAAAGGCAATTTCAGACAGGAAGAAGATCAAGCGTATTCTCATTGAATGGAAAAGCAGACTTGGGAAGAGCTAAAAATGGCATTCCCATCCTCCAAAGTCATATTCTACCCTGTTGTCTGTCTAGGTTTCTCTGTTGCTAACTTTCTTCACAGACGCCACTTGATTTGCCATTTTAATCGCTGGTGGGCTGTTCAGTCGCAGGATTGTCGTTTCAATTCAATTCTCACATACATATATCCATCGCTTAAGTATTTAGGACCAAAATGTTATAATTAAACATATGCTAATGGGATTCATTAAACAGTCTCCAATTAAATCAAAACAAGTCACAATATGTTTTTACCTAGTACTTTGATATCCACATAATTGCTAGATGTGTTAAATGTCACTTCATCGGGACCTCTGTTGATTGCCACGCAGTGATATTGCCCTTTATGGTGTAACTGGAATGAAAGGATATTGAGCTGACTCCTGTCGGTGCTGAAATTATAATAATCGCTGATACTTCCCAACTGCTGATTGTTCAGGTACCAAAGGAATTCAGGAGAGGTGCCTTCCTTCAATTGGCACTGCAGCAGGAGACGATCCCCGATTGAAAATTCCGTTTTGTTGGCGTTAGAAGTGAGAGAAGCGCCGGCAACAGGAACTGAAAGAAAACAAATATGGTTGCGAAATTAGTGAATTAATTCATCATCAAAATCGAAAAGAGAAACTAATTTCGGATGCCAAATTGTAATGAATCGTAGAAATCATTTTGATTGGTGCGGTCATACGCAAATGACCAATTTTTCCGGAGACTCAGGAGAATGCGCTGGAGTCCTGGATTCAAAGAGTACCATGGCAGCTGGCATGATTCGAGCTAAATTAACAAAGCTAGATTGAAAATCTCGTCAAAGAAGCAAGGACTATCGAATAAGTGTCCATCATCGCAAACAATGAGAGTAACACCGATTGATGGAAGGACGTCTGTGGTTCTTGTATGGTCTGTCCCAGTTATGGTTGTCCCTGACGAGTAACGTCATGCTGGGGACGTGCAGTGGTCGGTCTTAGTGGCAACTGGTGTGGAATAAATCGACATCAACAACATGGGTTCCAACTAACAGCACAGACTGCATAGAATCATAGAATCTAGTATGGAGACAGGCTCTTTGGCCCGAACTGGTCTGTGCCGAACAAAATGCCATCTAATCTAACCCCGTTTTCCTGTATTTGGCACATGTACCTCTTAACCTTTCCTATCCGTGTATCTGCCCAATCGTCATTTAAATTGTGTCAATG
This sequence comes from Carcharhinus amblyrhynchos, assembly GCF_965287045.1. Classification (NCBI taxonomy): domain Eukaryota; kingdom Metazoa; phylum Chordata; class Chondrichthyes; order Carcharhiniformes; family Carcharhinidae; genus Carcharhinus; species Carcharhinus amblyrhynchos. The sequence goes on from NC_137330.1 coordinate 3,494,695, forward strand.
TCCCTGCTTCAAAAGCTTCCTCGGGAAGTTCATTCTACCTACATAAATATCTTCTTTCCAAAAAAATTACTCCTCAGGTTCCCATTATTTACTTTCCCTTTTAACTTAAACCAATGTCCCCTAATTCTCGATTCCCCAACTCTGGGAAGAAGACTGAGTGCATCCACCCTCTCCATGCATCTCATGATTGGATACACCTCTATAAGATCACCCTCAGTCTCTGACGCTCCAAAAAAAAACTCTAGCCTGTCCAATCTCTCTCTACATCTCAGTCCTTGTGTCAGGCAACATCCTTGACAATTTTTTTCTGGAAAATCTGAAGTTTAATAATATCTTCCCTGTAGCAAGGCACCAAGGCTGAAAGCAATACTAAAAGTGCAGCCTCACCAAAGTACTGTACAACTGCAACATACCTTCCCAACTTCCATAGTCAATGCCCTGACTGATGAAGGCTAGCATGCCAAAAAGCCTTCCTCGCTGCCCTAACTATCCGTCACTTTATAAAACAATGCACTGAGCCCCAAGGTCCACATGTTCCACGATACTCCCTAATTCCTACTCTGACTTGACTTTTCAAAATGAAACACTACACATATGTCTGCATTGAACTCCATTTGTCATTTTTCGGACCAATTCCGCAGCTGATGACGATCCTGCTGAGATTCTTGGCGACCTTCTTCGCTGTCGAATACCACGTATTTTAGTGCCATCTGCAAATTTACTGATTCTCATCCAAATTGTTGAAATAGATAACAGAGAGTTATGCATTCATCCCTGATGTCGTGTTTTCGGGTCCAATCCAACATGCCCTATCTGTGGGGGTCGTATTCAATTCTGGGTTGGACGCCTGGGTGCTGGGGCGGGGGCTGGGGGGTAGCAGAGCAGTAGGAAGACAAAGGGGAATGATTAGAACAGCAACTGAAGTTAGAGAAGACACAAAAAATTAAAGACAGTGCCAGCACTCCTCGTATTAGACAGATCAGAATGTGGAGTTGCCGGCGTTAGACTGGGGTCGGCATAGCAAGTAGTCTCACAATACCTGGTTAAAGTCCAGCAGGTTTATTTGGTAACACGTGTTTTCTGAGTGTTACCCCTTCATCGGATGATGAAAGCTCGTGCTACCAAATAAACTTGTTGGACTTTAAGCTGGTGTTGTGAGACTACTTAATAGACAGATCAAGCGAAAGCAAAACAGAGAGCAAGTGAAGTCCAGATAAAACTGCATTTATGTCAATGCAAGAGGCTTGATGATCAAGGCAGATGAACTCAGGGCATGGATGGATACACGGCATCGGGATGTTATGAATACTATTGAAGCATGGCTATGGGGCGAACAGGGCTCTCAGCTCAACGCTCCAGGATTCAAATGTTATAGGGTTCATAGACAAAGAATTTAGAGGGATTTCCACTGTTGATTAGGGAAAACATCACGGCAGCACTGAGACATGATATTGCTGAGGGTGTGCCGACTGATATTTATGGGTAGAACTGAGAAATAAGGAGGGCGTAATGGCTTTGATAGGATTGTACTGTAGGCTCCCAAATATTAATGAAATTGAGGAAAAAATACATAATGACATTACAGAAACCTCCAAGAGAAAATCGGGTGATAAGAGTAAAGGATTTTAACATTCCCAACAATAACTGGGATAGCCTTAATATTAGGGGCTTGGATGGAGAGACATTTGTTGAGTTTATACAGGAGGAATTTCTCATTCAGTATGTGAATCCCCGACTAGAGAGGGGGCAAAACCTGACCTCCTCTTGAGAAATAATGAAGGGCAGGTGACAAAAGTGTTCGTGAGGGATCACTTTGGGACAGTGATCATAATGCCATTAGTTTTAATATAGCTATGGGTAACAATAGGTATGGCCCAAAAGTTAACGTTTAAAATTTGGGGCAAGGCCAATATTGATGATATTAAACAGGAACTTTGAAAAATTGATTGGGGGAGCCTGTTGGCAGGCAAAGGGACGGCTGGGAAGGGGGGGGGGGGGGGTGTTGCTTTCACAAGAGTATTAACCAGGGTTCAGGGTAAACACATTCTGTTACGAGTGGAAAGGAAGGCTAATAGAAGTAGGAAACCTTGGATGATCCGGGAAATTGAGGCCTTGGTCAAGAAGAAAAGAAAGCACATGACATGTAGAGGCAGCTGGGATCAAGTGGATCCCTTGAAGATTAGAGAGGGTGCAGGAATAAAGTTAATAAAGCAACCAGGAGGACAAAGCGACGACACGAGATTACTTTGGCAGGAAACACAAAGGGGAATCCAAAGAGCTTCTACAAAAACATAAAGGGCAAAAGAGTAACGAGGGTGAGTGTAGAGCCTCTTAAGCATCAACATAGTCATCTATGTGCAGATCCAAAAGAGATAGGCGAGATTCGAAATGAACATTTCTCATCAGTATTTACTATTAGGAAAGGCATGGATGCTCGGGACTTAGGGAAACAAATAGTGATGCCTTGAGGAGTGTTGCTATTACAGAGAAGAAGGAAATCTTGAAGAGAATCAAGGTAGTTAAACTCTGGAGCCTGATGAAGGGTACCCCAGGAAGTTCTGGGAGGCTAGGGAGGAAATTGCGATACATCTAGCAGAAATATTTGAACCATTGACAGCCACAGGTGAGGTACCTGAAGACTGTGGGGCGGGGGGAAGAGGAATGCCAATTGTTGTGCCTTTACTTAAGAGCTGTAATGAAAATCTTGGTAACTACAGACCAGAGAGCCTAATACGTGTAGTGGATAAGTTGTTAGAGGGTATTCTGAGATATTGGATCTTCAAGCAGTTAGAGTGACAAAAGAATGACAATTGAGTTTCTTGAAGGGATAACCCAAAAAAGGTAGACGAATGTCGTGTAGTTGATGTTGTCTACATGGATTTTAGCAAGACCGTTCCATAAGGTACCGCATGGTAGTTGTTGCATGATGTTAAATCGCACAGTATCCTGAGTGGCATCATCACAAAATGGAGTGCATGATTGTAGAGGTTGTTTTCAAACTGGAGCCCTTTAAACAACGGTGTGCCTCAGGGATTGTTGCTGGATCCATTGTTCTTGTTAATTTATTTTAAGTATGTGGATGAGATTTTAGGAGGAATTGGTAGTAAGTTTGTAGATGACACCAAGATTGGTGGCATAGTCGATAGTGGTGAAGAGTATGGAGGATTACAACGAGATCTTGATCAATTGGGACCGTCGGCTGATGAACGGCAGATAGAGTTTAATTTAGATGAATGCGAGGTGATGCTCGTTGGTTGATCGAACCAGAACAGGACTTATTCAGTTAATGGTAGGGCGTTGGAGAGAGTAATAGAACCAAGAGAACTCGGGTACAGGTTCACAGCCCTTTGAAAGGGGAGCGACAGGTGGAAAGAGTGGTGAAGAAGGCATTTGTCATGCTTTGTTTCATTGGTCATAATATTGAATACAGGAATTCGGACGACTTGTTGAATTTGTACACGACATTAACAAGGTAACATTCGGAATACTGGGTACATTTTTGGATTAACCTATTATAGAAAGAATATCATTCAATCAAAAAAAAGCACAGAAAAAATATATTATGAAGCTACAGGCTCTTAATGGGTTGAGATATAATGAGACGTGGATGGACTGGAACTTGTTTCCCCTGGAGTGTAGGAGGTTTAGAGGTGATCATTTCGCGGTCTATAAAATAATAAGGGGCATAGATCAGTTGAATAGTCAACATAATTTCCCAAATATAGGGGAGTCTAAAATGGCGGGCACAGGTTTAAAGTGAGAGGCGACAGATACAAAACATCCAGAGGGTTTTTTTTTCACATACGGGATGGTGAATGCCTGGAGCAAGCTGTCAGAGGCAGTAGTAGAGGGAGATACAATGTTGCCCTTTAAAAAGCATTTGGATGCTACATCGGTAAGATGGGTCAAAAGGGATATGGACCAAACACAGGCAGTTGAGACTAGCTTAGTGGTTAAAAAAAGAGCGACCTGGACAAGGTGGAACAAAGGGCCTGTTTCCATGCCGTAAACCGCTATGGCTCTTCCTTGATGGCATACAACAGACATGAAAATGTGAGACATGAGCCCTACTTGGGTCACTTGTGAAAATCTGATACTCAATGATTGGCGAAATGTACCACCCCGTAGATCAGATGTATGGGGGAAAAAAAATCTTCTGCTTTGCATTCCCCGCGGAGCCACGCACCATCCTAACTTGGAATTGTATGGCCATTCTTTCATGGTGGTTATCTGAAAAAAGCCCTCAGCAGCGCTTCGGGTGCACATACAACTCATTTATTACATTGTTTGGTGAAAGCAGTGGCTCATCAGGACCTTCTCAGAGGCAATTATGGATGGGGAACAAAAATCCTGACATGGCCAGCGAGGCCCATGGTCTGTGGAAGATAAATCACGAATGAACTCACCTATCACTGTCAACGTGTTGGATTCACTGTTTAGAACCATTTCTGATGCCAAGTTTGAAACTCTGCAACTGTAATTTCCTTCATCGTTTTCTCTGACATTACCAATAGTATGGGTAATGCTGGAATAGTTAGAGTTCTCCCAGTATATTTCCTTGTTCAAATTGTTATAGAAAACATAATTAATCGGGGGGGAACCGGAGGGCACTGAGCAGATTAACGATGCTGTTGCTCCCTCGATGATCTCCGATCGGGGTCGTATTTCTAGATTTGGTTTTGATACTGGAATGACTGTAATTATAAAACATTATTAGTTATATGGTGCTGGGAGTAATTATGTTACTGCAAACTATACTTGTGCGCAAGGATACTGCATTTAAGTTAAGACTTATTTGGAGTCCTTTCATTATCCATTAAATGGAATTACAAGGTGATTCAATGATTTTAGTTGATCCAAATGAATCCACCGACTTTGACAAGCGTCTACTTCGTACTCACTTGCTTGTCAAAGTACTAAGTCAAAAATGCCAGGGTATCAGAATTTACAGACAATAAGTAGATACAATGTGATACATAGGATGGTGCTGTGAATCCTTTTGATTGAAGTTATAGGGAGAGGTAAATGTAAATTTAGTTGCACAATGCAAAACAGCATGCAAGAACATTGAGTATTGTGTTACATGCGATTCTGGCCTTGAATGCCGGCAATCAAACGCAATAATAGTAAACAACCACCCTGGGATTATTAACTTCATTAATATTTGCATTGAGTATAGATACAGGGAACATGTTGATAAAAGATAATATAATAAACGTATCACTCCGTTTCCCTCCCTGCACGCATGGTTGCTAGCCTGCTGAGTTTTTGTCGATTTTGTTGCACCATCTGCAGCATTCTGCTTAAATGAACATTTGCATAGTTCTGCTTAGGCCACGTGAAATGCATTGTGCCCTGTTCTCACTATCACAATCCAGAGTTATATGGGCGGGGATTATTGGGGCGATGCAAAAAACTATTGCAGTTACACGTTTGGATTATAGGTACGCTTTATTTTTGGACCGGGGAGAATTATGAGAGACTTGGTAAATAAATGCAAATTTATGCCGAGGTTACGTACTGAAGGTAACTGGTTGAAGGGTTAAGTGTCAACAATTTCTGTTATCTCAGAAGAAAATGCTCGATGTCACGAATATCTGGTAGACGGAGCGTGGAGTAATTACATGGATTTTGCTGCCTCTCTAGTATGTCACATTTATCTTGTAACAGTGTATCAGGTATTTCGGCGGGGTTCGTTACCACTTCACTTAGCATTGGTTGTCTATCTGTTACGCTGTGAAGAGACAGTGCACCTATGTCTGTATCCTGAGGTGGAATAGTCCGAATCAGAGACTGGATGGGACACTTGCGAAGTCAACTAAATATCAACGACTTTGAAGGTGGAACATGCCTCTCTTGGGGAACAGACATAGTTAACACACCAGAATTGTGTCCAGTGAGAGCGTCAATAAACTACTTGGGGAATAGTTTTAGAATCACATTTTTGCGAATGCAATCATTGCATTTTTTTTGTTTGCATTTAATTTGAAATCACGTATAGAAGTTGAATTCACGCTCTTTTGATATTTAAATCTTGAAATGCAGGACAACGAAGACAATGAATGTTAAACTGTGCATCTTTTTCTTTGCATCCGCCATTACGAGTGGCAAAGCGTTTTACACCTTGGCATCCCTGAGATAATAAATTTATTTTGCCTATAACAACTGACAAATAAACGCGTCTGCTTTATATGACTTCTTCAACGAGACGACACAGACATTCTCTGTGGTTGCTATGTCATATTTGACTGAACATTGCTTATTTAACTAAATGTAATTTATGAATCGTTTTCGTGTCACTCCTCCTTCAATTCGATTTAGTCGGAGTCGTGCTTCCTTCCTAACCTGGACAGTATCCCACAACCAGCAAAATGGTACTGACTGTAAACAACGCACTCACTTTGGCATTACCGTCGAAACATTTTTTTTCCAAGTGCTTATACTTACGTTTGACTAAAACGGTAACCGCATCACTGAATTTCTTCTGCACACTTTTGGAAGATGTTACCTCACATCGATAAGACCCGGAGTCAGCAAGCACAGCACTTTCTATTGCATAGTAGTCCTGTTCTTTTGGTGTGTTGAGTGTCTGCTTATTTTTCAGAAATGTGTATAACAGGACATAATGTGCCTGTAATCTTTCTGTCGAACAGATAAAATTTAGCCGTTGTCCAACAAACACTTCAACATCAGGATCAACCTTCAATACAGGCGTTGAACAAAGTTCTAAAAAACAAAATAAGGGCACCTCATCATGTTGCAGTTTAAATGCAGAACCTCTATCGCATAAAACATTGTATAAGTTTTACGCAACGCATGTTACGTTAACATATGTGAAGACATGTTCCAATTCTGACGATGCCTTAAGCTTCCACATTGTTCCTGCACGGATCGGGATACCTCCCATATTTTGACCTGAACGTTGATTTCGCTGAGTAATTCATAACATTGATGTGACAAAACTAACAGTAGAAATTGTGGGTGCCTTCTGTTTAGTTAGTTAGAGAATCGGTCATTGTCATTTTCGAATCAGGATAAAGGAATTTTCAACGATGGCATGATTGGTATTCGATGATCAGAGATGTAAATTGGGCAAACTGGAGGAGATTGAAGAATGGAGCTTCTTTGAATAATGTGGATATTTGCCGAGAAGCATCGGTGTATATAATACTTAAGTCAAAGCAAATAGAACCTGTAAAGTTTCTATTCGAGAAGCTCCAGAATCTCTGAATCTATTCATTCTGATGAGATTCAGGAATATTGTTGTTCTAACTCTTCCAAGAAACGTGGGGTGTATGAGTGCCTTAGTGCCCTAGACAATCGAAACACAGTATTTTCCGTGAAGCTGTTGCAATCTGTCATCATTCATCAACATACTATAGATTTTGGATAGCAATACTGATGGCTAAGGTACAAAGTGGCACGCTGGGCAGCCACACCCAGAACGGCTCAGTGACCTGCCTTTACACTGAGCAAATCTACGGCAGAACATAAAATTAAAGAACTATCTATCCTCCCCCGTTTAGGATACTCAAAAGCCTTGGTTTGCAAAATTTCCTAACGAAAGCCACTCGGCTAACTTGCTTGAGGAACCGATTTCCGCATGATCAAGTGAAAGATTATGCTGCTGGGACACGCACATTCCAAATTGTATGAAATGCATTACATGTTAAATAAGGTGAGTATGATCAATGCTGATAGCATCGTATGAAGCACAAAGTGTCACCAAGAACATTAAGTTAACGTTTCTTTGTAAATGACTCGAATCCCATTCGATGAATTAAGTGTCATTTTTTATTTCAAATGTCGGTTCTAAACACTTGGCAGTTGGAGCTCTGGGAAATTTTGCATCCAAAATAAGAACAGAGAAAATAATTTCAAAGTCACATTGATATATCTGGACTGCTGGCCCCTGTGAATTCCAGAAAAAATGAAAAGATAAACGAATGACCAACCTTTTAAAGTTAATTCTATATCGTTCGACACCCACTTCATATAATTTTTTCTGAGTTCACATCGATAAGTTCCTTCAACCGAGTATTTTGTCCCTCCTATTATCATCTGGCTTTCATAATGTTCTGAAATAAACGTATTGTTTTGATACCATTGGAATGTATATCCTCTCAATGCCCAGGATCGTGTCCGACATTTCAGGACAATGCTATCTCCAAATAGAGGGTGTTGAGGCGTAATTTCCAGAGTCAAAGATTTATCGGAAGCTGCAAAACAAGATTTAGAAAGAAAACGGGTAAAGAGAGAAATCCTAGAATAAATAAATTTCATTTTTTTAACTATATCATGTGTGCGTAGTTCAACTTCCAGCGACTTTGTTTGCCATAAGTAACTTCCCATGGGCGGCGCGGTGGCACAGTGGTTAGCACTGCTGTCTCGCAGTGCCAGGGGCACAAGTTCGATTCCTGGCTTAGGTCACTGTCTATAAGGAGTTTGCAGGTTCTTCATGTGTCTGCAGATGTGTGCTCCGGTTACCTCCCACAGTTCAAAGATGTGCGGGTTAGGTGGATTGGACGTGCTAAATTGCTTCTTTGTATCAGGGGATCTACCTAGGGTAAATGCATGCGGCAAAGGGGTCGGACTTAGGTGGAATTATGGTCGGTGCAGACGTGGTGGGCCGAATAGCCTCCTTCTGCACTGCAGGATTCTATGATTTGAAAAGCATAACAAACATGATTTTTTTTCTGAATGAAACGGCCCTTCCTGTTTATTCTGAAGTGACTTGAGTTTACTAGCATTCAATATTCCACCGAAGAAAAGTAACGTTCAAAAAATGCAGAAACATGTATTACGTATAGCGGTGTTAATGTGTTAAAAATAGACGATTCAAATATTAGACAAATACTGCATTCACCTGCTCACTATATACAAGATGTGGAGATGCCCGTGTTGGACTGGGGTAAGCATAGTAAGAAGTTTCACAACACCGGGTTAAAGTCCAACAGGTTTATTTGGTAGCATAAACTTTCGGAGCGTCACTCCCTCTTCAGTGAGTGAGGAATTGTGTTCACAAACAGGGCATATATAGACACAAACTCAATTTACAAGATATTGAACACAACTCCACTCCTCACTCACCTGAAGAAGGAGCGACACTCCGGAAGCTTGTGCTAACAAATAATCCTGTTGGACTTTAACCTGATGTTGTAAGACTTCCTACTGCACTAAATACAAGACATACATCGGAAATCTATGTGATGAGATGCACTGCAATTTCCTGGAGGAGTGCAGCGCCAGCAACGCGGTTGGCACTATCCAAGCCTAAACAGCCTGTTTGTTTGGCATCCTATCCACAAATATTCACTCCATTCGCCACCACATAGTGCAGTGATAGCGTGTGCAAGGTGCACTACAGGAACTCATCAAGTCTCCTTAGGCAGCGCATGGTAAACCAACGACCATCTGGAAGGACAAAGGCAGCGTGCAGAGGGGAACTCCAGACCCTGTAAGATTCTTTCTAATCAACTCACCACCCTGGTTTAAATTAAATGTTATTTGTTTTATTAGAGTCAAAAGTGGGCTTACATTAACACTGAAATAAAATCACTGTCAAAATCTCCTGATCGCCATCTTTCAGCGCCTATAACGTGGCATGACCAATGCACCTTATCTAACTTGGAAATATGTTATCATATTTCGCTGTCGCTGGATTATATTCCAGATTTTTTCCTCCCTACAGCACGGTGGGTGCATCGGATCTATACCATGTTTATCGTTGTATTTCAAGAAAGTAGTTCACTACCACATTCTCAAAGCGCAATTCGCGATGGGAAAAAAAGTTTTGTGACCAATTTTTGAGTTCCAGATGCGAGTCTGCTGAATAAGTCTCATCTTTGCACCAATTTCCATACCGCAGACATCCGGACAGCAACCTTCATTTTTTTTATGATTGTGTATGTTGCTGATATTTGATAGAAATAAAAATCAAAAGAGCCCAAAAGACACTTTCTTCTAGAACTCAGCGCACACATGTTGTTCTTCGATTAATAATTCTGCACTTGTCCTCCAATTTGGACAGTCACCGTCTCATGCCGGGGGTTGGGGGGGGGGGGGGGGGGGGAGGGAGGAAGGGGGAAGAGGTGATTGCAAGTTGTTTCAGCATAAGTTACGCCTAAAAAAATCCCTAGCAAAGTGTAATGGAATTCGATTGATCTGGTTTTCATTTGGTTCGATGTAACAGTAAAAAATGTGAAAGTGACTGCCGATTTGTTACATGGCTTTTGACTTCATCGTCCAACTTTGAGAATTGGCCAACAGTGTGCTGATATTGGCAACTGCAATCGGTAGTGGATTTCGTTCTGGGAAGTTTAAGTTTCCACCTGTTTGCAAACGGGGAGACAAAACACTATGGACTTCAGTCAATTGTCAGTTGGAAATTTTACTTAAAACGTTATCGTGTTTGACATGTGACTGTGAGATCTAGTTGCAAATGTTACATTTCTCGATTTAGGCTGAGAGGTTACCATTGCCCGCCATGTTTACCTACCGATGATGATTAAATCCAAAGGTTTACTCTTAATGTAACCATAAACGATAACTCGACATTGATATGAACCTCCACTGTTGGAGGATGCAGTTGCTGAATGTATTTTTACATTCCAGTCTATAATTTCACCATTTCGATACCAATAAGCAGGAATAAATTGGCCGTTGTACCGACACATCAGATGGAATTGGCTCCCTTCTTTTATGATTCCATTTCGGGGGTTCGTAATCACTACTTCAGATTCATTGGCTGCAAGAAGAGAATAATAGTCAATATGGTTAGAAAAATTGAACGAAGTAATTTTACTACTTCTCGTCGTTCATTCCATTGGGGCACCCTTTCAGTCCAAACTTACAACTGAAGTTAAATTATTAGGTATCTATTGATCAATATTTCAATATATTGGAACCTTCACTTCAATCTAATCTAATGGTTAGGCAACATCCAGTTTCTTCATCGCATTCGTACCAGGGCCGTTCAAGATTTTAGCACTTGTGCCGCAGCAAGATCTCTTCATGTCCTCATATGTTATTACTTAGATCAGTTTTCATGATTCGCACAGGAGGCGGTTTGCCATTTTCGAGCTGACTTGACAGAACCTGATTCATACACTCCGTCCGTCAATTGTAAAAACGAGTATCAGTAGTAGTATTAGAAACCCCACGGAAGTGAGGTTTGTGCTGAGACCTGCACGGTCAGTTGAGCGGGAATGTTCTTCAGATCCCGCGACAAATGAAGTGGGCGCTGCACGTTTTTAGAAAAATAAATCTGCTGCAGGATTACTTGGATGTGGTGTACGGCCAATCGATAAAACGATAATTTCAACTATTTCAGAAGACTTGTGTCCAGAACCCAAAAAATGCTCAGATCAATTATCATCCATCTCAAGCTGATTTGAGTGTTTACTACAAACAGATGGAAGGCAAAACTATCCTTTATCTGTCTACCTTGCTCATTCTGTAAATACATAGGGAAAGACAAGTCGCACATTTGGCCCAATGGAGGCTAATGTCTAGTCATTCCTTATTGAGATGTGGGCGCTGTTGATAACGCCAGCATTTGTTTTCAATTACTTTCTGATTTTGAACTGAACTGAGTATTAGACTCTTTCGGGGAGTAGTAAAGAGTCAGGCACGCTACCATATGCCTGGAATGAGATCGAGGCCAAACAAAATAATGACAACAGCCCTGCGTTATTAAAGCCTATGACCGAACAATACGGCCCTTTACAACCATTGACGATTATTGTCATGGTTTCCTTTATTGATACTTTGTTTTTCTAAGTCAAGCTTAATCAAATTAATTGAAATTCCACCAACTTCCGAGGTGGGAGTTGAACTCACGTCTGATTGAGTTCTCATATTATCGCATGCTCCACTGGATCGGAGAAGCAGGCTGTGTTGGCGCGTGAGAATTCAAGACTCTCTTCTCGGGAACTATAAACTTTGGTGCCCTTCCAAACTGTTACACATTTACATGTCCTGATAAATGAGAAAAGAATAGCTCGGACGAAATGCCTTGTTTTTCAGCATTGCGCAAATGTTCTGCCTGCAAATGATTACTTATTATCAAGTAACGTATGTTTGCATCGTACCTTCCGTGGCCATGTGACGAGACGTTTCAACTGTAAAATAGAATATATTGCAAATGTGTTAACGTCATTGGATTCATTTTAATAGCTTGTATATGATTTGCTAAAGCAACTAAAACTCAGAAATCAGAGAATGAGAGAATCATACAGTGCTGAAGAGGTCTTTCAGCGAACGAAGTCGGCACCGACACATGAGAAACACCTGACCTTCCACCTAATCTCTTTTACCAGCTCTTGGTCAATTCCCTTGAATGTTATGATGTGACAAGTGCTCATCCAAGTACTTTTTAAAGGATGCAAGGCAACCCAACTCTACCACCGCCCCCCAGGCAGCGCATTCCAAACAGTCAGCACTCACCGGGTAGAAAAGCTTTCCTTACATCCCCTCCCCTCCCAAACCCCCTGTCCCTCACTCTGGACCTTTATTCCATCGGGACAGGCCCTTCAACTCACGTGAACGGCTGCTCTCTACCTACTCCGTTCATCGAACAAAGAACAAAAACAGACCGGGAAACAGGCCCTTCGGCCCAACGAGCCCGTGCCACCATTTTAACATTACCAGTCCCCCCTCTACCCATGACCCTTATCTATTGTTAATGGCATTCCACATTGAGGGAAGCTAATTTATGAACAATTTATTACCTCCAATCAGCCTAAATAGCGCATCTTTGGGGTATGGGAGGAAACTGGAGCACCCGGAGAAAACCCACGCAAGCACGGGGAGAATGTGCAAACTTCCACAGACACTGGCCCAAATCCATGTGCCTGCACAGCAAACAGTGATAGTCATTGAGCTGTCGTGTTGCCCAGCATCTGGTCCAGTTTAAGCACACACGAACGACATGAAGCACTAGGCTACTCTCGAACATCCAAGAGCGGCCCCAGTACGACCCATGGCGTGTACGCCCCTGTTTGGACAACAAGGCGGACCGACTTAAAACCCGTGAATTAAAAGAGAAAAACATTAGTATCATACCACATCCTTTTACATTACGAGGGTCGTCCCAATGCTAATGAACCTTACTTAAAACAATCTCCTATATCCTCCCACCTCCAACCCACTCATGTGCCTGTCTAAGTTACTCCTACACAACTCCAGAGTGCCTGCCTCCACTACCTTACTTGGCAGAGCATTCCATACCCCCACTACCCTCTGTGTGAAAAACCTCCCTCTAATATCCATGTTATACCTTTCCCCCCTCACCCTAAGCCCGTGGCCCCTCGTACTGTGTGTCTCTAACATAGGAAATAGGTTACTTTTGTTTACTCTATCTATACCCTTCATAATCTTATATACCTCTATTAGATCCCCCCTCAGTCGCCGTCTTTCAAGGGAAAACAGCGCCAGTTTGCTCAATCTTTCCTCATAACCCAGTCCTTCCATACCAGGCAACATCCTGGTAAACCCCCTCTGCACTCTCTCCAGAGTCTCCACGTCCTTCCGTTAGTAAGGTGACCAGAACTGGACGCAGTACTCTAAATGCGACCTAACTAACGTTCTATACAACTGCAACATTAGACTCCAGCTCTTATACTCTATACCCCTTCCTATAAAGGCTAGCATGCCATAGGCTTTCTTCACAACTTTCTCCACTTGTACTGCCACCTTCAAAGACTTGTGCACTTGCACGCCCAGGTCCCGCTGCGTTTCTATACTCTTTATAGGCTTACCCTTTATCATATAACTCCCCCCTACATTATTCCGGCCAAAATGCATCACATCGCATTTATCCGGATTAAACTCCATTTGCCATGTATCTGCCCAATACACCAGCCTATCAATATCCCGTTGTATTGCCAGGCACTGCTCCTCACTGCCTGCCAATCCAGCCATCTTAGTGTCATCTGCAAATTTGCTGATCACACCACTTACTCCCTCTTCCAAGTCATTTATATATACTACAAAGAGAAGAGGTCCCAGTACTGAGCCCTGCAGCACACCACTAGTGACAGATCTCCAGCTGGAAAAGGATCCCTCCACTACTACTCTCTGTGTCCTCTTTGCAAGCCAGTTCTCAACCCATCTAGATACCTGGCCTTGTATCCCATGAGCCTTAATCTTTTCTATCAACCTACCATGAGGGACTTTGTCAAACGCCTTACTGAAATCCATATAGACGACATCAACGGCTCGTCCTTCGTCGACTGTTTTTGTCACCTCCTGAAAAAATTCTACCAGATTCGTAAGGCAAGACTTCCCCTTTACAAAGCCATGCTGCGTATCCCTAATCAGATCGCAACGCTCTAAGTGCTCATACATCCTATCCCTAAGAATCATCTCCATCAACTTGCCTATTCATGGCCCTGATAATCTTGCACAGCTCAATCAGGTTGTCTCTCAGTCTTCTCTGTTCCAACGAAAACAACACAAGCCTGGTCAACATCATTTCATACCTTGCATGTTCCGTCCCCGACAATATCCTGCTGAATCTTTTCTGCACCCCCTCCAGTGCAATCACATCGTTCTTATAATGTGGCAACCAGAGTACACACAAATGTTTAAACAACTTCAACATGACTTCACCGCCTTTCTAATCTATGCTTCGATTGATAAAGTCGTGTCCCATATGCCTTTCTCAGCATCCTAATCATATGTCCTTCCGTTTTCAGAAACCTATGGACAAATACACCGATCTGCCTTTGCTCCACAGAACGTCCAGGTGTCATGCCATTGATTAAACTATGTCCTTCCAAAGTGTATTGTTTCACACTTTTCAGGATTAAATGGCATCGACCACTCATTTTCCAATATGACGATTCCATTTATACCTTCTTGTAGCCCAACACAGTAAACCTCACTGTTAACCACTCGGACAATCTCTGTGCCATTTGCAAATTTACTAACCCTGCCCCGGCACATCATCATCTATGTCGGTTATATAAAGAATTAGTAAGTTTGCAGATGACACAAAGATTGCCCGAGTGGTTAACAGTGAGGTTTCGTGTTTTGGGCTCGAAGAAGCTATAAATAGAATCATCAAATTGGAAAATAAGCAGCCGACGGCATTTAATCCTGAAAAATTATTAGGGAGGTTTATGTAACGACATAGACACTGGTACTGTCTTACAGTCAGTTGACAATCCTTCTATCATCACCCTAAAACTGAGCCAATTTTGAATCCACTGTATGAGATTACTTTGTACCGCTTGTGCATTACTTTCTTTACAAAGCTGCCTTGTGAGATATTTTCAAAGGATTGCTGAAATCCATATAAACTACATGAACTGCACTACCCTGTCTACACACTTGATCACCTCTGCAAAACTAAAATGCTTTATTTCATAAGGTTTGATAAATATTACGTTGTATTTCAATTGCCCCATCTATTGCTGAGGGGAGTAAAGTTATAAATCAATGATAATACTTCGTGTCTCACGAGGAATTTATTTCCCAGTATGGAAGAAAAACTCTAGGAAGGGAATAAATCAGCCCAAATTAACCAAAGAATTTAAGAATATAATGAAACTGAAAAAAAACTTACAATTTGGCGAAAGTAAGTTGAAAGACAGAGGAATGTGAAAGTTCAAAACAAAATCAGAAGATGACACTAATAAAGATAAACTGTGTAAGTAACGCAACAAGAAACGTAAAAATGAACAGGAATAGTTTCTTCAAATATACGTAGAGGAAGGGAGAAGCAGAAGCCCCTTGAAGAAGGAGACTGTCGAAATAATGTGGGGAACCAGGTAATTGTGCACGATTTGAACGTATATTTTGCGTCAGTTTGTATTGTAGTCGACACAAATAGCATTCCAAAGTACAAATTATTCATGAGACAAACGGGAGATGAAATTAACACGATACCTGCCGCTATAGAATGGAAGCAATTGGACTAAAGGCCAATAAATCTCATGGATCTTACGAGTTTCATTCTACGAAAAGAAAGACAGTGATGCAGAGATAGCGGGTGGTTGCAGTGGTAGTAATCTTCCAAGTGCCTTTAAATTCTGGAATAGTCGCAGAGGATTGAAAACTACCAAAGTAGTTTTTTTTCTCAAAAGTGAGGCTGATAAAGTTCAGTGCACTAGAAGATGGTATGCTTAGTAGCCGTCATTGGCAAAATTATTGGTGCCATCATTCAGGATGTAATATCAGAGCGTATGAAATTGCACAATGTAATCAAGCAGGGTCAGCACGAATCATTCCTGACAAGTTTGTGAGATTAAGGGTAGTGACGAGCAGGATAGCGAAAGGGGAGACAATACATGTAATATAACTGCAATGGAAAACATATGTTTGATTATGTACGGAGAAATGACTGCTGATTCAGATAAGATTCCATGGAAGGGATAGAGTATAAGCATGGATGGAGGATTAGCAAGCCGATAAAAAGAAACATAGGGAGGTTGGAAAAAGAGAGGCATTGTCAGTATGGCACCTTGTAACTAGTGCAGTATCAGCGTGATCAGTGCTGGGTCACAATTATTTACAATATACATTAATGACGTGGACATGGTAGGTAAATTTACAATAGCCAACTTTGCAGCTGACACAATATAAATTGGAAAGCAACTGCTGAGGATGACACAGAGGGACTACAGAGAATACAAACAGCAAAAGCTTTACACCTGGACTGTAAAGTAGAAAGTTTATGTACGTTGATACGAAATAAAGAAGAGCTGAATATTACTTCAAATTAAGATGGACTGCCTCGGATTTTTTTTAGTGGATTTTTCAGTAGTTTCGGCCGGGAGTCATCGGGGTTCAGAGGAATGACAGGCAGCCTTAATAAGACATATCTGAATTGTCAGCGTGTTAGGCAAGTCAGATACTGAAGGGTTGCTTCATTTGTGGGAGAATCTGGGACCGGAGGCATAATTCCCCTAACTGCGTCGGTTTGAAAATATTTCTGCAACACTTCTCAGTAAAATGCAACCGATTAACAAAAAAAACACATTTCGAAGTGGAAGAATTGCTAACATTATTTTAAGTCAAAATATGCTGTAGTTTTTTTCCTGAATTCAACTTCGTAATCTCAAAAGGACAGCAGTAAAACGCACAAACGTGAACGAAGCATTGGTATCGGCTGTATCAGCTAATTGAATTTAAATTACGCCAGCTGCCCTGATGGAATTTAAACTTCTGTCCTTGAAGATTTACGCTGTCCCGGGAATATTCCCACTGTTCCAGCTCCCCAGTCGGGAGGCAGCTTAGGATTCCGTCCAGATAATTTTATTACTACCTAAAACACTGCGGCTTTTTTTTGTCTCTGTCTATAGACGGGACCGAATGAATAAAAATACTTGCCAAAAAATAATACTGAACATTCACTTACAGAGGAAGAGAAGGAGGTAGAAGTTTTTCATCTTCATTGCGACAAGTCCAAAGTGCTAATCAATTTATTTTGTGGATGGCGGGGGGCGGGGGGGGGGGTGGGGGGGGGCGTGCGGGTGGGGGGAGGGGGAGGGTGTCGGGATTGAATACGTCATTCCCGTCAGCTGTTGTGTAGTTCTGGTATCTGAACTTAGAACCAGACAACCATAAATCTGGAAAGAAATATATTCTGGTCCGGTGCTTCTGCTGGCTTTTCAATAAACGTTAACTGCTTGTCCCGCCTCACGGTCATTTCCTCTCAGCTTTGCTTTTAATTTTCCAATCTCCTGTCAATAGATCGCGCTAATGACAGTAACTGCCAAATCTGAACCAAAGCCAGAATGGATAAAGATTTTGTGTTACTTGCTTCTGTGCAGCTTGCATTTAGGCAAATCAGGTCCAATGTTTATATTCAGAGACGAAACGGTTCAATGCACCGAACGGAGCCAAATGTCTTGATCCGCTTTGCAGTTCTGCTGTTGACAAACGCTGCCGCTCTTGTTCGGCCTCTGATCAGGCTCTGTTATTTCAAAACTAAACACCGCCCTGGCGCAATTCCCCTAACAGTACATTCACTGGGTAGGATCCTTAATGTGGAGTTGCCGGCGTTGGACTGGGGCAAGAACACTAAGTAGTCTCGCAGCACCACGTTTAAGCCCAACAGGTTTCGCTTTCGGAGCGTTGCCCCTTCATCAGATGATTCACTCATCTGACAAAGGGTACAACGCCCCGAAAGCTCGTGCTACCAGGTAAACCTGTTGGACGTTAACTTGGTGTTGTGAGACTACTTACTGGATGGGAAGGCAGCGGCTGGGCCGCGTTCCGGGAATCGTCTGTCTCTATGAACCTCGTTGCACATGCGCCGAACGCAGTGGCAACTGTAACACGCAGAAGCAAACATGGGGAATTCCACCGGATGCAACGGTGGAGTCCTAGCTGGAGTGGAAAAGGGAACTTCGCTGAATCTGTTTAAGTGAGATTGTCATCTCGGATATGTGCAGTTTCAAATCAGGCGAAGGCACCACGTAAATTGTTTTATTTTTAAAATACGATTTGTTCCAACTTCGATATCCCCCGTGTTTACACTCCTCTGTGGCCCAGACGGAAGCCCTCGCTTACGTTCGTGCCGAGACAACCGACCAGATGCTACAGTAGGAGTGAAAGTGGAAGCCTGCGGACCGAGACAATCTGAAAACGGAACCACCTGTCTGGGGCCCGAGAACATTAGCTGAGTTTCTGGATCAATACTACAGCTAAAGCACACTAAAGTCTTCAAGTTCTCAATGTATTGAGCAAAGCTCACAAATTACTACAATATAAAAGAGAGTCTATCTCGAGCACCTCCTTTTACGACATTAATCTTCCCACTGTCCCCTCGCTCCTGGCAACACGACATAGGGGGACCAATGATATTATGTGACTTCGTGAGACTTGTTGCGTTCTAGAAAATACCTGGCACTCCGAGATATGTCTGGCACTGCGAGGTGTTCGATTTTCAGCTGTTTTCTAACAGTAGTATGGTGTTAATATCTATTTGCGTGACTTGTCGAACAATCAATACACAAACTTTTTTTTATAGATAATTCGCAATGTTGTCACAGTGGGACAGGTTTTCACACTCCTGCTCTTGGAACATAAACCACACCTCTACTGACCGACTGGCCATTTTTACGGGCCATTGGATAAGACACACGATTAGTCCCATCAGCCTCTGCTCCTGTCCTTAGCTTATTATTAATGCATATGTCACTATTATATTTTCCACGACTGTAGTAATAGTTCGACTGCCCTTTAGAATTAACACCAATTTATTGCTGCCTTTTATTTAACAAAGCATGTTATTTTTAATCATCAGGTCCTCCTGGGAGTCAGTGTTCGGAAAATATGCCGCCTTAAAGATTTATGTGCAAACGCTATGCTTCCTCTTTTGCCTTTTTTCCTAAATCTAAAAAACATATTTTTGTACGGAAATTGTCCTTATACTCAATGCTGAAAACATGCATTAGCAGAACTTAAGCTGTCCTAGTTCAGAGTCCTAAGATTTTTCTTTTCTACGAGTACATTTTTTTTTCTGAATAACTGTTCCCTCTGCTCTCCTCGTGCGTGCCCCTGATCGGTAGCAAAAATATCGTAGTGGTACATGTTGAATGCTTACGTTGTAAATGTTTCCACTGGAGACTATGCTAGCATAAGTAGATTGCCTATACATGCTACATTGACCCTTTGATTGATGATGCTCCAGTGATCCGTTTCTTTAAAGATTGCAATAACCAGTTAACTGGGCTACTTCATTAAATTGTTCATTTCTCCGCCGCTGTTGCAGTTGAACGAGCAGAAACTGCACTCGGTGGCTGTAAACCTGCAATCAACAAATGTGTAATCCCAAATGTGCCAAGGCAGATACGTAACAATATTGCTTACTCAGTACGGGCGCATATTTAATAGCCATACGGGCCATTGTTCCAAGATTCCACCACTATTACAATTTGCATCAAAACTGCCCGATGATTCGTGGCAATAACTTACTGTTCCATTAGTTCAGGCCCGTTATTCGCATCTACACTACACTAAAGTTGCACGTATCTAGTTTCTGCTTTTCAGACCTGTATGAGCAGCATGTCTATTTTGCAGGTTTACTTGTACTTGACATATGGATGTGGTTGACTGGCTAACATTCCAAGCCCATTCCTAGTTGCGCTCGAACTGAGTGGCTTTTAAAGGTTATTTATTTATTAGTGAGAAGTAAGGCTTACATTAACACTGAAATGAAGTTACTGTGAAATTCCCCGAGTCTCCACACTCCGGCGCCTCTTCAGGTTAATACATCTAACCAGCACGTCTTTCAGACTGGGAGAGGAAACTGGAGCACCCGGAAGAAACCCACGCTGACACTGGGAGAACATAAAAACTCTGCACAGACAGTGACCCAAGCCGGGAATAGAACCAGGTTCCCTGGCGCTGTGAGCCATCAACGCTAACCATTGTGCCACCTTGCTGGATAGACCAACCACACTGATGTCGTTCTGGAGTGGCATGGAGGCCGGAACAGGTGAGGATGGCAGTTTTCTTTCCAGAAAGGACATTAGTGAACCAAAAGATTTTTTTTCGACCATCCATAATGGGTTCACGGTCATTAGGAGATTCTTATTTCCTGATTTTTTTTAATGCCAATTCCATCATCTGCTATGATGATTCGAACCCGAGGCCACAACATTAGCTGAGCTTCTGGATTAATGCTATAGTTATGGCACCACAAGGTCATCACTTTATAGGCAGAGGACTATGTTTTATAGCTATAATGCCCAATTAATATAGTTATTAATTTTAACAGCACTGCTCTTTTGACATGGTCCATCATAGTCACTTATACTTCCATGATACACTTCCTCACTATCACAACTACTCTCACCACATTCCTCTTTCTCTCTTCATCTGCGCCTACATGCGTGTTTGCGTTTGCATGTAAGCCCGTGTATGTGGGTGGGTTGGTCTGTCGGGGTGTGAGTTGGTGTGTGCGTATGCCTCGTGTATGTGCCCATGCGTTTCTGTGTATTTGTACGATTGTGCGTCTGCATTCGTGCGTATGTTCGGGTTTTCTGCGTGAGTTGTTCTGTGTGTTTCTCTGTGTGCGTGTGTGTGGGTGTGCGTGGGTGTGTGTGTCGATGCGTGTACGGGGCCGATGTCTCTGTATGTCCATGTCTTTATGTATAAGCATGAGGCACGTGTACCCGCTGAGTGATAGGAACATTATAAAATTCGATAATGGATCACTATTCTGGTCAATATTTATCATATATACTTTCGAATGGACGAACCTAATACATCAATGTTGTCTTACGGTCACTGTTTTATACTTGTTTTCTGTGCTCACGGCCTACTGGAGTGAGGCAATATCTGAAACATTCATTCTGAAATACAATCAATATTAATCATTTGCATGCTTTCTTTTGTATCTATTGCTGTTAATAACTGCACTCTGTTGTTCGCCCGTACACAATCAGAGCGTTTGTTTTATGGCCAGTGATGAAAATCCAACTCTTACCACATTTGAGCATTGATGCCTGTCTATGATTCCTTCTTTACTACCTTGTTTTTGCACGGTTGATCTATAAATGGGTAAAACTACTTTGATAGTAAGACACTAACTTTTGCATAGATTTGATATTTTACCAGAGAAAAGAACCATAGAAATGATGCAGCTTAGAAGAGGGTCATTCGGCCCATCTTATCCATGCCGAACCAAAGACACCCAGGTACCTTTTAGAATCCGAACTTCTTACATGTGATCCATTGCGCTGCAACTACAACATTTAAGACGCAGACCCAGGAAAGTTTCAGACGAGTTTAGGGTCTCTTGTCTCTACCAGCAACTCAGGCAACGAATTCCAGGCTCCTGCCACAATATACGGACAAAATATTTTACTCTTGCCCCTTCTAATCCTTCTTGCCATTTAGTTTGAATTTATGATTCCCGGTTTTTGACCTCTGTGCCAATGGAAACACATTCCTCCTGTCTACTCTGTCATTCTCCTTCACAATTTTGTATCGACCAATCCTGCCAATATTCAGTCTTCCCTGTTCCAACGTATGAACGAATAATTTGGAAAAAGTAATTTGACACGGAAGTGTTCTACGAAAGGTCTCACACTGGGAAGTTCTGAAGAACAAAGGTACGTTGGCATATTTGTACATAGACCCTTGCAGGGGGGAGAGGTAGGTTAATAGGATGGTGAAAAAGGCAGAAGGCACGCTCGCTTTTATGAATCGGGGTATAGATTACAAAAGCACAGAAGTCATGATGGAGTTGTATAGAACTTTGATGTGGCCACAGCTGGAGTTCTGTGCGCATTTCCGGTTGCCACATTATAGGAAGCGCATGATCGCACTGGTGGAGCAGATTCAGCAGGATGTTGCCTGGGAAGGAACATTAAAGTTATAAAGAGAGGTTGGATGGGATTTGGTAGATTTTCTAGAGCAGAGAAAAGACTGAGGGGCGACTTGATTGAGGTATTCTAGATTATAAGGGGCATGGGAAGGGTGGATAGGGAGAAGATATTTCCCTTAGTTGAAGGATCATTTACGAGGGGGCACAAGGTAGAAGTGAAGGGCGGGAAGTTTAAGGGAATTTGAGGGAAAGAAAATACCCAGGTGATGGTCTGGAATGCACTGTCTGGGAGTGTAGTGGAAGTGGGATGCCTCACATCTTTTAAAAAGTACCTGGATGAACACTTGGTCTGTTCAAAGAGATGCGCCAAGTTGGATGTGGTGAGCAGGTCAGGACAATTCATGGCTCAGTGCGGATTACATGGGACAACGAGCCTCTTCTGCACTGTAGTATTCTATGAATCTGTGATGAATGGAAATCTTCAGTTGTGTGAGAATTCAAAAGTGTTGGCCTTTTAGTATTATAGTTTGAACAAGTTGAGGAGTGATTTGATTGACACATTTTTCCTTCCGACAGCTTTGAAAGAGTAAATAGCGATGATGTGTTTCCATGTTGAAAATCTGAAAATGAACACAAAGTGCAGCAAATACAATGTGTGGTGAGCGAACAAACAGTAGATGCTTCGTCACCATTGTGACTCTGCACTAACCTTCACTACACTGATCAGGCAGGCACAAGAGGCCAAATGACTGGGCAGGAATGTGATAAATAGAATGGACTGAACATGTCTTTTTTTAAATACTTTTCAGGGCAAATAAAGAAAGGCATATGATCTCTGAAATGTTGAGCGAGTGAGTAGTATTGAGGTACAGAGGGATCTGGGTGTTTTTGGTTCTGCATCCCTAAAACCATTCTGCATGTGGAGCATGCAAGTGCATCACCAATGATTCCGACACAGAAGAATGTCTTGCTGCTATTATCTCGTGCTTTGATGAGACCACACCGAGAGTTGTGTGTGAATATTGTGAGGCCTCTTAGAGAAAGGGCAAAGTTGCCATAGAGGAAGTACAATGGATTGTGGGGTTAATCTTATGAGGAGACATTGATTCATCTGGGTAAGTGTTCCCTAGTGTTTTGAAAACGAGAAGTCAGCGTATTGAAATGTATAAGCTGCTGACAAGGCATGACAGCAGAGATAGAAATAGGATGCATCCTTTGGTGGTTGAGTGCAAACCACGGTTCATGATCTCAGAATAAGAGGCAGGCATTTAGGACTGAGTCGAGGAGGAATCCCATCACAGAGACGTTGGTGAACCTATAGAATTTGTGAATACGGGAAGATGTCATTATGCAATCGTCGACCATAGTCACGAGAGGGTTCAATAGATTTCTGAACTCGAATAGCATCAGGGGATTTTTGAAATGGCATTGAGGGTATTGATCCATCATTACCCAATGGAATGAGGGAACTTACGTGGCCGTCCAACTGGCTTCATTTTATCGTTTGTTGCCTACGGTCTTCTATTTTATCTGCGGTGCTATCTCATCCTTTACCAGACAGTGGACACATTTTTAATATTTTAGACTTTCCCTGGTTCTTATTTCAAGCTTTTTTTTAATCTTCTGTGCACTACTGTCTATCATATTGATGATTCCAGCTGCTCAATCATAGGAAATATTTCGTTTCCTGTCTAACAGTAGGAAAATAGAGGATACAGGATTGCAGATGAGATATTCAATCACCTGGTTAAACGCATGTTTAACTTATTGTAACACCGTATCAAATAATATTTTGCGTCTGCATCAGAGATCCCGTAACATGCTGACATCGTTCTGGATGCTGCATTGTTGCTTGATTTCCACACCTAAGAAATTATTTCAAAATTGATCCCTGGCTTCAGCGGAGATTCGCCCCTCTGCTGCCTTGAATTGTCATTGCATCTGACAACGAGCAGCAGAAGAGGCAGCATCTTTGTCCCGAAGACCCAACAGTTGATTGTCCACCTGCCCAATTGAAAACCTTTCAAATATAATAAACAATACATCTACAATGCTAACTTCATACCTTATCTGGCAGCACGTTGATTTTTTTTGGTCCTGGAAAACAAACACATACATTAAAAGTGAATATTGTCTAATTTTCCGTGAGACTATTTAGCGTTTCTCCTAGTTATCACAGTCTCTTGCATACAGGGAGCATTCAGATTTGGCTGTCGATTGTTTAATGCTAACGACACAGATAAAATGGTTCAAATGGGCCGGTAGAAGGATCCAGGGGCATCATGAGCTCCCATCCAAACAGCCGGCACAATTCTAATCAGTAACCTGGATCAGAAAGACACTGTCAGAGCAACTTCGAAAATTTATTGAATTTGTAAAACAGAAATAATGCCATACAATTCGTTGTCTAAGGTCATATCGAGACGAAAATTTGCTATAACAACTTTTGACGCTACAAGCGACTCCAGTTGATTTCATTGACACTGGTTGACAGTTAACAATACTCTGAACATGGCTGGCAGCCTGCTGACCATTAGACTCCAGTGAATTTGCTGCCCGTTTTAACGTTGGTCTTGACAGTCAAGCTGACACCACATGGATGGATTGCTAAATATAAACGCATCTTGGTCAAGTCTTCCAGCCCTCAGGAGACTTGGCAATGGTTTTTTTTTTCTCTCTCTCTGTCTGAAGAGCAGACTGAGCTGCTTAAGAGAATAAAACATTATCCAAATATTTCATGCACCAAGCAATGTTTTATTGCCTTCGCTGTCACTCACTGCGTGGGGAGGTTTGTTAGCCATTTATACACTGCCACTGTGGAATAAGTTGTAAATCTTGGGGGCCTGATATTCTACTTCCCTCCAGGCTGAGAAAGGCCGCTGAGCACAAGAGCATTTCTTGTTTTGTTATTTTTGGATACCTACGTTTTTGAGCCCTAGCCAGTTGCACTCTTACTTTGACTTCCCCTTTTCTACTTCTAGCTTTGAGAGATAAGAAATACATTGATCTCACATTTTTAATACTTGTCGAGTTATTCCCAAGCACTCATTGTACAATTCATTAGACTATTTTAGTTATTATGTATTTTCATTGAATATGGCTGTGGCTAACAAGACAAGCAGCTGTTGCAAATCTCCAATTGACTGAACTAAATTGCTTGCTGGACAATTTCAGAAGTCTCTTAAGGTTGTAATACATTGAAAGCATCTGGAATCACATATAAGCCAGACATACTTAGGTCACCAAACATCGTTTGGGAAAGGTGCATTTTGTAAACTGTTGTTTTGCTTTTTCCTTTACAACAATTGATGATAAATACCATGCATACCTTATTGAACTTGGCTTGAAAATCAGCATTGTTCATTGAATGTGAAGTCTACCGTGCCCTGATGGTGTTTGCAATACATTTCGAAATAGTGTGGGCCTGGCCTGCTAATTTACTAGTTCAGTGGCATTACTACTACTTTGGCATTCACCCACCCCTTGTCCGTTTCTGAGGATCTGTAATCAATCTATTTCCCCATTATTTTATTAGCTTTTTTTCCCCTTTTGTATATAGAATATGCTATTTTTCATCATATTCCTGTTTATGCTTAAGTTTACATGCCCATGAAGCGTGGTCGTTTACCTTTGGATGATCTTTCTTTTGGCCTCATGAACATGACAATGATCTGTGGCTGAATAAACTGCACCTGTAAAACCTCACATCTCTGATTTTCGATTTCTTTTAAATCCATAATTCGCTTTTCATGGGAAATATTTCATTTGACTCAAAGAAAGTAACATTCCCGTGTTGACTATTCCACCTGCAATGATGTCAACACATCAACGTCACCTGTAGATTGTGAGTTGCGTTAGAGCTGGCGTGGCTAAGTGCATCTTCTGTTAGAAATATAATAAGCGTATTCTAACATAGCGATAGTACATCAGATGAAGAATATGGCCCTCGATTCCATCTCCGTTTTCCTCAATGATTCACTAGTAACTTATCAAGTTCACTCTGTTTTTAAAATGTAAGAAACCTAAATACGGTTGAGACGGGCTCACCTGCAAGTCGCTTTTTTTTGTCGTTTTGATTTTGGCTGTGTGGGAATGTGTGACTGCAAGATCCATATCAATTGCGAGGAGAACAATGAAGACGCGTTTCCCAATCAAATATCGATAGTCTGTTGCATGCACAAAAAAAAACACATCGATTTGATCCTTAACAGTAAGAATGCAACCATTGTCAACAAGTGGATCTAGACTGAAGACTCTGCAGCCTGAAACAAGTAATCCAGGGAATACTGGCTCAAGGAGTTCGGGATGAGATTGGGCGAGTCTTGCTGATTCAGCATCCTTTGACTTTAACACTGTTATCCTGAACAGAACTCATCAAAAAGCATGTATTTGTCTCTTCTTCTTTGAACTGAAGCATCCCCCAAACCAGCCTCACAGAAAACGTTCACAGGAACCTCTATCATTTACAGTTAGTCACTTTCAAACATAGGAGGTATCTTGGCTATTACTGTTCATGATTCCTGTCAGCGGTGACAGCCGACCATTTACCAATCAACTGAAACGATGCTCTCCGTAATCGTATCCAAGACACTAACTCCAGTCTATATTTTGCTGAAATATTCACATATTCAAAAAATCAACTACTGAAAATTATTTTCCCCCATGCAGTCCACAGATTCGAAGACAGTTCAGTTATAATCGGTCATTGTAACAAATAACTTCCCATTTATTTAAAACTCTTGTACGTATGAGGATTAATGTCACAATTGTTCCATTGAGAGTGCGAATTAAATCTTCTATTTGGAAGTAGACTTCGCTATATATTGCGTTGGTGCCTCCAGAGTAGGGATCAGTCATCAGCCGATTGACCTATATCCTTCCATGGCTTGTTTGTCAATAGTCAGGTAGATTATTGTTCCATTGCATCAGTACCACAAATATCTTTACAATCAGCCATTCGCCGTTAACCAAATGACGTGTGGAATCATATTTCGGTATTGCATGGAGATATCCAACAGAAAAATCATCTCTGCTATCATCATGTCGACTTCTAGTAAGCTGCAGGATGTAGGATGCATTCAGCTTAAAACATTAGAAGTCAATGCTGAGTGCCTTAACACAACATCAGTTGCGTATTTTTTGACTAAATTAATCATATACGGTCAGCCTTAAGCGATGCACAATGTCAGTGTTCAAACTGCGCGCAGTGGTCATCCAAAAGTCTTTAAGTTCATAGTATTGAACCCGTTTGAGAAATAGAACACGCACCGTGGAATCAAGTTTTTTGTTAGCGAATATATGCAGGCTTCACATGTACAGCAGCAACAATAATGGGTTTTATTTTCTCTGATTATGAGTGGCGTGGAAGATTTTCATAGACTCCACCTTCTTCTGTTTGATCTCCTTGCAAACTATCTTCATCCGTCCTGTGATTCAGTGCGGCGTATGTGATACAATAATCGTCTGTCTCCTTGTCACCCTGAAATTAAATAATATGGTATCAAATCGGTCTCCGGCGGTAACATACGACATTCACGATGGTCAATTGCTATGGGATAAACTGGGAAAGTCTCAGGTTAATCAATGGTCAACTTTCTTGTGCCCATTTAAAAGGCAATCAAGTCAGGAATATCAGGGACTAAGCTTGGTTTGCCCAGTGCAACGCCAACAGCGTTCACGAAACTCGAACCCATTCTGAAAAAGATAGTCCCGTTTGGCTAATGCCACATCTGTCATCTTAGCGATTCAATTCCTGCACCTACAGATGCATGGGCTAAGCAGTTTGTGCGATCTACAAGATGCAGTGCAGAAAGTCATAAAGGGTCCTTGGAAATCATTCTCCACACCCACCATCTCAAGCACCTGTCAGGACAAGGGCAGCTGTCACAAGGAAGACCAACACGTGCAAATTGCACCCACCCCCTCCCCCCCCTCCCCCCGCCAAGTCACAGACCTTCATGACTCATGTCAATTCGATCACCAGGGCTCGGTTAAAAGAGTAACACTCCTTCTCTAATAGTGCGTTTACGTATCTACATCATCGGGACTGCAGTGGAAACAAGGATGTGGCTCACCAGCATCTCTGGCAACATAATTACGAATGGGAAATAATTGTTGGCCAAGTCAGCGACACCCAGACGCTGTTGAATGCTATTTTTAAATGATTACGCGCAATGCACGGGCATAAGACATTACACTTCTTATTAATCCCACTATTTTCCTGATTATTCTTGTGATCCTATCTCCATATAAAATCGTTGGAAGCGACCTGCAGCGTAATGCTGGCAGTATATACATTATGCCATTCTGAGTGTTGAAATGGAATACGGTTCCTTCGACTATGCGTTCTCCGCATCTGACTGACCTCAAAATATTGGCACCAGGAAAGTAGCGGCAAAACTATTTGGGCAGCTGCGAATTTCCCTTCAACTCGTACACTACCTATGGGTGGAAATAGTCCTCAGTTCTATCATTCTCGTGCTGATCTCCTTGCCTATGACAATGTGGATCAGAATGGGGTGCACTGACACACGAAGTCAACCTAACTTCACATTCACCAGGTCAATTCGGATTTGCCCGTTAATAATGGCCTTGCTGGCTGCAGCCACAAGGGTGGGGCGGAGTGGAGTGGCGAGGGGTGGGGGTGTCGGGGTGGGGTGGGGGGTGGGGACAGACAGTATCATGGACCCGGGTTCAATTCCGGCCTTGGGTGACAGTGTGTGCAGAGTTTGCATGTTCCCTAGGTCTGCGTGCATTTCGTTCCACAGTCCATATATGTGCAAGTTAGGTGGTTTGGACATGGCAAATTGTCCTTTAGTGTCCCAAGGGACGTAGGGTGAACGGATTCGCTGTGGTAAATGTGTGGGGTTATGGAATAGGACGAGGGAGAGAAACCTGATAAGATACACTCTCAGAGAGAGAGTGCAGATACAATGGGCCAACTAAACGTCTTCTGCATTGTGTGAAACATTGACTCCACGAACAAAAAATAAAGACGAAAATAAACGAAAGGGCGCTCAAAATGTCAACAATGGCAGTTTGCAAAAATAGGTATATCCTAGGGAACCTTGACACTCATGTTGGTCATTATGTAAGAAATTTGCAACTGAATTTTTGCAATAATATCCGTGAATTGTATTGTTTCAAATTTTATTAGTTTGACAGGTTTGCAGTAACAGACAATTTCAGAGGAAAGAGAAACCCCCTTAGTTTGTTTTAAACAAATCCGTATGAAATTGGGTGGCGTTTCTTCTGTCTGGGAGAACAAAATTTAAGCCTAAGAATGAAACTAACTAAAAATTACTAAAACAGAAAATAGCTTTCTCTCCTGTGCATTGGAACTTGTTGATAACGATTTTATTACTTGTCTTCTAAACCACACGAACCAACTTTTTTAAAGGGCGGGAAGAGGGTAGGGTTTAATGTTTCTGCTGCTCGATTCATAAATCAGATGGCCGGTGTTTTATTTTGCGGTAAAGGATTAAAATTCCATCAGCTTTGAGAAAGTTATTCATTAGAATTTAACTGACCTGTTTCCCTCTTGAGGTGTCACCGCTGTTACCTGCAAGTAAAACAGAAACAATTAAAGGCTATAGTCTGCCAACGGAAATACATCCCTGTGAACTGGAATGTGTTTATTCTTTTTCCATGCTATCAAATATGGGGATTAGGCACATGTGCATTACTCCGCAATGACGTGGAAAGTAAGAACACTTGAAATCGTGTAGGATGGGCAGTTGGTCACAGCAATAGAACGTCACGTGACGTGAATCAAATGTAACCGACCATGATTTATCACCATGTGACAATTTATTTTTACTTGCACCACAATTATCAGTAACCAGTTGTATCTAATGGTTTACACATTTAGATGTTTTAAATATTCCTTTGAGATTCTGAAAGCTCCTATATTCCACACAAGTATAAAGCCTGATGTCTGTGAATAACTGTACTTAGACCGATGGTCCCATTTATTTTATCATGGTCACTTAAAAAAGTGTGGTTACACGAGAAACAGCGCAACATGCATCTCTATGCCTTGATATACATGTTCTACACGCAATGCATGAAAATAAATTGCTGGGTTTTTTTCTCTACAAACTGCATTCTTGTATTCCAGATCAAGGGTTGTTTTCCCTGTAAGCGCAGGGCAAAATTGAAAAAAAAGTGGAAGGCCCGCTTTACTCTTTACGCTCGTTGAAATCAAATGGATCTAAATATTCCTAAATTTTCCAATCACATTTCTTACATTTGAAGTTTTTTTTATTGTAAGCATTATCGTTGCTACAAGCTGGTTTCTTTAAAAAAAAGTCGTAAAATGTAGACGAATAAATTTCGAAATAAGTATGTGTTCTTAAAGAGCGGAACTGCAATCATCACCAAACAACAGCAGCGATAAATACGGAAATGAATTACCAGAGCCTTTTGATTTTGTGATCGTGACAACCGAATAGACCATCCCAGCATTAGTCTCGCTATCATCTAAACAGATCAATCCGGAAAAAAAACAAACATGTTGTTTCAATATGTGTTGCAGATAATGGATGCATCCCAGGCATAATGCGAGGGGTGGCGAATAAAGGGAGAGTTTCAAAAGTACACAACTAACCACATAGATAGATAAATCAATGCATGACTACTAATATAGACAAATACACAGAATGATTACTGTAATTATTAGAAAACATCAATAATGTTTGACACTATTAGTATTCATTTTTGTAATATATACAGATATGTGTATTCGGTTATGATTATATTCCCTGGAGTTCAGAGGAAACAGGGGATCCCACGGGAACCTATAAAATTCTTCAGGGCTAATCGGAGATTAGGAGAAATTATTTCATGCAGGCAGTGATAAATCTGTTGAATTTCCTGCAATGGAAAGCAGTTGATGTCAAAACATTGCATGTTTCTAAAAAGTTGTTAGATCTACCTCTTGGATTGAAGGGGACCAGAGCATATGGGGAGAGGCGGAATCCGGTTAGTAAGTTCAATTATCACAACGAATGGTGGAGCAGGCCCGAAGGGCAGAATGACCTTGTCATTCTCCAACTTTCTTTATTTCATTGTCAAAGCATTGGTGTGTGTGGATGCATGTATTGTAATTACGTATTACAGTCAAAGACCCTGACAGTAAAAAAAGTGGAAAGAAATTCAATTGTTCGAGAATTTTGCTTCCAAAGCTTTAGCGTCGGTTTTGGCAGTCTATTATTTCGAATAATATAAAATTATTAGCTGCATTCGGATCAAAATCAAGCACATTGAACAAAGTCGATTCAAACATATTATGATGTATATATGCACACGTAATGTATACATTCCTGCAGCGTTTATTGCAATGGTTTAGAAGCAGCAATATTTGTTTAATATAAACGTTATTTTCCATTAACAACATAACTACATTAGACAGGCTGAGTGAATTGGGAAATGCATAGCAGGTGCAGCATAATGTGAGCGAATCCACCTCGGAAGTGGTGGAATAGGAAAGCAGATTATCATTTGAATGGGCGCAAATTGAGAGACGTGGATACTCAGCCTGACCTTGGTGGCCTCGCCCATCAGTCGCTGAAAGTAGACACATAGATGGAGCAGGCGGTAAAGGAGCAAAGTGTATTCTGGCCTCGATAGCGATAAGTTTTTTAGTATATGTTTCAGCATATTTTATTCGAGTTGTACAGGGCGTTAGTGAGCTGATGCCTGGAATATTCTGTGAAGTTATGCTATCCTTATCTGAGGAAGGATAATCTTTCTATAGAAGGAGCGCAGCAATGGCTTGCCAGGCTGATTAGTGGGATAGCAGGATTATCATTTGAGAAGGAACTAAATCGCTTAGGATCATATTCACTGAACTTTTGAAGGATAAGGGAGGTTCTCGCAGAAACATATAAAATTGTAATGGAGGTAAATAGGGTA
The DNA here is from genome assembly GCF_965287045.1 of Carcharhinus amblyrhynchos. Lineage (NCBI taxonomy): Eukaryota > Metazoa > Chordata > Chondrichthyes > Carcharhiniformes > Carcharhinidae > Carcharhinus > Carcharhinus amblyrhynchos. The sequence goes on from NC_137330.1 coordinate 3,526,898, forward strand.
GATTCAGAATGAATGTTCCAGATGATGGGAGTTCCAGAAATGTGAATCATGAGGTGAGGAGAGATTGCTTCGCCCAGAGAGTGGTGAACCTATGGAATTCACTGATGTATTGGTTACGCGCATTGGCCATGTTAAATTCTCCCTCAGTGTACCTGGTCAGACAACGGTGTATGGCGACTAGGGGATTTTCACACTAACTTAATTGCATTGTTTATGTAAGCCTTCTTGTGACACTAATAAATAAACTTTTAAACTTTAATCTTTACACAGAAGTAATTGAGGACAAAACGTTGCGTGTTTTCAAGAAGGGATTAGATATAGGACTTGAGGCTAAAAAAGATCAAGAGTTATGTGGGTAACTCGTGATCAGGCTATTGAATTTGCTATTCAGTTTTGATCACAATGAAAGACAGTGCAGGCTCGAATGGGCTAGCCCTACTTTTTACTTTCTGTGTACACATCTATGTAGATTGACTAAAACCTTAGCACCTTTATTGCTATTGCTGGATAACAAAGCATTGTGAATCAGACACTGATACACGCAATAGATATACAAAAGTCAGACCGGGAAAATGTCTGTGCCATAATAGTGATACTATTTGCAAATTAACTAATTTACCAAATGACAATTTAATTTTATTCAACTAATAGAGGTCCTGTGGTGCGAGTTGTAATGTATTACATGCAATCAGACTTTCCCAAAGGAATACGTGGAGTCTCATGATAACATCTACAGCCCGGTTGAACTTAATTATAGAAGTCCATATAACTAAGAAAAACAATTAAAGCTTAACTTCTGCATAACTGATGTTATCTACTGAACAGTTACTCGACTGACCATTGCGTGAATCTAAAAAGTCAAAAGAAAACATCAGTGGTATAGTTCCACAATTACATATTTGGGCATGAATGATCAATAATAAATCAATTGCGGATATTTATTCCTGCGTTTACAATATTTAAAATAATTCAACCAATAATTCTGGAGAATACAATACTTGTACGATGCTAGATGCGCAGGTAAAACATTTCTTTTTCTTGAACTATAGGATTGAGGAATATCTTTACATGGACATTGGCAACTGCCAGAAGCCAGTTCCCTTCAGTCATGCTCCGAAGACCATGAGGTTAGTATAGCAGAAATGTATTTTCTGGTCGTTCTAATTCAAGATCGATGAAACAGTCACGTGACTGTGAGGAATTAAAAATCATCCGTCATCACTTGAGTGGAGTACACAGGCAGTTCAACCAGATTTTTTTTCCGATTCTATCGTGATATTATGAAATGAACTAAGCAGGATGCACAAGGAAAATAAGTTACAATATGTTAACATCAGTTCTCGGCTTACCGATATTTTGACACGTTCCCACAAGTGCATGCTCACTCTTAATTTCAGGCGGAACTTCACTTGCGTCCTGAGGTCCATTTCTAGATGTATCACTTTGCACAAAAGACATACAGGTATTAACGAAGAATGTGCATAAGAATAAGGACGTCCAATTTAGCTTCTACAAAATGCAAACAAGAGAACACTTGCAACTCAAAAATTATCCAAAATAGAAATTTAAGTGCATTTATCATTAGTGTCACAAGTAGGCTTACGTTTGATTTGATTTATTATTGCCGCATGTATTAATATACAGTGAAAAGTATTGTTTGTTGCGCAATATACAGGTAAAACGTGCTGTTCATAGATAAGGAAACGAGAGAGAGCAGAATGACAGTCTTAGCTAGGGTGTAGAGAAAGATTAACATAATGCAAGGTAAGTCCATTCAAAAGCCAACAGCAGCAGGGAAGAAGTTGTTCTTGAGTCGGTTGGTACGTGACCTCAGACTTTTATATATTCTTTTTCCCAAAGAAGGTGGGAGAGAGAATGTCCGGGCTGCGTGTGGTCCTGGCTGCTTTGCTGAGGCAGCGGGAAGTGTAGACAGAGTCAATGGATGGGACGTTGGTTTGGGTGATGTGTTGGGCAACATTTGCGACCTTTTGTGTTTCCTTGTGGTCTTGGGCAGAGCAGGGGACATACCAAGCTGTGATACAACCAGAAAGAATGTTTTCTAAGATGCATCTGTAAAGGTTGGTGAGAGTCGTAGCTGAAATGTCTTTAGTCTTCTAAGAAAATATCGGCATTGTTGGGCTTTCGTAACTATATAGTGTAAGCATGGGGGGACGAGGACAGATTTTTGATAATCTGGACTTGAAGCTCTCGACCCTTTCTACTTTGTCCCCATTGATGTAGACAGGGGCATGCTTCCTGAAGTCAATGACAATCTCCTTCATTTTGTTGATATTGAGGAAGGCAGTATTGTTGCCGCACCAGTCCATAAGATTCTCTATCTGATTCCTGAACTCTTTCTCATCATTTTCTGAGATTCGACCCACTAAGGTGGCGTCATAAGCAAACTTGAATATCGATTTGGAGAGGAATTTTGCCTCACAGTCATAGGTATATAAGGAATACAGTAGGGGGATGAGAACACAGCCCTGTGGGACACCGGTGTTGAGGGTCATCATGGGAGGAGGTGTTGTTGCCTACCCTTAATGATTGTGGTCTGTGCGGTAGGAAGTTCAGGATCCATCACAGAGCGAGGTACCGAGGCCCAGGCCGGGGAGTTTGGAGATGAGTTTCATGGGAATAATATTGTGCTGAGTGCAGGACCAGGGAAATGGCGTCTGCTGTGGACCAATTGTGGCGGCAGGCAAACTGTAGTAGATCCAGATAGTCCGAGAGGCTGGAATTGATTTGTGTTATGATTAACCTTTCAAAGCACTTCATCCTGATGGAAATCAGAGCCACTGGCCAATTGTCATTAAGGCACACTGCTTATTTTGTCTCGGGTACGGAATGAAGGTCGTCTTCTTGAAGCAGATAGGGATCTCAGAATGTTGTAAAGACAGGTTGAAGATGTCTGAGAATACCTCCACCAGCTGATCCATGCAGGATCTGGGAGCAGAAAAAACAGCCTTGTGGTCTGATTTGCCAAAGTGTGGGCAGGCAATAGCGCGGTAGGCATGTTTGATATTTGTGTAGCAGTGATCTAGGATGTTTGGGCATCTGGTGGAGCAGAAGACGCATTGGCGATAACTTGGTAGTACGCTCTTGAGCTTGGCCTGATTGAAGTCCCCCGCACGATGAACATTAACACTGCAATGAAGGTAGTGTGAAAATCTGTTAGCCGCCACACTTCAGCCATGTTTGGGCACATTGGGGGAGAACTTAGCATGGCCAGTGCACCTCAACTGCAACTTTTGCGACTGTGGGAAGAAACCGCATTGGCCGGAACAATCCCACTCAAATACAAGGGAAACAGGCAGACTTCTCAGAGTCACCCAAGTCGGAATAGGACATGGATCCGTGCTGCTGCGAGGCAACAGTGAAAAACATTGTACCACCTTGCCGCACTATGCATGAAAACAGGAATTTGGAGAACATTCCGAATTTTCTGTTCAAGATTGTAAATTCGTCAGCGTCAGTTGGCAGTCCAATGTGCTTTTTAATGGCTTTCATCAACAATTTCCACCGCCTCCGAAGATAAACCCTGCGCCTCCCAACAACCCTCTGCTGTGTCAACAAGCATCCCCACATCTCCGCACAATGCATTTTCTAATGTTGTTAAACCAATAACTTCAATTTTTGCCGTGCTTGTCAGAGGAAGTTTTCTAACTTTGCGCCTGGTTGCTTCTTTCCCGTTTCAAACCGTTTCATAATCGTAAGAACCTTCCATCGCGATACCACCTCAGATAGCGTTCTCAGGTTTATCTTTTCAAACATGCTGAAAAGTGAACTCTTTCACTGTACATCTACCCCTGGTAAACATCCAATGTAACCTTTCTAAAAACATTGCAGCTTTCGTGAAATGCTGAAATCAGAACTACCCTCAAAAGCCGAACTCAAACATTCAAAGTGGCGTATTAATCCCGGTGTGACATTTTTAATTAGATAACTGATGCCTGCACTTACAAACCCAAGTGCAAACCCAAATAAGCATCATATCAACAGCTGTTAAAATCAGTCTATGGGGACACCTCCCTGTTCCGTATTAGTTACATTGATGTTAATCATTGCGCGCTGCTCAACATTGAACTCCAACTTCCTTCTTCTGTTCATATAACCGTTCCCTCTCTGCTCTCTTGCTGATGGCAACTCCAGTAATTCTTAGACGTCGCATGACCAATTCGGCGATCTCCCCCATACTTTGAAATGTTGTTCCCTCAACCCAATTCTGCCTCCATTATGTGATTGGGAAGTACAAATGTTGGGAAGTATAAAGATCATTCAGCTTATTCTTGAATACCAACGCTTTAGCTCATTTAACTCTTATGATCCATCTACCTTAACCCAGTGCTTCTCGTAATTGATCAAACTCGCTCACCATGAAAACAATGTTGTTGTCAATTAATTTGATCAGCTTCTATCTTCTTTTAACGCATATTGTCGCAGAACTATTTCGCTGCATAGGGAAGCGATTTGCCCCTTCATGTCTCTGCCGACATTCGGAACGAGCGTTATCAATTATTGCCATTCCCCTGCCTTTTTCCTGCTTTGCGTCCATGTAAGTATTTACCCAATACTCTGATCATTACACAAGTACATCTGCAAATATTTTCCTCAACGCCTCTTGTATCTTAGGTATTATTCACCATTGCGCGGTCTTGAACCTTTTTATTTCGTGTATACATCATTATAAATAAACCATGATCTGCAATGAATGGGTTGATGAAGGAATACCAACGCTGAATTGTTAAAAGCGAATAGGAGTAAGACAGAGCAAATCGGAGTAAGACAAACCCTTTAAATGTCCTAATGAAAATGTAGGGACAATTAAGTTTGGTTGAGGCAGTGTCATTGATACTCAGCATCTCATACTCAGAAGTCATTGTCTAAAATATATGTAAATTTATCTATCTTTTTGATATGGGTTTTCCTCAACTTCCTCACTGTTATTGTTAATCGGCTAGTCAAATGGCAGGTCAAAAGCAAGAGCTGCACTTAATGAACGGATCAGTTGTAACCGGATCAAGTCTAAATGTATCATAGAGTATTGATAGCGCAATGAGTCATGACTGCCGAAGTAAAATTGAACTTTTTCCACTATACCCACACTAATATACAGTAGCATTCATGGAGGGCGGCACGGTGAAACAATGGTTAGCACTGCTGCCTCACAGCAACAGGAATCCGGGTTCAGTTGCAGCTTTGGGTGAATATCTGTTTTTGGTCACCGTGTCTGTGTCGGTTTCCATCGGGTTGTCCAGTTTCCTCTCACAGTCCAAAGATGTACAGGTTACGTGGATTGGTCATGCTAAATTGCCTGTGGTGTCCCAAGATATGTGGGTGTGCATAAATTAGCGTTGGTAGCATGTGGGTTTAGGGAACCAGGACAGGGTATAGGGCCTGGGTTAGTCACTGTTCGAAGATCCATGCAGACTAGATGGGCAGATTGTCCGCTGCTGCACTTTAGGGATTCTGTGACTCCATGGTGAATTACTGAAAGATTTGCATCATGGGCCAAAACGACGTTTACACCTATCTTTCTTCTTTTAACACATACACGTTCATAATAAAAATTTGGATAACTTACCCCTGCTGCTGGGAAACGCTGGAAGGATTGTCTAGATAAAACAAGAATGGACATTGGTCAGAATGTTATCTTGTAAACATTTCATGACAATCGCTTACAGATGACTTGCGTTTATTTCGCTGATCGGAAAACAGCGAACACTTTAATTGGTCATAATTGCAAAGTACTTCCAGTCCATGCATTAAGTTGAAGGTCGTATTATGCGTTATGAACTGAACAAACAACATTGTTTAAACTTGCACTTTGCCTTATAATTTACCGAAATTGTTTGGAAACTCGCTGTTGAGCAAACACAAAGCTCGCTACAGAACACGTGAGTTGTGTGTGATCAGAGCAAGGTATTTTGCGTGTTTCACAGTTATTTTGAAGTACTGATTGGCTCCGAAGCAGAGATTTTAACAGGATGTAATTAAATGTCAGGAACGGTAGAACAGTAGTTGACGTAATTATCGGTTGGGGGGGAAATGACTCTAAAAAGAAAAGCTACGTGCTGTTTTAATTTCTAGTTTATAGACCTCCAGCAACCGAGTTCCATCCTGTATAGCGTCCATTTTAAATTCCTGATTATGTCATTGTTTAAGGCTTACCACCCCGAAATTTAGAAGAACACTTCTCAAAGATTTTCAATCTATCAACATAACCGAAAACACTCACTCCCTCTATATTCTCGATTTTTTTAATTTCACTTCTATGTCCACAATTTTACACGACAGACCAACCTCTCCTTCACTGACTCTGTCTACACTTTCCGCTGCCTCGGAAAAGCAGCCAGCATAATTAAGGGTATACGCACAGCAGACATTCTCTCTTCCCCACCTTCTTCCGTTGGCAAAAAGATACAAAAGTCTGACGTCACGCAACAAGCGACTCAAGAATAGTTTCTACCCTGTTGCCACCAGACTTTTGAATGGAAATACCTTGCATTAAGTTGATCTTCCTCTAGATTCTAGCTATGACTGCAACACTACGTTCTGCACTCTCTCGATTCCTTCTCTCTGAATGGTACACTTTGTCTGTATTGCACGCAAGAAACATTTTTCACTGTGTACTAGTACATGGGACAATAATCAAACAAATCATATCAAAAATTAAACACTCAACTATTTCTGATATGGAGGTTCATCATAACGCCCTTATATTTACACTCTGAAAAAAATACTTAGCATGAACAAAGTGGTTCTTTATGCATCTGTTGAAATGTTTCAAGTTAAGCACTGCACCCATGAGCAGTCCACACACAAATCTAAACAGTCACCGTTTGAACCTATTCTGTTACTTCTCACTGAACTAAGGTGTTGCAACCCATGTTCCAGCCGATTATTTACTCTATGTGTTTTGCTTTGTGGCATTTGATGATACTCCAATGTGTAACAGCCATGTCCACAATGCCCGTTGCAGAATCTTCATCAACTATGCAATTTTCCTGAGCAGATTACTCAGCAAGATTAACAAAACATTATTTACATTTGTCAAATGTATGCCAAAGTATCGATTCATTCATTGTAGATCAAACTTTTGTGAATATCATCTAAGATTATAATTTCGGAAAGTTTTTTTTCTGTATTTAGTTGAATGGCTTTGTTTCAGTGGTTAAGATTTGTAACAACTGCAGATTTCCACTCCTCTCCCACCAAACCTGCCTCTAAGAAGGATATGAACAAGAACGATTATGGGCAATGTAAGCTAAATTTCTCATTTAGTTTATTCAGAGTCCCTATATGCATCCCACCTTTCTTCTTAACTCATCCAATTTAAGTTCAACTAACGTTCCATTCGCACCTCTTTGTATTCAGTTTGCATCTGGTCCACATTCTAAGTTCCTCAGCTTTCATTACGAGGGTTGGTGCACAACTCCTCCAAGTGCAGAATATCAAAACCCTGATTTAAAAAGCGAACCTCCTTATTGATGAGCACTGCAATAAGCAAATATACGCGTTAATTGCGATGAACGTTGTCAGCCTGACCATTTTTTTCCAACCAGAATATCCTGCCAAATATCATTGCACTACAGCATGGAGAATTTCAGGAAAGTATTAATGATTTACCATGTGTTATCTATCTTTTATCTAATTCCCATTTCTACAGCAGACCACGTGACATGTGCTGGTTGCTCCTCACACTCCATCTCAGCGAAATGCAGGGAAAAAAATGAAAATCCCAAACCTGATAAACGCAAGCCTTTTAACAACCACCGGTAGAGTAGATCGTTAACACTCTTGGAATGAGCTACATGTGCCTCTGCTTTTCATTTTACACACACCAGGAAAAGCATAAGAATACCATGTTTCAGAGAATGGCAACAATTTGTAAGATGGGAGGCAACGGCACCATTGCATGGCAGGTTGATTCAAATTGGCTGGGGCAAAGTTTGCTAGAAAAGATAAACATTCATACGCAGGAATCTGATTCACAAAAAGAAAATCACACCTTGAAGCATCCCTTTTTTGGTAGTAACGGGAGGTTTCTGAATTGTTTTCTTCTTGGAAGTGCCAGATCTCACCAAATTCAAATTGGCCAATCTATCGGGCGTCGTTGTATTTTTCTCTTTCCAGACAAGTTATTTAGGCCGTCTAAGTTTCGGCATCGTTATGTTTGCGCTAATAAATGCAAGATGGCAAAGCTTTGGCAACGTGTTTCTCTGCTCACAGCTTTTCAAGTTATTCTAAGGAATTGATTGTTTTATTATATCTGAAAACACTGTTTGTTCATGGAAGTCACCCTGTTAGATACATAGCCCTATAATTAAATATTGAGCAGATATAATCTTGTTGAGGGACTTTTGCATTGTACATTTCCTACCTTGCTTCTTTTTCCTCTGTCTGGAGCAAAACCATGCAAGTACAGCAGGGATAAGGATGATTGCTGAAACCGATGCGCTGATGGCAGCTGTATGGCTCTGCGCTAGATTGAAATAAAGTTATCTTATGAACATCTTGGTACCGCATCAGGCGTCAAATATTACATATTGCACTGTGACTTCTGCACAATAACCATTCGTTCTCTTTTTGCCTCAGTATCTCAGCAGGTAAATACTAACCCCTGTACCACCAAGTTGCATGTTTGATTATTGCAATGTTGTAGCTTCTGGCCTAGTAATTCCCAACAACAATAAAATGTAGCCAATCCAAAAATCCAATTTCCACGTTCAATGCCTCTCTTTTATTCAACTATAAAACTATGGATACCCCCTATACGGCCTGCACGGATTCTCGGAAACAGCACCCCACACTGATCTTCCCCTCTACTCTATCCCTGTAACCCGGACATTTATGATGGCATATTCACGTAACAAACATTTTGGGACACTAAGGAGTCATTTAGCATCTAACCTGCACATATTTGGAATCACTTCCGTGCAGTTCCTATGCGATAAATGTAGACACTGAAATGAATAATCTTATGAGCTTACAAAGACACATCAACTCCATTTTCTACTCACAACCTACGACGGCCGATTGAAACGAAATGCTACTTTTGTCCCATCATACCTGGAAGCACTTTGAATCAACTCCTCCGAACGAACTGGTCACATTTCAATCAATATTATCGTCTACAGTCACCTCTCCCTCCTCTCTTTCTCTTTCTGCCTCCCCCGCCCGTCCCCACCTACCCCCCCCCCCACCCCACCACACCCACCGCCAGTTTGACCGTACTTTATGAAGAATGGCTGAATATTTTATCTATGGGCTCATTTAAGATTTGACAAATGAGAGTGAACAATGTGGAAATATAAAAAAAAGTGATTGGGGTTTCTCAGGGCAGATACCAGGCAGCATGTTTCTACTTGTAGAAGGGACCAGGACTACAGGACACAGTGCAATATCACAGGCGCATTTTTTGGATGGATATCATAAAGTCCCTACAGTGCAGAAGAAGGCCATTTCGCCCATCAAGTCTGTACAGGGTTCAAAACAACCAGGCCCTATCCCCTTAACCCCATTTACTACCCTGCTAGCACAGCCCCCAGCCCCACACCCGCCCCGGAAGACGGGTCCCTGGCATTGGCGCGGCAGTGCTAACCGCTATGCCACCGTGCTGCCCAAGAGTTATTTTCTGTCTCCCTCGAGGAGACATGAAATAGTTACTGGAAAAGTGATCTCCTACCATTACTCAAGTTGGGCCATTGAATTTACCCAAAGCGGATTTTGGAGTCAGCTTGGAATCAAGCAGTATGGTGAAAGAAGAGAAGAAAGATCAGACAACAATGAAATAAGTTCAAAGTGCGTGTCCTTATAACTCATAAGTTGATGTTTTGTCCTTCGCAATCTCTCTCAAGATCACAATCTCCAAAGTTTTTATGTTGAATCGCATTTAAATGTTGCTGGGTTGTTAGAGAAGCAATGTTGTTTTATCACTATAAAAATGAAAAGCTGAAATGTAATGTTGACATGGCGTCCATCATGTTGTATGCGCAAAAGTGAATCATTGAGATGTGTACCTGAAGGAAAAGTGCACCATAACTTCAACTTGAGTCAGAATATCCAGTTACCTGGTGCTGTAATATCGACATAATTGCTGGTTGTGTTAAATGACACTTCATTTGGCCCTCTGTTTATCACTGCACAGTGATATCGCCCTTTGTCGCGTATCTGGAACGAATGAATATTCAGCTGACTCCCATCCGTGCTGAAATTATAATAATTGCTGGCGTTTTCCAATTGCTGATTGTTTAGGTACCAATGGAAATGTGGCAAAGTACCTTCCTTCAATTGGCAGTGAAGAACGAGAGGATCACCGATTGAAATCTCAGTTTTGTTCGAGTTCGAAGTTAGAAAAGCGCCGGCAACAGGAACTGAAGAGAAACAAATAAGTTTGCAAGGTTAGAAAATTAATTTACAGTGGCACAGTGGTGCGGGTGATAGAGTGGTTTGCTAACTAACCCGGGTTTGATTACCGGTTTGGGCCACTGTCAATGTGGAGTTTGCATGCTCTCTATGTTTGCGTGCGGTTCTCCGGATGCTCCGGATTCCTCCCACAGTCCAAAGATGTGCAAGTTCGCTGAATTTCCCAGGGTAACTTCTCCCTCCGTGTACCCGAACAGGGGTAACGACTAGGGGATTTTCAAGGTAATTTGACTGCAGTGTGAATGTAAGCGTAATTGTTACTAATAAATAAATAAATAAGATTGGAAAACGGAAGCCTGTTTTGGATGCTATCTTGGATTAAATTTCATTCATTCAATTCCCTTTCCATTCAAAATCCTGACGATTTCTCTGGGCACTCGATTTCAAAGCCCACCGCTGCAAGTGTTGGAATTTGAAGTAAGCAACAAATCTGAAATTTAAATTGCCACCCGAGCTTGCTGCGGACGCAGAGAGTGGACATGAAAGATCACTGGCCGATAGAATAAAGGATAATTCTAAGTTGTTTTACAGGTGCATGAAGATTAAAGGGGTAACTAGGGAAAGAGTCGGTCCCACAGTGATCATTTGTGTGTGGAGTCAAAGGACATAGTTAAGGTTGTAATTCGTGTGGACAGATTGTGTTGGTGTCCACTAGTGGAAAGACGATGCGGCTAAAAAGAAAAATCAGGAGAAGGCCTGTTATCAAGTTAGATCAATTTACGTACACATTGATTAAGAAGTTGAGAATTCTGGATGGCTTAAAAATAGATAAATCTTCAGGGCCGAATGAAATGCATCCCAGGATATTGAGTGAGCCAAGAGAGGAGAAAACTTGTGTACTAGCAATAATTTTCAATTCCTCCCAGGTCACATGAGAGATGCCAGAGGACTGGAAAATAACAAATTTGGCATACTATTAAAGAACGGAGGAAGTAAAAACCAAAAAAAACATAGACTAGTCAGCCAATCCACAGTGATGGTGGTTGGGGAGTTGGGGGTGGGGGAGGGCGGAGGGTGGAGGAGGGAGGGTTGTCAGAAGTAATTCTGTGACATAGAATTAACCTGCATTTGGAGGGGCAGGGATTAATCATAAACAGTCAGCATGCATTTGTTAAGGAGAGGTCGTGTCTGATCGATGTTGTTTGAGTTTTCGTAGAGATGGCCAGATATGTGGATGAGGATAATGCATACAGCATAATCTTCCTCGACTTCAGCAAGGCTTTTTTCAGCGACCCACGAGGGGTACTGAAGGTAAGACCCCATGGGATCAAATAAAATTTGGACAATGGGTCTTGAATTGGCGGAGTGGTAGGAAGCAGATGTGATGTACCACAAGTGCTTTTTGGACTGGAACATAAGAACATAAGAAATAGGAGCAGGAGAAGGCCATCTAGCCCTTCGAGCCTGCCCCGCCATTCAATAAGATCATGGCTGATCTGTCGTGGCTCAGTTCCACATTCCCGCCCTCTCCCCATAACCCTTAATCCCCTCGCTTATCAAAAACCCATCAACCCGCGTCTTAAAAATAGTTAGCGAGGCAGCCTCCACCACTTCAACAGGCAGAGAATTCCAGAGATTCACCACCCTTTGAGTGAAGAAGTTTCTCCTCAACTCCGTTCTAAACCGCCCCCCCTTTATCTTGAGGCTGTGCCCCCTAGTCCTACTGTCCTTTCTGAGTGGGAAGAGTCTCTCCACCTCTATCCTATCCATCCCATTCATCATCTTATACGTCTCAATGAGATCTCCCCTCATTCTTCTAAACTCTAATGAGTACAAGCCTAGTTTATTCAGCCTCTCCTCATAGCTCAACCCCCTCAACTCCAGTATCAGCCTAGTAAACCTCCTCTGCACTCCCTCCAAGGCCAAAATACCCTTGCGTAAGTGCGGCGACCAAAACTGCACACAGTACTCCAGCTGCAGCCTCACCAATGCCCTATACAACTGCAGCAAGACCTCCCTACTTTTATATTCAATCCCCCTCGCTATGAAGGCCAGCATCCCATTCGCCTTCCTGACCACCTGCTGCACCTGCAGGCTGGGTTTCTGCGACTCATGCACAAGGACCGCGAGGTCCCTCTGCACCGTCGCCTGCTGCAGTTTTTCGCCACGTAAGTAATAGTCCTTCCTACCATTATTCCTACCAAAGTGGACCACCTCGCACTTTCCAACATTAAATTCCATTTGCCATTTCCTGGCCCATTCGCCCAGCCTATCTAGATCCTTCTGCAGACTCTCCACACCCTCCGCGCAATTTGCCATTCCACCAATCTTGGTGTCATCAGCAAATTTCGACACCATACACTCTGTTCCCTTCTCCAGATCATCTATATCAGGTTCTGCAGGAATTCTTGCTCAGGATCTTGCAGTTTGTGATATATTGATGATTTAAACATGAACGTGGGAAGTTGATCAGTAAATTCGTAGGTGACACGAAAATTGCTCGGGTATACAATAATGTGGAGAATATTCTTAGATTATAGAAGGATATAAGTGGGCTGATCAGATGAGCTGATATTAATGATTGGAAATAGATTCAGATAAGTGTAAGATGACGCACTTTGAAGGGTCAAACAAGACAGGGGAATATATGACGAATGGTAGGGGTCTGGGAAGCGCAGAAATCAGAGGGACATTCTTGTCCATGTACATTGGTCACTTAAGGTAGCAGAAGCGGTGGACAATATGGTTAAGAAATCATGTGGTATACTTGTCTTTATTAGATGATGTTTACTGTATAAGAGCAGGAGGACATGCTAAAACAGTTCGACCATTGATCAGTTCACGGCTACAACAGCTCTGCAATATACATTATCGGAGGGATGTGATATCACGAGGAATGATGCAAAGCTTTCTATACACATATAAAGAGCAAGGGAGAGGGCTGGCTCACTCAAGGACAGGAAAGGGAATTTATGCGTGGAGTCAGAGGAAATGGGTGAGGTGCTAAATGAGTATTCACCAAAGAGAAGGCTGGATGGATGATAAGTCAGGGAAAGGATGAGTAGATAATTTGAGTCATGTGATCAAAAAGGAGGCGGTATTGGGGTTCTTGAGAAACATTAAGGTAGACGAGTCCCCAGGGTTTGATGGGATATACCCCAGAATACTGAGAGAGGCAAGGGAGGAAATTGCTGGGGCCTTGCGAGAAATCTTTGTATCCTCACTGGCTACAGGGGAGGTTCCAGAGGATTGGAGAATAGCCAATGTTGTTCCTTTGTTTAAGAAGGGTAGCAAGAATAATCCAGTAATTACTGGCCGATCAACCTTACATCAGTGGTAGGGAAATTGTTGGAGTGGATGCTTCGAAACAGGATTTATTCCCACTTGGAAGTAAGTGGACGTATTTGTGAGAGGCAACATGGTTTTGCGAAGGGAAGGTCATGTCTCACGAACTTGACCAAGTTTTTTGCTGAGGTGACAAAGATGATTGATGAGGGTGGGACAGTAGATGTTGCCTACATGGACTTCAGGAAGGCCTTTGACAAGATCCCTCATGGCAGACTGGTGCAGAAGGTGAAGTCGCATGGGATCAGAGGTGAGCTGGCAAGGTGGATACAATACTTATTCGACAATCACCAGGCAAAACTATTCTCTTCCTGTTGGGAAACTCTTCAGCGGTCACGGGCCTGCGGCCTCTGATCTTCAGGTAAACGTTCTGCAAGGAGGCCTTCGTGACACACAACAGCTCAGAGTCGCTGAGCAGAGACTGATAGCCAAGTTCTGCATACATGAGGACGGCCTCAACCAGGATCTTGGGTTCATGTCACACTAGCTAAAACCCCCACGACTTGCCTGGATTTGCAAAATCTCACTAACTGTCCTGTCTGAAGACAATACGCGTCTCTTTAACTGTGCTTAATGCTCTCTCTACTCACATTGTCTGTACCTTTAAGATTTGACTAGCTGTAAAGAATCCCATTCCAATCATTATTTTGTAAATCGAGTTTGTGTCATTATATGCCCTGTCTGTGAACAGAGCTCCCACTCACGTGATGAAGGAGCAACGCTCCAAAAGCTAGTGGTGTTTGCTACCAAGTAAACCTGTTAGACTTTAACCTGGTTTTGTGAAGCTTCTTACTTGATAAAGAAGACAGAGGGTAGCAGTGGAATGGTGTGTTCCTCAATGGAGGGCTGTGACAAGTAGTGTTCCTCAGGGACCAGAGCTGGGACCTTTGTTGTTTGTAATGTATACATATAAATGATTCGGAAGAAAATGTAACTGGATTCATTTAGTAAGTGTGCGGGCGACAAAAAGGTTGGTGATCTGTGGGTAGTGATGAGGACAATCAGAGGATACAGTAGGGTATAGATCAGTTTGAGACATGGGGGTGGAAAGACGGCAGATGAAGTTTAATCCAAACACATGTGAGGTAATGCATTTTGGAAGGTCTAATACAGATGGGAAATGTGCACTAAATAATGCCCTTAAGAGTACTGATAGGCAAAGGGATCTTTGTGTACAGGTACACATGCCATTGAAAGTGGCAATGAACGTGGAGAAGATGGTCAAGAAGGCATATGGCATTCTTGCTTTCATAGGCTGGGGTATTGAGTTTAAAATTTGGCAAGTCATGTTGGAGCTTTATAGAATATTAGTTAGGCTGCACTTGGAATAATGTGTTCATTTTCTGGTCACCACACTACCAGAAGAGTGTGGAGGCTTTGGAGAGGGTACAGAAAAGTTTGTTGCCTGCTATTGAAGTCATTGGCTATGAGGGGAGGTTGGAGAAACTTGGTTTGCTCTCACTGGATCAATGGAGGTTGAGGGATGACCTGATACAAGTCTACAAGATTATGAGAGGCATGGACAGAATGGATAGTCAGAATTTTTTCCCGGGGGGAAGGTTCAATTACTAGGGGGGCATAAGTTTAAGGTGTGACGTGCAAGGTTTAAAGAGATGTACAAGGCAGATTTTTAACATGGAGTAGTGGATGCCTGGAGCTTGTTGCCGGGGGAGATAGTGGAAGCGGATAGGGTAGTGACTTTTAAGGGGTGTCTTGACAAGTATATAAGTAGGATAGGAATTGAGGGATATGGTCCTCAGAAGGGTAGGGGGTTTTAGTTGACAGGCAGCATGGCCGGTGCAGGCTTAGAGGGCTGAAGGGCCTGTTCCTGTGTTGTAATTTCCTTTGATCTTTGTTCTTGATGATTTACTGTGTTGTTGCCTGGGTTGGAGCATGAATGGAGCAAACAGGGGGTGAGTCTGGGTAAGGTGCCATTTCCAAGAGTCGGTGCAGTGTCATTGGACCGAAATGGTCTCCCTCTGCACTATGAGCATTCTATGGGATTCTAAACATTTCCTCTCACTGGGGGATCAATGACCAGGTGGTATAGTTGTGCACTAAGGGGAAGGAGATTTAGAGGGGTGTGAGGAAAACGTTTTTTTTTACTAAAAGGATGGTTGGACTCTGAAACGAACTACCAAAAGATTAGTGCAGACAGATACGCCCATAACATTGAAGCAGAAATGGAATCTGCATTGGTGATGCCAAGGCATGCAAGGTTCAGCTAAGTAGAGAAAAGTAGGATTTTAATAATTCGAGGGTTTGTCTTTGACTGAGGCAGATGAGATGGAGAAAAGGACCCTTTTCTGCCATATGCACATCAATGGTTCAATGACAATAAATCAGATGCATGGCTTGTATGTGAATCACTAATTTTATTCCACCACTAAATTCTTGCCAATCTGTACTGCCTTGAAGGACAAGGGAAGTGGCTGCATGAGAACACCACTGTTTGCAACTCGCCCTCTGACCCACACAGATTAGCCAGCAGAATTAAGGAAAATTCTAATGCTTTTTATGCATATATAAAAAGCAAGAGGGTAGCCAGGGAAAAGGTTGGCCTACTCAAGGACAGGGGAGGGAGTCTATGCGTGGAGTCAGAGGGAGTGGTCGAGATATTAAATGAGTACTTAGATCATAGATCCCTGCAGTGCAGAAAGAGGCCATTCGGCCCATCGAGTCCACACCAAACACAATCCCACCCAGGACGTACCCCCATATTCCTACATATTATACCCACTAATCCCTCTAACCTGTGCTAGCCTGGACACTAAGGGGCAATTTCTTAGTATGACCAATCAACTTAACCAGCACATCTAGTGTGGGAGGAAACCGAAGGAAACCCACACAGACACGAGGAGAACGTGTAAACTCCACACAGACAGTGACCCGAGCCGAGAATCGAACCCAGGACACTGGAGCTGTGAAGCAGCAGTGCTAACCACGCGTGCTACCGTACTTTGCATCAATATTCACAAAAGAGAAGGACTTCGTGGATGGTGATTCTGGGAAATGGTGTGTAGATACTTTGAGTCATGTTGAGATCAAAAAGGAAGAGGTATTGGGGTTTTTGAGAAACATTAAGTTAGACAAGTCCCCAGGGCCTGATGGGATATACCCCAGTGTACTGAGAGAGGCAAAGGAAGAAATTGCTGGGGCCGTGAGAGAAATCTTTATATCTTCACTGGCTACAGAGGAGGTCGCAGAGGAATGGAGAATAACCAAAGTTGTTCCTTTGTTTAAGAAGGGTAGCAAAATAATCCAGGTAATTATAGGCCAGTGAGTCTTACATCAGTGGCAGTGAAATTATTGGACAGAGTTTTTCAAAACAGGATTTACTCTTACTTGGAGATAAGTGGGCGTATTAGCAAGAGTCAACATGATTTTGTGAAGGGTAGGCCGTGCCTCACTAACTTGATCAAGGTTTTTGAGAAAGTGACGAAGATGATTGATAATGGTAGGGCAGTGGATGTAGTCTACATGGACTTCATTAAGGCTTTTGATAAGGTTCTTCATGGCAGGCTGGTGAAGAAGGTGAAGTCGCATGGAATCAGAGGTAAATTGACAAGGCCGATACAGAACTGGCTCGGTCATAGAAGACACAGAGTAGGAATGGAAGGATGTGTCTCTGAATGGACGACTGTGACAAGTAGCGTTCCTCAGAGATCAGTGCTGGGACTTTTGCTGATTGTAATATGTATCAAAAATTTGGAGGAAAATGTAATCGGTTTTGAAAATTTGCGGACGACACAAAGTTTGGTGGATTTGTGGATATTGATGAGGGCCATCAGAGAATACAGCAGGTTATAGGTCGGTTGGAGACGTGGGTGGAGAGATGGCAGATAGAGTGTAATTCCGACAAATGTGAGGCAATGCATTTTGCAAAGTATAATACAGAGAGGAATATACAGTAAATGGCAGAACCCTCAAGAGTATTGATAGGCAGAGGTATGCAGCTACACAGTTCACCGAAAGTGGCAACGCAGGTGAAGAAGATATTTAAGGAGGCATATGGTATGCTTGCCTTCAACGGCCGGTGCTTTGAATTTAATAATTGACAAGTTATGTTGAAGCCTTCTAGGATCTTAATTAAGCTGCACTTGGAAAATTGTGTTCAATTCTGGCCGCCACACTACCAGAAGAATGTGGAGGCTTTGGAGAAGGTACAGAAAATACTTACCAGAATGTTGCTTGGCATGGAGGGCATTAGCTATGATGAGAAGTTGGAGAAACTTGATTTGTTCTCAGTGGAACAAATCCACTGGTTGAGGGCGACCTGAGAGAAGTCTATAAGATTATGACGGGCATATAGAGAGTGGAGAGTCGTATGTTTCTTTCCCAGGGTGGAAGAGTCAATTACTAAGGCGCATAAGTTTAAGGTGCGAGGGGCAAGTTTTAAACGAGATGAATGAGGAAGTGCCATTTAGCACAACCTTGCTGCCGCGGGAGGCCGTGGAAGCAGATCCGATGGTGACTTTTAAGGGGCGTCTTGACAAATACATGAATAGGATGGGAATGGAGGGATATGGTCCCCTGTGGTGTCGGGGGCTTCAGTTCAGACGGGCAGCATGGTCAGTGCAGGCTTGGAGGGCCAAAGGACCTGTTCCTCTGCTGTATTTTTCTTTGTTCTATGCTGTTTGTTCACACGCCAACCCGAGTTGGACGTTTTTGCCTCATTATTGCTCGAAATAAGAAGCTTATGGTGGGAAGTCAGAACTTCAGCAAGACGTTGCCACAGGTGCACCTTGTCAAACGTAAATAGAGATGAGCAATAAAGGTGCTGGGACACCAAACGAAGCCCGAGATATGCGAAAGAATAATCAGGAAACCACTCACCTAGCACTGCCAGACGGATGGATTCGCTGTATAGAAGCACTTCTGTTGCCTGGTTTGAAACGCTGCAACTGTAATTTCCTTCAATGCTATCTCCGACAGTAACGATTTGATAAGTAATTGTTGTCTGGTGGGAGGTCTCCTTGTGTACTGCTTTGTTCACATTGTGATAAAAGACATAGTCAATCGGGGTAGAACCGGTGGACACCGAGCAGGTCAATGAAAGTATCTCCCCCACTACGATCTCTGACCGGGGTTGGATTTCTAGATCGGGTTTTGAGACTGGAATTACTGGAATTATGAAGAAAAATGTCAGTTGCGTAGTTTTCATAATATTATTATTACAGGAAAATGGCGATCAGCGCATTCGACACACTATTGGTTACATCATTCAAAATGCAAGTCAATTGGAGCCTGGCTCTCTAACCCAGTAAATAGAAATATTCAAGCCTGAAGCATTAACCCACGAAAAATGTTATTGATTCAGATTACACCTTCACCCTCGGCCCCCACCCCACCCCTTCCTTGCCCCGCCCATCCCTTAAGTATAACAAAGGTTTTCTTCTTACTCAGTAAGCTTACCAATGGCTAAGCTCAATGTCAAGCTATCAGACTGGGCAGAGAAGTAGAAGATGGAATTTCGTTCATGGAACTGTGAGTTGATTTTTTTTGTAATGAAAGGAATTGGGAGAACAACTGCATAGTTCGAATTAGTGTGGTGGGATACAGTGATCTGTGCTACGTGGGTACCTGGCCTTGCGCCGGGGCAAACAAATTGAGACATCATGAATGCTTGCTCCGAGGACGTAAAAGGGAACAACCAGGTCAATGAAAACAGAAAATTTGAACTTTTTTTTGTAATCTCTTTCTGCTCACGTTTTGCTTAATCTGCTTATATTTTGTGCAACATGCTTCTGCTTTATTTTCAGAAAATCATCATCTGATCTATTCTGTTTTAACAACTATTTACATAAATCTGTTTAGGCCGCACGTCCTCTATTATATCCGGTTGAGACTAGTACAAGGTAGAATCAAGTGTGCGACGATCCATGGACGATTGCAGAGGACATTTAGAATAGTGGCTAGTTCTTGTAACCACAATGCTAGTTTGGAGAACCTAGGTTGTTCTTCTAGAACAAAAAGAGATTTAGCGGAGTTTTGATAAACGTGTACACGTTTACGGCGGACTTGGGTAGGATAGGTAGTGATAAACGGGTATATTTGTTTTATGGTGGCGCAGACTTAAGTCACCTTGATGTGGATATGCCGGCGTTGGACTGGAGTGGGCAGAGAAATAAGTTTCACAACAGCAGGTTGAGGTCCAACACGTTAATTTGTTATGCTCCGAAAGCTCGTGAATCCAAATACACCTATTGGACTTTAACCTGGTGTTGTGAGACTTCTTATTAAGTTACCACTGGACGTTAACCTGGTGTTGTTATTAAGTTACTTCGGCAGGACATTTTGAATTTCCTATGAAGAACGTCTCTTCCACGCAACTTATGGTAATAGCATGCAATTGACCATCTCTTTATATGTTCATTTTTATTTTCTTATTAGATTGCATTCGTTCTTAAGGAAGCGCAGCACCGTTTAATTTAGTATTTGTAGCCCTTTGTCTTTTTTTGTTGTGAGCTGTCGACAAGTCAATGCAACCAGGTAACTTGATAGGTCGCATGTGAAGCCAGTTAAATGCTGATGAATTCCGTGAGGCACGTGGGTCTCAAGAGGAACAAGGAAGGGAAATATTGGAAAATAAATTGAGTTTTAGTCCTATAATCAGTGTACTTGAATAACAACCATTTATTTCAAAGATATGTTGCGATGAATTCAAATTCGCATTTATTTTATTCAGTAGGGGGACATGGACATCCCCAGTTGCCCAGCATTTATTGCCCATTTCTAGTTGCCATTGTAAAGGTAGTAGTGAGTTGCCTTCTTCAAATGCTACAGTAATTTTTAGCAATTGATACAGCTGAATTATTACTATGCCATTTGAGAGGGCAGTCCAGAGTCAACCACATTGCTATGGCGCTGGAGTCAAATGCAGGCCAGAGCAGGTGAGGACGGCAGTTCTCCTTCAGTAAAGGACGTTAGTGATCAGATAGGATTGTCTGGCAATTGGCAATGGTTGCATGGCCATGAGTAGATTCTTAATTACGTGTATTTGTTATTGAACTCAAATTCCACCACATGGCATTCCGGGATTCGACTCAGGTTTCCTGGAGTATTAGTTAAATTGCTCGATTAATAGTTCAGCGATAATATCATTAGGTCATCACTTTCCCGAAATGTTCTGGAGATTAAGCTGATGATCTATGGATTTGTGATCTGATATTCTGGAGTTGTACGCATATTATAACACTGCTGAAGGGAATGTGTTTCTTTATGGCTGCCTCCAACATTGCATGCGGCAAAGCGGTCTATATTCGCCATATTTTAATTAATTCAAATGATGTGAGCATTGTTAGTTAGCCCTGCTTATGTTGCCCTCGAATTACTCTTGCCCAGCTGGTGGCGCGCTGCATTGTTGATCTAATGCATTTCATGTGGTAATGCTACAGCCACTGTGCTGCGAGGGAGGAAATTCAGTTGGACTCCAAGCCACAGCAATGGAACGGCGAAACATTTCCAACTCAGCGTGCTAAGGTAGTGGCGTTCTCATTTATCAGCTACCACTGTCCTTCGAGATGACAGCACTCTTAAGCATGTAAAGTGCTGAGTTTGGAGTCTTTGTGATGTCCTGCAGTTCATCGGCAAATTACGTTAGTCTGTTGGCGAGCTCCTCTCCTTAGCTGAGTACTTGACCGAACTGCATCATATGACTCCCCTAATCCCCTAATCCATTACCCCAACGAGTTTTCAAAATGGATATTAATTTGTTGCAAATTATAGAATATTCTCTTAATCCCCATTCATCTGATCCAATTGCTCGGAGTCATACTTCTCAAAGTTTCCTGCTACAAGCATAACCCAAGACAAATCAATCTGCATGATTACTGTGATATTAATGAAGTAAAAACGAATTTGAAGCATTTCTACTTACGTTTAACTGTAATGAAAAGTTCATCACTAATTTTGATCCGCACGCTCTCGTAAGTTGTTACTTGACATCGATAAAATCCTGAATCTTGTAACACAACAGGCTCTGTTACATAGTAGTCCTGCTCTGCACGCTGGATTAGAGGTTGCTCATTTTTGAAAAATGAGAACAACAGGGGGTAATATGTCTGCAATTGTTCAGTGGAACAGGTCAAATTTAACCGTTGGCCAATAAATACTTCTCCTTCCGGATCAACTTTCAACTTCGGTGGGGAACAGAGTTCTAAACAAAGAGAGAGGGGGGGAGGAGAACACATCAAGTTACTGCATTTGAAATACAGATCTGATATCACAGAACAAATATACATGGTTTTTACAAAGCATATCTTGCTTTGAAATTCTATGTTGTCAATTCCGCTTTGATTTAATTGAATGGCTATGCGAGGAATAATAATGATAATAGTTGCACGTGTCTCTGCTCTTTTTGTGGATGCAGGTGCTTGCATGGTCACCGTCGTTCGGGTGAAGGCGTTCTCAGCCACGGAAGAGGGAAGGTACAGTCCGGTAATGAATCTAGAATTTGGACACTGTGTCTGGATGAAATGACAGAGTTGGCCCTCAATAAATAAAATGGCTACTTGGCGTTAAACGTTTTATATAGATATGACTGATATTAACGGAATGAATAAATGACCTCCTCTACTTTGGAAGCTTTTCATCCTCGGAATGTATCTACTTCTGGCGAGACTCAGAAACACAATTCAAATTTCATGTTGTTATTGTTTTCAAGTGCAAACTGGCTGATTTCCATTCATGTTTCAAAGCATAACACGTTATGATGTGCTTTTCGAATGCTAATACAGGATAATAGTAATTATATATAAACCGGTAGTGTCTGTTGTTCATAGATATCCAAGATTAAATAAAGTCAATTTGTCATTGTCAATTTGTCCCCCATCAGACTCGAGGTTGTGTTAGAGTTGCATGGTCATGAGCAAACGATTGGCCTTGAACATCTGCGCCTCGTTTTTTTTTCCATGACGCAGTTGCACTCTGCCACTCACCATCAAAGCCTCGTCCACAACATATGATAGCTCGGGCCGCAAGATGCTGAGAAGCAGCATCCAGAATAGATGGGTGACCTGCCTTTGTACTTTGAGAATGTAACAGAGAACAAACACATTTTAAAAATCCCCACCTCTATTTCAGGTACGGAGAAACTGTCAGAAGAAGATCGGTTTGCAAAAAAAAACCTATCTCAACACCTTTGAGTTTCCACATGGCGTCCCTTTCAAATATAATTGAATTAAGGGATAATGTTGATGGAATTAAACGCGACAAATTATTCGAACGTTAATGTAAGTCGAATTGTGCGAGCATGTGTGATGCAGAAAGCTTCTGATCATAGTTTTTGGAAGGAAGATGAAAGGTCTTGTTGCTTCATAATTCCCGAGGGATCCATGAACAACGGGCAAGAACACTTCCATTGCTCGATATCTCCAACCCCATTCAATGATGGAGGGTTCATCTTATTTCACGTGTCTCTTCCAGACGTGTGTCAATGGTGCAAATATGAAATGTAGTTCCAATAATCGTAAATGTTGTTTTCAAAAACATTTCAAACTATTGTATCTTTGGCATATTTAAGCTGCTCGCCTTCCTAAATATCAGACTAATTGAAAAGGTAACCAATTTACCAACCTGATAGAGCGATGCTCACATCCTTAGAGATCCACTTTCGATATTTTATTCTGAGTTCACACCGATAAGATGCTTCATCTGAATATTGTGCTGTTTCTATGTTGAAGCTTCGTCCGCTCATTACTGGTGTAGAACCATTATTTCGATACCATTGGACTGTAAATTCTCCAAACATCCAAGAAGGCTTCCGACATTCCAAGACAATATCATCACCTAAAAGCGGGTGTTGTGGTTTCATATCCAGAGTTAAAATATCAGAAGCTGCTAAACGTGAGGGGAAATAGGACGTAAGTACAAATTCGAAAATGGCAACGTGCACTTATCAGACAATTAGAAAATAGTTTTCGAATGTGTAGCTCAAATTCAGTTTGGTCATATCTTATCAAGCACCATTAATGCTATGATTTCAAAGTAGTCAAACAATTTAACTTTCAGGAACTGGTGTTTATCCCATATGTTGAGTTCACGTTACTTGCATCATCCTTCAACGCTCCAAGAAGAGATTCTATAAACAGTGACGACATCCAACTTTATCTCATCAGTCATGGCGACAATGTATTAAATTATAATATATGAGATGCAGGCCAAGTATACTATGGGCCATTCCAAGAATTGGGAATACCCAGATTTTCCGGAAGTTCTGCACATTCTTCCAGCAACCACGAGCTAATTATTTTATTTTAGGCCCCATTACCCGAAAACGAAGCTGGAGGCAATTTCATGGCCTCACTCCACCGGCCTAATCTCGTCAAGATAGAGTCAGAAAAACATCTAATCTCGTAAAACGTTTTCCTTTTCGACTTCCAAGTCATTGAAGTGCCTCTTGGACAGTCCAGATGTAATTTAGAGTTATAATATGGGGAAATTGTTTTGATTAATTACAGTTGATCATTCATTAGACCTCTTTATTTTGAAGGTGAAGAATTGTGCGGGCAATGCAGAACCCTTTCGCACTGTGTTTCAAACTCTCAATGTTTTCCACCCAAATGAATTGTAGCCGCGGTTAACGCGGATCGGGTGTTCATATTACTTTCGACAACAAAGTAAAGAGAGAAACAAGTATCAAGCATTGACCGGCTTGAAAGGCGAGGGAAACTCATGGGCTCAATGGCCAACGCCTTTTCCTATGCCACGATATCTAAATGAAATGCGATTGGATCTGACCATGTATTTCACCGTGCATTGGGGCGACACGGTGGCACAGTGTTTAGCTCTGCGGCCTCATAGGTCTAAGGACCCGGATACGATTCCCGGCTTGGGTCACTGTCTGTGTGGAGTTTGTACATTCGCACTGTGTCTGTGTGGGTTTCCTCCGGTTTACTCCCGCGTTTTGAAAGACGTGCTGTTTCGGTGAATTGACCCGAATAGGTGTCGGAAAGTGGCGAATAGGTGATTTTTCACAGTAATTGCCTTAACTGTGACGAATAAATTACCCTGAACTTTAAGGTGAATTCATGTGCAATACATTATAAATTCGACAATAATAACATGTGGAATAGTCCAACACTGAATTAAAATATGTTATATGGCTTGAAATATGTTACGTTATTCATATGAAAGAAATAATACGGTCAGCATTCATAGTGCATTTGGGCCACAGATGCATTTTACCTACGATGTTGACACAACTTACAAACTAATCTACTTAAGACTTCACATATAAGTCAACATAATTTAAACGAGAAAAGCCAAGTAAACGCTGCAGAAGTGACACACTGAATTAAGATACAGCACAGCGCATCATATAGAATCGAAACTCTCCTTTGATATTGCAATTCAGGAGTCCGAAAGAAAGAGTAATCTAAAATCAAGCTGCGAGATACCATTAGACAATAAGTGAATACTGACATTGCCTTGCAAAGTGCATAAGTCCCTGTTCCATTCAGGAAGATAAAGACTAAATAAAGTTCAAATTGTTCCAAGTATTGAAATTAATTCTAAATTATATTCCTCAGAGGATCAGATACATTTGCTTCGGTTTCCATCATTTGAAGTTGAAGGCAATTAAATTGGTAAGGAAGTGGGCACGGAAAACTATCATCCGTTTGACATTAGTGCACAGAATTAGCCTCTACACTCTGTTGTGAAAATACTGGCAGATACAATCTGTAGCGACGTTAACTCGATTCTGGAGACACGGGGATATCACTTGTTAGCGAATGAGATAAATCACTAGCCCATTAATATCTGCTAGTCAGCTATCACCGTGCCCCGAGCCTACAGATGTAGATCCAACAAAATTCCTCTATATAGCAGGATAAAAGTGGATTAGGTGTTCGTATCAATTTCTGCAGCAAAATAAGCAGGGAAATAAACATCAAACATTGGCCGGAATGAAAAGTGGATCAAGCACTGAATGACCTTTGTCTGATTCCATGTCCCAAGTTTGAATGCAACTAGTACCCGTGTATTTTGTCCTGCATCATCTCCACTATGTTATAAATTAACTGAAAGTCAAAGGGGCCAGAATACAATTAGCAGCTGCCTTGCAACGTATTACGTTGCTCACATGAAATGGTTGATACGTTCAACAACCATCCTGCGCCTGAATCATAGTTGCATTGTACCTACGATACCTGCACAGTACACAAACTGATCTACTATGACTGCACAAAATGGTTCTGCATTATTTAAAAAAGAAAAGTTATTTTAACCTTGCATCAACGAGCACATTGCAACCAAGATACACCACATCATACCATATAAAATCGATGTTGTCCTTTGAAATTACAAGTCAGGAGCCGCAAAATCACATGAAGTTTAAACTAAGCTGCGCAATATGATTAATGAATGATTGATTGCTGGGATTTCATCGCAAAACGCACGGTTCCCCTCCCATTCAGGAAGATAAAGATTACACTGAGTTCGTGTTTTTCCATGTATTGGAATTCATAGTAAATTACCGTCCTCCAGAAGTTTAGATACATTTGCTTCTGTTTCCTTTCAATTGAAGTCAATGCGATTTAAATTGATAAGGAAGTGGTCACGGAAAGCTGTCATCCTCTTGACATTAGCGTACAAAATTAATCCCTACACTCTGTTGTGAAAATACTGGCCGACGTAATTTGTAGCGCTGCTTATTCGATTCTAGGGTATCCGAGGGCCCACTTGTTAGAGATTGAGATAAATCATCAACCCATTACTATCTGACAGTCAGCTATCAAAATTATCACTGTAAAATATATGTTCGCTATTGAATTTGACAGCATGGGTTCACTCAAATCGCCACGTATTTTCAAACATAATGAGGTTTTATCACGACACGGAAAGTCTACGTACCGATCACAACCACCTCCAATGGTTTACTCCTCCTGTATTTGCGCCCGTTCCGAAATTCACACTGGTAAGATCCTCCAGTGTGACTGTCTGCAGTTCCTGAAAAGCTGTGTGCATAATGCTCCATTTCTTTGCCATCTTTATACCAGTAAGCATCATCGTTTGTGCCATCTTCCAGACATGTCAGCTGGAAATATTTTCCTTCTACTACGATTCGATCACTCGGAATGCTAAGCACTGCAGTGATCTCCCGACCTAGAGAAAGACAATGGCAACAAACAATCATTAGCAAAGTTGAAACTATTATGTTCACGATTCCATATCAGCAATACAGTGGGTGTTTCCAGTTAATTGTAAAATCGGTGCTACCTGCAAAGTATCCAATAATCAATATCTCAATTCAGGAGGTTATTTGAAATTGGTGGAATCACACTGGAATGGCAAAAAACGACCCTGTTAATGCGCTTTGCTCAAGGACCATTCGAAGACATTGACATAGGCTATAATCGGACTATACCAATGGGCGCAGATCCGGGACTTGCACAGAGCAAATTCTTTGCATGATTTACAACGGCGTCAGTGAGGAGGGTGTTCCATGCACCAACCCAGTCCAATCCCACTCCAACAAATCTAAAAGCGGTTCGGGGACAGAGATCCTTTCGAGCAAAGATTTTGATTAAGTATATTTAAAGCATCTGTGGGTTCGTCGAAAAGGAATTGATAGTTACAATATGGGTGGTATTTCCTATTAATGGCACTTGCGCATTTATTCAAGTTCTTTTGGTTTTTGTTTGCCGACAACGTGGAACCCCTTATCACCGTGCCCCGAGCCTACAGATGTAGATCCAACAAAATTCCTCTATATAGCAGGATAAAAGTGGATTAGGTGTTCGTATCAATTTCTGCAGCAAAGTAAGCAGGGAAATAAACATCAAACATTGGCCGGAATGAAAAGTGGATCAAGCACTGAATGACCTTTGTCTGATTCCATGTCGCATTTTTGAATGCAACTAATACCCGTGTATTTTGTCCTGCCTCATCTCCACTATGTTATAAATTAGCTGAAAGTCAAAGGGGCCAGAATACAATTAGCAGCTGCCTTGCAACGTATTACGTTGCTCACATGAAATGGTTGATACGTTCAACAACCATCCTGCGCCTGAATCACAATTGCTATGTAGCTACGATACCTGCACAGTACACAAACTGATCTACTATGACTGCACAAAATGGTTCTGCATTATTTAAAAGAGAAAAGTTATTTTAACCTTGCATCAACGAGCACATTGCAACCAAGATACACCACATCATACCATATAAAATCGATGTTGTCCTTTGAAATTACAAGTCAGGAGCCGCAAAATCACATGAAGTTTAAACTAAGCTGCGCAATATGATTAATGAATGAATGATTGCTGGGATTTCATCGCAAAACGCACGGTTCCTCTCCCATTCAGGAAGATAAAGATTACACTGAGTTCGTGTTTTTCCATGTATTGAAATTAATAGTAAATTAACATCCTCCAGAAGTTTAGATACATTTGCTTCTGTTTCCTTTCAATTGAAGTCAATGCGATTTAAATTGATAAGGAAGTGGTCACGGAATGCTATCATCCTTTTGACATTAGCGTACAAAATTAATCCCTACACTCTGTTGTGAAAATACTGGCCGACGTAATTTGTAGCGCTGCTTATTCGATTCTAGGGCATCCGAGGGCCCACTTGTTAGAGATTGAGATAAATCATCAACCGATTAATATCTGACAGTCAGCTATCAAAATTATCACTGTAAAATATATGTTCGCTATTGAATTTGACAGCATGGGTTCACTCAAATCGCCACGTATTTTCAAACATAATGAGGTTTTATCACGACTCGGAAAGTTTACGTACCGATCACAACCACCTCCAATGGTTTACTCTTCCTGTATTTGCGCCCGTTCCGAAATTCACACTGGTAAGATCCTCCAGTGTGACTGTCTGCAGTTCCTGAAAAGCTGTGTGCATAATGTTCCATTTCTTTGCCATCTTTATACCAGTAAGCATCATCGTTTGTGCCATCTTCCAGACATTTCAGCTGGAAATATTTTCCTTCTACTACGATTCGATCACTCGGAATGCTAAGCACTGCAGTGATCTCCCGACCTAGAGAAAGACAATGGCAACAAACAATCATTAGCAAAGTTGAAACTATTATGTTCACGATTCCATATCAGCAATACAGTGGGTGTTTCCAGTTAATTGTAAAATCGGTGCTACCTGCAAAGTATCCAATAATCAATATCTCAATTCAGGAGGTTATTTGAAATTGGTGGAATCACACTGGAATGGCAAAAAACGACCCTGTTAATGCGCTTTGCTCAAGGACCATTCGAAGACATTGACATAGGCTATAATCGGACTATACCAATGGGCGCAGATCCGGGACTTGCGCAGAGCAAACATCTTTGCATAATTTACAACGGCGTCAGTGAGGAGGGTGTTCCATGCGCCAACCCAGTCCAATCCCACTCCAACAAATCTAAAAGCGGTTCGGGGACAGAGATCCTTTCGAGCAAAGGTTTTGATCAAGTATATTTAAAGCATCTGTGGGTTCGTCGAAAAGGAATTGATAGTTACAATATGGGTGGTATTTCCTATTAATGGCACTTGCGCATTTATTCAAGTTCTTTTGGTTTTTGTTTGCCGACAACGTGGAACCCCTTATCACCGTGCCCCGAGCCTACAGATGTAGATCCAACAAAATTCCTTTATATAGCAGGATAAAAGTGGATTAGGTGTTCGTATCAATTTCTGCAGCAAAATAAGCAGGGAAATAAACATCAAACATTGGCCGGAATGAAAAGTGGATCAAGCACTGAATGACCTTTGTCTGATTCCATGTCCCAAGTTTGAATGCAACTAGTACCCGTGTATTTTGTCCTGCATCATCTCCACTATGTTATAAATTAACTGAAAGTCAAAGGGGCCAGAATACAATTAGCAGCTGCCTTGCAACGTATTACGTTGCTCACATGAAATGGTTGATACGTTCAACAACCATCCTGCGCCTGAATCATAGTTGCATTGTACCTACGATACCTGCACAGTACACAAACTGATCTACTATGACTGCACAAAATGGCTCTGCATTATTTAAAAGAGAAAAGTTATTTTAATCTTGCATCAACGAGCACATTGCAACCAAGATACACCACATCATACCGTATAAAATTGATGTTGTCCTTTGAAATTACAAGTCAGGAGCCGGAAAATCGGATGAAGTTAAAACTAAGCTGCGCAATATGATTAATGAATGAATGATTGCTGGGATTTCATCGCAAAACGCACGGTTCTTGTCCCATTCAGGAAGATAAAGATTACACTGAGTTTATTTTTTCCCAAGTATTGAAATTAATTGTAAATTAACATCCTCCAGAAGTTTAGATACATTTGCTTCTGTTTCCTTCCAATTGAAGTCAATGTGATTTAAATTGATAAGGAAGTGGCCACGGAAAGCTGTCATTCCTTTGACATTAGCGTACAAAATTAATCTCTACACTCTGTTGTGAAAATACTGGAAGACGTAATTTGTAGCGCTGCTTATTCGATTCTAGGAAATCCGAGGGCCCACTTGTCAGCGAATGAGATAAATCATCAGTCAATTAATATCTGACAGTCAGCTATGAAAAATATCACAGTAAAATATATGTTCGCTATTGAATTTGACAGCATGGGTTCACTCAAATCGCCACGTATTTTCAAAGATAGTGAGGTTTTATCATGAATCGGAAAGTTTACGTACCGATCACAACCACCTCCAATGGTTTACTCCTCCTTTGGTTGAACCCGTTCCGAAATTCACACTGGTAAGATCCTCCAGTGTGACTGTCTGCAGTTCCTGAAAAGCCGTGTGCATAATGATCTATTTCTTTGCCATCTTTATACCAGTAAGCATCAACGTTTGCGCCATCTTTCAGACATTCCAGTTTGAAATATTTTCCTTCTACTACGATTCGATCACTCGGAAACGTAAGCACTGCTGTGATCTCCCGACCTGTAGAAAGACAATGGCAGCAAACACGCGTTAGAAAAGCTGAAACTATTATGTTCATTATTCCATGTCATTAATACAGTGGGTTCTCCAATTAATTCAAAAATCGGTGTTCCCTGCAAAGTATCCAATAATCAATACTTCAATTCAGGAGGTTATTTGAAATTGATGGAATCAAACTGCAATGGCAAAAAGTACCTGGTTAGTGCGCTTTGCTCAAGGACCATTCGAAGACATTGACGTAGGCAATAATCGGACTATACCAATGGGCTTATATCCGGTACTTGCACAGAGCAAACTGTTTTGTATGATTTACAAACGGCGTCAATGAGGAGTGTGTTCCATGCACCAACCCAGTCCCATCCCACTCCAACAAATCTAAAAGCGGTTCGGGGACAGAGATCCTTTCGAGCAAAGGTTTTGATTAAGTATATTTAAAGCATCTGCGGGTTCGTCGAAAAGGAATTGTTAGTTACAATATGGGTGACATTTCCTAGTAACGGCACTTGCGCATTTATTCAAGTTCTTTTGTTTTTTTTGCCGACAACGTGGAACCGCGTATCACCGTGTCCCGAGCCTACAGATGTACATCCAAAACAATCGCTTTGTATAGCAGGACAAAAGTGGATTAGGTGTTCGTATCACTTTCTGCAGCAAAATAAGCAGGGAAATAGACATCAAACATTGGCCGGATATGCCGAAAGTTTGAATACAACTAAGACCTGTGCCCTTTGTCCTGCATCATCTCCACTCTATAAATCCAACATTAACTGAAAGTCAAAGGGGCCAGGATAAAATTAGAAGTTGTCTTGCAACGTGTTACGTTGCTCATACGAAATGGTTGAAATGTTCAACAACCATCCTGCGCCTGAATCACAGTTGCATTAGATACAATGCATATCTACGCAGTCAACAAACTGATCGACTAATGACTGCAAAAATGGTTCTGCATTATTTAAAAGAGAAAACTTTAATCTTGCATCAACGAGCATATTGCAACCAAGATACAGCACAGTATCTCATATAAAATCGATGATGTTGTTTGATGTTACAAGTCAGGAGCCTGAAAGTCAGATGAAATTAAGCTGCGAGATTTGATTAAGAAATAAATGATCGCATGGCATTTCATCGCAAAGTGCATAGTCTCTGACCCATTCAGGAAGACAAAGATTACACTAAGTTTAAATTGTTCCAAGTATTGAACTTAATTGTAAATTAACATCTTGATACGTTCAGATACATTTCCTTCCGTTTCTTTTCAACTGAAGTCAATGTGATTCAAATTGATAAGGAGGCGGCCACGGAAAGCTATCATTCCTGTGACATTAGCATACAAAATTAATCCCTACACTCTGTTGTGAAAATACTGGCAGACGTAATTTGTAGCGCTGCTTATTCGATTCTAGGGAAACCGAGAGCCCACTCGTTAGAGAATGAAATAAATCATCGGTCTATTAATATCTGACAGCCAGCTATCAAAAATATCACAGTAAAATATGGGTTCGCTTTTGAATTTGACCGTATGAGTTCACTCAAATCGCTACATATTTTCAAAGATAATTAGGTTTTATCATGAATCGGAAAGTTTACGTACCGATCACGACCACCTCCAATGGTTTACTCGTCCTACGATTGAGCCAGTTCCGAAGTTCACACTGGTAAGTTCCTCCAGCGCGACTGTTTGCAATTCCTGATAAGCTGTATGCATTTCGATTCATGTCTTCGTTATCTTTATACCAACGAGCATACTGCTTTGCGCCATCTTCCAGACAATTCAGCTCAAACTTTTCTCCTTCTACCACGAATCCATGGCTGGGAGAACTAACCACTGCTGTGATACCTCGGCCTGCAGAAAGGCAATGGCAGCAAACAATCATTAGAAAAGTTGAACCTGTTGTGCTCACTATTCCATGTCCTTAATACAGTGAGTTTTTCCAGCCAGTTCAAAAATCGCCGTTACTTAAAGTGTCCAATAATCAATATTGCAAATTAGGAGACTATTCGAAATGGATGCAATCCAACGGTAGCGTCAACAGTGCCATGATAGTGCGCTTTTCTCAACGACCATTCGAAGTTCTTGACGTAGGCAACAATCAGATGGCACACTCCGCAATTTCACGGAACAAACTGTTTTGTGTAATCTACAAGGGATGTTGATGCCCTTTCAAAACCATCTGGGAGGAGGATGCTCCATGAACTAACCCAGTCCCACACCATACCAACCAATCTAAAACGACGTGTCGACAGAGATCCTCTCGTGTTAAGGTTTGGATTAACTTATCAAAGGGACAGACGGAATGGAATTGATAGTTATAATATAGGTGACAATTCTTGTTAATAACACTTGAGCATTCAGTGAATTTATTTTGCTTTCTGCTGACAATGGAGAACCACTTATCAATGTGCCCCTGGCACAGTGGTCTCTGTTGTCAGCTGTTAACGTCATTTCTATAAAGTATTGATTCGCTATTAAATAGAAGGTGAGGGTTCACTGCATCGCTACGCTTTTTGACAAATTGTGAGGTTGTGTTCTCACAGATCCCAACGTTTACATACCGACCACCATCAG
This sequence comes from Carcharhinus amblyrhynchos, assembly GCF_965287045.1. Classification (NCBI taxonomy): domain Eukaryota; kingdom Metazoa; phylum Chordata; class Chondrichthyes; order Carcharhiniformes; family Carcharhinidae; genus Carcharhinus; species Carcharhinus amblyrhynchos. Next base: position 3,560,065 of record NC_137330.1, read on the forward strand.
GTCCAGTGGTTTGCTCATCCTATATGTGTAACTCGACCACGTTTTACATTGGTAGGATCCTTCAGTCTGGCGGTTTGCAGTTCCTGAAAACCTGTTTATCACACTTGTCAGTCTTTTACCATTTTTATACCAATAAGCATATTGGCGTCTTCCATCCTCCAGACATTCCAGCTTGAAGTTTTTTCCATCCTTTACAACTCCGTCGATGGGAATACTAACTACGACTTCAAGGCTCGGGGCTGCAGAAAGAAAATGGAGTAATCAATGATTAGAAAAGTTGAACCTATTATTGTCACCGTTCCATGTCCTTAATATAGAGGGCGCGTCCATTTAAAAAAAATGGCGTTACCCATACAGTCTCCAATAACAAGTATTTCAATCTACGACACTATTCGAAGTGGATGGAACCCAATAGTAATTGCAAAAGCGGCGACTATGGTGCTCTTTGCTTCATGACCTTTCGAAAAAAACTTGACATTGGCAATGATAGGACTTTTACCAATGGACGCACATGTTCCACTTTCACGGAACAAACTGTTTTGCGTGATTTGCAAGAGACGCTGATTGAACTGACGAGATCCTGTCAAGCTAAGGTTTTGATTCAGTTATTAAAAAGTTTCTGCAACAGCCGAAATGAAACTTGTGGTTATAATATGGCTGACATTCCTTATTAATAATACATGAGCATTTATTCAATTACTACTACTTTCTGCCGATAGTGACAAACCGCATACCGGTGTGCATCAGGCCTGCAGATCTCTGCCAACCAAAGCCTATTGCTCTGGCAGGGGCAAAAGTGGATCTGTTGTTCATATGATTTTCCTCCAGCAAATTAAGCAAGGAAACAGATATCAGACATTGGCCCGATTGAAAGGCATAACAAGCACAACGGACTGAATGGCCTTCACCTAATCCTCGATCCCTATGCTTAAAGCAACTAAGAAGGGACGTGATTGGATCAGACCTGTGTTTTTCGGGCTGCATTGAAAAGTGAAATCATCTCTACAATGTACTCAATCTGACAATAATAAAACGTGAAAGAGGCCAGCACTGAATAGCATCTGCCTTGAAACATGTTAAAAGTCTGACAACACCAGGTTTTAGTCCAACCTATTTATTTGATAATATTCTCACAAGCTTTCGAGGGGTTACCCTCTTCGTCAGGTGAATGGAGAGTTCTGGCCTCAGACAGAGCATATAAAGCACAGACAGTTTAGAGATTACTGATTCTGCTTTCTTGCATCTCTGTAAAAACTTGATGTCTGTGTCGATATGCGCAATCTTCTTGGAGATCCTCTCCACTTGGATCCGGCAGTTTGTGGTGTCGATAGTAGTCATGATGTGGGTATGCCGGCGTTGGACTGGCGTAAACACAGTAAAAAGTCTGACAACACCAGGTTTTAGTCCAACCTATTTATTTGATAATATTCTCACAAGCTTTCGAGGGGTTACCCTCTTCGTCAGGTGAATGGAGACATTCATCCTGCGCCTCGCTCCCAGTTGCATTGTACCTACGATGTTCGCACAGCCCACAAATTAATCTACGTATGACTACTCGTATTCTTCCGTATTATTTAAACTTGATATTGTATCAGCGAGCGTATTCCAACCAAAATCCAGCATAGCACATCATCATAGAATAGAATCCCTATAGAAGGAGGGCAGTCGTCCCTTAGGGTCTGCACGAATAACAATCCGACCTTTTCCCTGTAACACCATGTATTGGGACAGCCGGAATGAAATTCTTAGTTACAATGAAGGTGATATTTCCCAGTAATGACACTTAAACATTTATTCAATTACTGCTGTCGTCTGGCGACAATGACAAACCACTTATCAGGCCTGCAGATCTCTGCCAATCAACGTTTATTGTTCTAGCAGCGGCAAAAGTGGATCTATTGTTCATATTGTTTTCCTCCAGCAAATTAAGCAGGGAAACAAACATCAGACATTGGCCCGATTGAAAGGCAAAGCAAGCGCAACGGGCTGAATGGCCTTCACCTAATCCTCGATTCCTAGGCTTAAATGCAAGTAAGACGGGTCATAATTGGATCAGACCTGTGTGTTTCGAGCTGCATTGAAAGGTGAAATCACCTCTCCAATGTTCTCAATTTGACAAAATAAAACGTGGAAGGGTCCAGCATTGAATTAGCATCTGTTACGTTGCTCATATGAAAGGGATCAGATGGTCAACATTCATCCTTTGTCCGTGTCCCGGTTGCATTGTACTTACGATGTCCGCACAGCCTACAAATTAATCCACTTATGATGACTCACATTATTCCGTATTATTGAAACAGAAAAGTTTCTTGAATATTGCAACAGCGAGCACGTTCCAAGTAAAATGTAACATGGCACATAATCATAGAATAGAATCCTTACGGAGTAGAAGGAGTCCATTCGGCCCATCCGTTCTGCACGGCCAACAATCCTATCCTTACCCTTCAGCCCCAGGTATTTACACTACCATTCTCCCGACTAATTGACTAAGGGTCAATTTAGTATAGCCAGTCCACCTCACATCTTTGAAGTTTGGGAGGAAACTGGAGCCCCCGCAGGCATGGGAGGATATGTGAACTCCATACAAACAGGTACCTGAGTCTTGACTTGAACACAGGTCTGTGAGGCAGCAGTACTCACAACTTCGCCCCCTGCTACTGTGTCAGATGGCGTTGTCCTTTTATTTCTCTGTATAGCACGCAAGAAACATTTTTCCCCACTGTGTGCTTATATATGTGACAACAATAAATCAACTCATATCAAAGCCTGGAGACCAAAAGTCAGATCGGAGGGTGTCCCATGCACCGACCCACCCTTTCCTTACTCTGAACAATCCGACTGAAATTCTGTCGAGCTAAGATTTTGAATGTATTCTGCTGAGTCAGTTGGAGCAGGCATCCGCTTTAGGTCCAGCAAATGTTAGACGGATTATTGCCACCATGGGTGTCCGTATTGTTGGATGTCGTGGATGTGGCACTGGGGCACTCCGAAGACTGATATTTCAATTTGTATAGGTTTGAAACGCGGTACTGAAAATGTTGCCAGCAGAGATAACAATCAAGATTTCTTTTTACCCAGTAACTATCACTTCTCTGATTCAGTCAATGAATATGGATAATCGGGCATATCTTCTCATGGAGTCGCCTTTTTGCCCATTCCGTGACGGGATGTGAGTGTGACCGACCACGGGAACATTGATTTTCCATTTCTAGTTGCGCTCACAATAGAGTGATGAGTTGCCTTCTTCAACCATTACAGTCCTTGTGATATAGGCGCAGCCACAGCGCTGTTAGTGAGAGAATTCCAGGATTTCTATCCCCCAACTTTGCACGAACGTCGACCTGTGCTGTTTCTGAAAAACGTTCTTATCATTTTATGTTGAGCTAAAATTATCATTCAAAATTCTATGGAGAATGTTGAACTCCTAGTAGCAATTCGGCAACATAGCGGATACCCAGACATCTGTTAATAAATTTTGCAATATCAATGTATTAAAATATAGTCGGTGGGAGCACAGGCCCATATACCATGCACTATTCCAAAGATAGCAAACTGTCAAAGTTTCCCGCTGTTGTACATGAGTCCATCAAATTGAAGCCAATTAAGTGGGAAATCAAACAAGCTATAAGTGAAGGGCGGCCCGGTAGCACAGTGGTTAGCACTACTGCTTCACAGCTCCAGGGGCCTGGGTTCAATTCCCGGATCGGGTCACTGTCTGTGTGGAGTTTGCACATTCTCCTCCCGTCTGTGCGGGTTTCCTCCCACTATCCAAAGATTTGCGGGTTAGGTCGATTGGCTATGCTAAAATTGTCCCTTAGTATCCTGGGATGCTTAGGTTAGAGGGATTAGTGGGTATAGGGACATGGGGGTAGAGCCTGGGTGGGATTGTGATCGGTGCAGACTCGAAGGGCCTCCTTCTGCACAGTAGGGTTCTATGATTTCTAAGGACAAACAAATTGTAGTCAGGTAATTTTAGTTAAACAAGGTCCCAAAGAAGTTGTGGAGGAATGTGGAGAAACAAAGTCTCGAGCCTATATAGATAATGGAGAGTTACGGATCCTAATACAGATGATGATATGATTTTCGGTATGCTTAAAACGGGAATTAGACCAGCTCTGACTCGAATCATAAACATGGGAATTCCAAAAGGAAGTGCTTGTCGGGGCGTAATGGATTGGGCCATGAGAACAGAAGCCAGCCAGCCAGCAGGAAAATATTAAAATGTCTCTGGTACAGGTAGATCATACACAGCCTCTACAGCTACAACCTAAATCTAGAACATGCTGTGTACGTGGGGAAAGGGACATATTGCTAGGGAATGCCGAAATAGACCCACAGAAAATAATCAGTTTAATAGACAAGAATGTAGCAATTTTCAAAAGATGGGACATGATATTACAAATTGTTCAACGAAAGTAGGGACAAAAGAAGGACAAGGTACCAGCAAAGCGAGTTCACCCTCTGAGGTTCAATCTCAACCCTGATTTCAAGCCCAAAATTCTGCGGAAAGACTGCAGAAATCACAAACTGTAATTAAGATAACAGCAAATGAGTTGCAGAAGTTGTTGGGTCAGAAGTGACAATTAGCAGTTTTTGGGAGTACGGATAGAGATCCTGGAATGTATGTGGAAGCGGTGTTAGGAAATCTTATGTATTATGTTGACAGGTTTTGGGGCATCTATAACTATGACTAATTTAAAATTATAGACAGCTGATCAGGCTAAACATTCACAATAGGCAGCTGGGGGAATTAGGTCAGCGCTATTGCGTGAACTTATTATGTTGAAGGTTGAAGGTAAAACAGGGTGAGTCCAGGTTTGGATATGTTGCACAGAGGAAGGAAATAGTTTGGGGGTACATTTTAGAACAGTTAGAAGCTATATCAATACTTAAGCTGGTAACATAAATAGCAAAAGTCATATAAGCAAACTCAACGGGGTCAGAATACGGGAGGTAATTTATCTACAGTAGCAGTTCTCCGAACAACCTGGGAAAATGGAACAATATGGGAAAATTTGGCTGAACAGGTTTGGGCTAAGTACAAACAGGATTGCAGGTATTTAGCTATCCCTCCCAATAACAATTCCTGAAAATGTTCATCCTCCACGCAGACAATATCCGCTTAAACCAGAAGCAATTCGGGGAGTTAACAACATTTTCGCATATTTAGAAAAAAAAGGTGTAATCAAACCCTCCTCTAGAACTAATTCACCCATTTGGCTGGGAAAGAAGCCCAATGGAAGTTACCGATTAACTGTTGATTATACAGTGTTAATTTGCTACAGGACTCGAGAGCATCCCATTGTGGCAAATCCAGCTGACATTCTAAATACAACTGGAAAAGTGCAGACATATTTACAGTGTCCAAGGTATGTAATAGATTCTGGTCAATTCCTGTAGCTAAGGAACACCAGTATACATTTGCATTTACAGTTGCAAATCAGATATACACTTGGTCACGCTTGCCACAAAGATTCCATAGCAGCCCAGCTATTTTTCATAGATACATGGCACAGACGGTAGAGACCCTGGAGTGAGCAGGTGCTACCATTTTGCAATATGCAGGTGACATTTCGATTGCTTCCGAGAGTCCAGCAGCACATTGTCAAGCTTTCCACATAATGATTAAACGATTCAAGAGGCCAGTCTCAAGCTAAATCCGAGTAAAGTTCAATGTCACAGAAACTGGGGACGTATTTGGGAGATGTCATTTCACAAGATAAAATGGAAATTCCAAAAGATGCTTTGCGTACAGAGACCATATCCTGTTAAGTGAATGAGAAAAGTGTTGGGACTGTTCAATTACTGTGGGAACTTTATGGAAGATTATACAGTGTTTTCAAAACCTTTATAGCCCCTGAGTAAAGAACGAAGTGAGAAACAGTGTGAAAAAAAAAGTAATGGGGATAGAAAGAATCGCAGGCTTTCCATGACTTGAAGCAAGCCATGGTAAGAGAACCTGCATTAGTACTGTCAGATTTCACTCAGCCATTTCACATTTTCTGGCAAGGGAACGATAGAATGCAAGCTGTTGTAGTGATCCAACTGCATGTAGACAAGTTTAGACCGCTTCACTACTACTCAGCACAGTAGATTATTTGTCAGGGGTATGCATCGCTACATGAGAAGACTAAAGTGTGCCTCATTGGCAATATGTGTTTCAGAGTCATTCGTCATGACGGGAAAGATAATCCTCCACAATCCACACACAATCGGCCAGATTTTTGAAGCTGGGAAATTGAAAGGGATTTCTGATGGAAGACGTTCAAAATGGGAAGCAACTTTTTTGCCAAGACACACACATGTAGAAATCAACATAGACATAAAGGAAAATCCTGCAGGAGGATTGACAATGCAGGGATCAGAAGAGGCATGTGTAGCAGAAGTGGTTGAGAAAAAGCAAATGAATTCTCAACAGAGTACCCACTCACAGGTGAGGGGGTAATTATGTAGATGGAGCTGGAAGATATATTGAAGGTGAACCCCACACTGCAGTGGTAAGTAATGAACAGTGATTGCAGGAGAACAAATCCCACGGAGCGTTCAACACAGGTAGTAGACTTGTTAGCTTTAATCAAAGGTTGAGAATAGTGTGAAGACAAAAGGGTAAAATTCTATTTGGACAGCCAGTATGCTTTTAGTGTGGTGGATGATTATATGACAGCTCGGGATACAAGTGGTTTTATCACAGCTAGTGACGGTCATTTCCGGCATGAAAATGTAATCAAAAATCTTATCCATGCAGTCCATAGTCCTTTCGAGGCAGCTGTAATAAAAGTGCAAACACGTAAGAAGATTAAGAGTCAGTCACAGAGGAGAAATGACGAAGTTGATATGGGAGTGAAAGTGTTTTTTTTCCGAACAGAAATTGGAGGAAAGCAAACAGCAGTAGTAGCGGCATTACAAGCCAATGATGATACAGACATTTGCCGTAAAACAGATTCAAGAACAGGCCTCAGAAGAGAGAAACAAAAGTCGAAGAAACAAGCCGGGGTGGGGGGGGGAGGGGGTAATGAAGACCCAAGGTAGCTTGTGGAGAAGGAAAGGGAAAATAATAGCTCCAGAAGAAATACAGTAGACCTTGTTAAAGATAAATCACGGGTTAACTCACATAGGATGAGAAAGAATGATCTGTCCTGTTGGAAACTGTTATTGGTCGAAAAAGATGGGGGAAGAAATAGCAACATACTGTGGAATATATATACAGCGTGCAACCAGGTGAGCATTGCCGTCGAGGCTCAAAGCACGATGGGAATATTTACAAATAGATTTCAAAGGACCGCTATCTAACGTGAAAGATAAAGCACGCGTTTGGTGATTATTGATCAATTCACTCGATGGGTGGAAAACATTTCCATGTAGAGATACCTGTGCTAAAACTGTGGCTATGATATTGCCAAATGACATGATATCTGTGTGAAAATGCCTCTTCAGCTAGTCTCAGGCCAGGGAGCTCACCTCATAGGAATAATTTGAAGAGAAGCCTGAACGATGGTAGGGATAAGACAAAGGTTCCTCATACCATATCAACGTCACAGTTCAGAAATAGTCGAACGAATGAATCGAATACGGGACAATAGTTTAGCCAAAGCCATTTTATATAAAGCAAATAATTGGGTACACGCTTTGCCTACAATACTGTTACGGCAGAGAGCCACACATTCCCGAGGAAGAGGATTCACCCCTTTTGAACTAATGACTGATAATACGATGTGCTTTCCAGGGGATGTAATAACAGGGTGAGGGGAACTTGTAGTTGGTCTACCAGCAGTCATTCGGTGTATGAGCGATTTGGTGGACCGTTTATGGTCTCTTAACAAGCAGGTAATTAATCAACAGAAGAGCGGACACTGGATGAGTTTGGTACAACCGTCCTAAGTTACCTCCATAAGGTAATGGTGAAACTCGTGACGGTCAAGAAAGGGGTAGGAATCCGATGAGAAGGGCCTTTCAGTGTGGTAGTCATGGGACAGGCATCTGCTTTAATTGATGAAAAGCATGGTCTGCAATGGAGGTCTGGGACACAGTTAGAATCATATCCTAATGAACAGCTCAGTAATGATGAAGTTATCCCAGTGGCTGGATAATTCTGTAAAAGAAGGCATCCTCATGGTTTTTGCAGCCACATTGATAATAATATGGGATGATTCAGATCTGTAATTGGATATTAGATCAGGTTAGGTTAGAGCACAATGGTATTTAGGGAATATTAGAAGAGAGGAAATGAAAATAGCTTATTTTGTTTATTTTATATGTTACTAACGTTATGGCCGAAAGGCGCCTTATTTTTATTCACAGATCCTGGGCAGAAGATTGTTTAGAAGACCGATGATCAAAGAGAAGAAAGACAACCTACAATCAAGACTGAAGGTGGATTGTCAAGCATCAAGACTTGAAAATTAACGGTATTGTGACTATGGTGCATGGATCCGTAAATATATCTTTTTTTAAAATATTGTAACGAAATTACAGATAGCTCCAAGAAAAATAGGGTGGTAATAGTAGAGAACTTTAACTTTTCCAACAGTGACCAGGCCAGCCATAGTATTAGGGGCTTGAGTGGAGAAAAAAATATTGAGTGTATTGCGGGGGAATTTATCATTCAGTAAGTGGATTAGAGACGGGACAAAACATGACCTCCACTTAGAAAATAAGGAAGGGTATGCGACAGAAGTGGTAATGAGGGGTTACTTTGGGATCAGGGACCATAATTCCATTCGTTAAAAGATACCTACGGAGAAGGATATGTCTGGCCCAAAATTTAAAGTTCTAAATTGAGGCAAGACCAATTTTGATGCTATTAGACAGGAACTATTAAAACTTGTTTGGGAAGTCTGTTGCCAGGCAAAGACATGGTTGGTAATGAGAGGCCTTCAAAAGTGTGTTAAACAAGATTCAGGGTAAGAACATTCCTGTTACATCAAAGAGCAAGGTTGGTAGAAGTAGGGAACCCTGCATAACCCGGGATATTGTGGGCCTGGTCAAAAAGAAGGAGGCATATGTCATGCGTAGGCAGCTGGGGTCAAATGAATTCCTTGAAGAGTATAAAAGGTGTAAAATTAGAGGTAAGAGAGAAATCGGGAGGGCCAAACGGAGATATGAGGTACCTCTGGCAGATAAGGTTAAGGGGAATGCAAAGAGTTCCGACAAGTACATAAATGGCAAAAGATTAATTAGGGAGGGAGTAAGGCCTCTTATGAATCAGCAACGCTATTTATTTGCGGATTACAAGAAATAGGTAAGATCCTAAATAAATAATTCTCATCAGTATTTACTGGAGAGAAAGGCATGGATATTAGGGAACTTAGGGAAATATCTGGTGTCATGAGGAGTGTATATAATACAGAGAAGAAGTTGCTGGAGGTCTGAAAGTGCGTTGTTGTATATAAACCCCTGGGACCTGATGATGTAAATCCTACGACGTTCTGAGAGGGGAGAGAGCAAATTCCGTGTCTCCTAGCAGTAATATTTGAGTCATTGACAGATGCAGGGGAGGTGCTTGAAGATTGAAGGGTGGCAAATGTTGTGCTTTCTTAAAAAAAACGGTTGCAGGGAAAAGCCTGGGAACGACAGGCCAGTGAGCCTAATGTATGTAGTGCATAAGTTGCGGGATAGGATCTGCAGCATTTAGAAAGGCTAGGACTGCTTATCGGCAGTCAGCATGGCTGTGTGAATGGAAAGTCATGTCCCACGAATTTCCTTGAGTTCTTGAGGGGTAACCAAGAACGCAGATGAGGGCAGTGCAGTTGACATTTTCTACATGGACTTCAGCAAGGCTTTTGACGAGGTATTGCATGGGAGCTTGATGCATCAGGTTAATCTCATGACTTCACCGGTGAGGTGGCCAATTGGATACAAAAGTGGCATGACAACAGAAGACAGAGGGTGGCGATAGTGGGTCGTTTTTCAAACTGACCAGCGTGTGTCTCAGGGACAGTACGAGGTCCACTGTTATTTGTCATTTCTATGAATGATTTGGATGAGAATTTGGGAGGCATGGTTAGTGAGTTTGCTGATCACCCCAAGATTTGTGGCGTCATGCGCCATGAAGAAGCGTACTAGTATCTTGATCATTGGGCCAGTTGGCTGAAGAGTTGCAGATGGATTTTAATTTAGATAAATGCGAAGTCATGCTTTTTTGTTAGATCGAAGCAGGGAAGAACTTTATTAGTTAATGGTTGGGCGTTGGGGAGAGTTATAGAAAAAAAAAAGATCTCGGGTGCAAGTTCACAGCTCCTTAAAAGTTGAGTCACAGGTGGACAGAGAGGTGAAGACGGCATGTTTGGTTTTATTGGTCAGAACATTAAATACGGGAGTTTGGACGTCTTGTTGAATTTGTACAAAACATTAGTAAGGCCACACTTGGAATACTGTGTACATTTCTGGTCACCCATTTTAGAAAGGATATTATGAAACTGGAAACTGTGCAAAACATATTTACTAAGATGGTACCGGTACTTGATGGTGTGGTGTGAGTTATAAGAAACAGCTGAATAGAGAGGAACTCTTTTCCCCCCTGGAGAGTAGGAGGCTTAGGAGTGATCTTAGATAGACCATGTAGATAGTCAATACCTTTTCCCAAAGATAGGGGAATCTAAAACTAGAGGGCATAGGTTTAAGGTGAGAGGGGAGAGATGCAAAAGTGTCCAGGGGGCATTTTTTTCACAGAGTGTGGTGAGTGAAACGAGCTGCCAGATGCAGTAGTAGAGGTGGATACAATTTTGCCTTTCAAAAAAACATTTAGACAGTTATATGGTAGGATGGGCATAGAGGAATATGGGCCAAACGTGGGCAATTGGGACTAGCTTAGTGGTCAAAACTGCGTGGCATGGACAAGTTGGGCTGAAGGGCCTGCTTCCATGATGTAACCTCCATGACTCTATGACCTTTATGACTCTATGGCAGCTGGGAGATATAAAATAAAGTACTGTAATTGACTGTTGATAATTGCTAGAACGATTGTAACATATTTTATCCTTTCACTGTTGAACTTATTTTCAATACAGGCAGTCCATCGAGAACTGAATACTGCTACCTTTCTGTATATGGGATACACATGCTAGAGTCGCTAATTCATCTAAATGTTGGGTTTGAACAAACATTTTAAACATTCTGAGGGAGGAATACCTCTACATCCAGTGCCTCATTCACGGTCAGACTTAATTGCGTAGAATCAGCTGACTCAGATGTTTAGAGATCACGAGGCAGTAGTGTTCAGTTTTCCCCCCAAAATATAGAAATATGTCCTTTACAGGTGGCCGGGCCACATGAATCGGCATTCGGCTGTTTTTGACGCATTCAGTCCAGCACCTAGCCTTATTTTAAAGGACGCCGAATTAAGTTCGAAAGGTATATTGTCTGCTGAGAATAAAAAGCGCCCTGGAGAAGACTTTGACAAAAGCAAGTGTCAGCACACAGTGCGTTTAACCAGCTAGAAGTGTATGGATCTCTCTAATAATGATCGAGTTTGCAACATTCCGTTTTTTTTCCAGAAGGGAACCACAATTATCCGAGCCGAAATGGCACACGTTGGATTTGCGGGAACAACGCATATCCATGGCTACCTATCGGATGAAAAGTTTCATGTTACCTGAGATACGTTGTTCCACATATTGAGTGAATTCGACGTGTCCTTCCAGGAATACATGATTTCTTTGAAATAACAATGAATATGGACGATTGTCAATGAAGATTGAAGCTATTATCTCATTTTTGGAGCAGGTTGCCAACGATTCATGAACAGCGCTCACTGCAATCAGTGATGAGATGGCTGTACGCGCACCGTTGTGCTGCAGAATCATAGAATCGCTGCAGTGCAGAAGGAGGTCATTCACCCCTCGATTCTGCACCGACCATAGTCACACCCTGTTCCCATCCCCATAATCCCATATATTTACCCTAGTTAGTTCCCCTGGCACTGAAGGGAAATTTATCATGGCCAATCGACCTAGCCCATACATCATTGAATCGAATGGCACTGGGCTTCATTTTGCCAACTAAGGAGTGGGACATATGCTTTGAATGGATCAAACTGTTGCACACATATACCTGACACTGCAGAGAACAAAACTAAAGGAAGTTGGAAAACTTAAACAACAAGCACATTCTTTTGTTGTGGAGCTGGGCAAGTGGTTGGCTGGTATCATTGGAAACAAACATAATTTAAGGGAGTGCTTTTCTTCATTATTATACAAAACATAGAAGTTAGGAGCAGGAGAAGCCCATTTGGCCCTTTGAACCTGTTCCGCCATTTATTACGATCGTGGCTGAACATTCAACTCAATAGTCTAACAGAAACATATACGAAAGGAGCAACAGGGATATTTTGTGGTCATCATTAAACTTTTAATTCTAGATTTTTATTGAATTCAAATTTCACCATCTATCGTGATGATATCTTAACCCGGATTCTCAGAGCACTATTCTCGGTCTCTGTGTTATTAGTCCAGCGACAATGCTATTAAGCCACTACTTCCCTCTACCTTAATATTGATTTTAATTATACGAAAGTTCGAATGCTGCTGTCCTGTAGCAGAACAATCGATTTGGGGTGGGGGGAATGGCGAGGGGGGATGCAGTAACAGCAGAATCAGTTCATGTGAACGAAGAAACGACTCTAATAGCAATTCCCCCACTAGCATATGAGAATATGTCCTAACAAACATCCATTTGAGGGATAACATTAAATAATGTTACGTTTCCCCTATGATTTTTGAATTAGTAGGGATTATAAAATCAATGCAGTTGTGCACAACTAATCAAGTACAAAACTAATACAACATTGGTAGTGACAATCAAAATAACATTGAACATAGAACAATACAGCACTAACAGGCCCTTCGGCCCACAGTTTGTGCCGATCATACCCCTACCCACCAGGCCTATCTATAATTCTCAATCCCATTAAATCCCATGTAGTCATCCAGAAGTCTCTCAAAAGACCCCAGCGAGTTCGCCTCCACCACCACCGACGGGAGCCGATTCCACCCACTCACCACCCTCTGAGTGAAAAACTTACTCATAACATCTCCTCTGTACCTACGCCCCAGCACCTCAAACCGTTGTCCTCTCGTAGCAACCATTTCAGCCCTGGGAAATAGCCTCTGAGAATCCACCCTATCTATACCTCTCAACATCTTATAAACCTCTATCAGGTCACCTCTCATCCTTCGTCTCTCCAGGAAGAAAAGACATAGCTAATAAAGCCAAATCAGTTTTAGATTTAAGAATATTTCCATAGATACCTTTGTTTACTGGCTTAACATTAGGCTAAACAATGCCCAAAAGGGAAATTTAAGAATAACTTCACTGCAGTGTTAATGTCAGCCTTACTTGTGGCTAATAAATTAACTTTTAGTTGGGGGGGGGGTGTTAACGGGAATTTAAGATTTCTAGACTTTAATTGTTAAGGCATTGACAGGACTACCAGTAAAGAGTTAAAGACTTCAATTCAGGCTCATAAGTTAGCGGGGAAAGCTATTTATAGATATATGAAATACAGGAAAGACACTTTAACGAATGATTATGATTTAAAACATATATACAGTTATTTTGAATGCACTTTAATTATATTCTATGATTACAAACTCAGTTAGCCAAAGCAAGTTAACAAAATATATAAGGGTTTAGGTGAACAGTTTATTAGCACTTTTAAAAATCCTTAGAGTAAAGAGACTGCTATCAGATAGTGTCTTACACTAGGACCAAAAACGAAACATTTCTGAATTGGCCTTTCATTGTTCAGACTAGATGCAATTCGCCCAGACGTGGGGATACGTGACTATTTCATTTGACAGTGGCCTATAGACGAACCCATGAGAACACGCACTCTGACGTTTCTGGTAGGTATTCAAGGTAACTTAGCAACGGGGAAGTTAATCTTAGCCAGAATAGGAGGTAACGTCCAACTTTAATGGACAAATGGAACACCACAATGCTGGACGGTAAAAATGTCAATTACAGAAGTAAATGACAGTTATTAGTATTGGTTTGTATGTAACTGAGATGATTTGATTTAAAGGTAATGAAGGGCGGGTAATTTGATAAAGAAAATGTACAATCATGCGATTTTTTTTTACTGATAACCTCAGAACTTGTCTGAACGGTCCAGGTATTCTGTACCTGCGACTCTTGAGATAATATATCCCGTTGACCTCTGGTCCAAATAAAGTTGTCTTTTGCCCTGTGACATTAGGTTCATGAGTGAATCTTTGTCACCTCGCAGAAACCCCGCTGACAGTCTTGTAAGTGGATTTGCATTTCCATTTGCAACTAAGTTATGATGATGTCTCGAAGACAGCCTCAAGGGAATTTCCACGTAATTACGCCTCGTGTTTTCCATCAATGGCGCATTTGCATGTCATTAATCGTATAGATTGTCTTCCTTCCAAAATGTAAGCTCGGGCAATTTAATTTAGAATTATTTTCACTCTGCCCCAAGCCTGCGGATGTACACTACACAAATCCAAATTAGTTCTGAGAGCGGGAATGCAAATTTCATGCAAATTGCACTACCGGATTGGTGTGGTGGCATTAATAGTCCTTGCACTTGTAATGCCGTGGTGCAGATTAATGCTCCGGACTGCCCACTTCGGCTCCCAACACCACAGTCAATGATTCTATCAGATCCGTTTAATCCATCTTTCATGAAATTTGGGATCATGTTTCTAATGCTATCAATGAGTCTTAAACAATATGAGATGAGCTGGTTGTGCATCAACAGCTTTAAGCTTACAGCGGTGAGTATACAAAACGGATGATATTGACAACCACCCATCAGTGCCTGGGCACAGTTTCATTTTTAACCTACAAAATTTGGGTCAGTTCATAAGATAATCCATATCTGATTACATAGATGAGTCTGTATAACGGAAACGAAAAAGTCACTTGCAAGTTCCACCAGCAACATATAACACAGATCACACTTCTTTTTTAACCAATATCCTTTGAAAAGAGAACCGAGGTGGCTAAAAATACAGTATTCTTAAATTAATGTGCAACGTATTATAGAAACCTGATGATTGTTGTCATAAATTTGTCGTGTTAAACAATCCCCGTTACAGGCCGGGCATGAAAATTCTATCTTGAAATAGAAGACAGCTTGATTAAAAAAAGACTTCTAAGACACTGTGTTGATATTACGTTCAATTGAAGTAAAAACACTTACTTGTTTCGGAGCTGGTTACTGATTGACTGTCATGTTTTTTGATATTATTTTACAAAATTAAACCCAACCATTAAATGAGAAGTACGGCAAATCCTCGCTGTTGCCCTGGATAAATCGTTTTGGAACTAGGGCGAAGTCTGCAGGACATTTATGTATTGGGCCCGTTGGCAGCTCTATCCAACATAATACGGGTTTGCTATTACAATTTCCTTTCAGTGTCGATTCTTGAGTATGATTCGGATTTCATCACAACTCACAAAATGTCGAGGACGTTTCCACTAAGTTACAAAATCGGTGTAAAATGTGCAAATTGCCAGTAAACAAACGTCTCAATTGTGGAGGCCATTTTAAATTCTTGGAAGTCACTGGAAACTGCAATAGCCACCATGCACCAGCTTGTGAAGTACGCGGCATTGGCAACCTACTGTTGCGCGTTTATCATCTATTTATTTTAACTTGCAAACTGTCTTTGATGATGTGCATGGGATGTCGCCTGCCGTTTTAGAATGAGTCTGGGGGGACGGCGTTCCATGTACGACCACCTGAATTTCTGGTCCTCCCCCTTCCTTTTTAAAAAGCGGTCGATGAATTGAGGTCCGGTGGAAGTGAGGTTTTCATTATTATCTACCGGGTTAGAAGGCACAGGGATGCTCATCTGATATGCCGAAAGAGAAATTGGACTGTTTCCAATGTGGTCTCTATTTTTTTGTAGGATATTTTGTACCTGGCAATGAGTCTATCTGGGGAATATATTTATTCTTAAAATAGAAAGGCAAATTATAATCCAAATGGACAGAAGCTTCAGAGTGTTTTTGGTGTCCTCATGCACGAGCGGCAGAAAACTAATATGCAGATACAACAGTTAATAAGGAAGCACATGAAATTTTGGCATTTGTTGCTAAAGGAATGATAGACAAATGTGTTGATGTGTTGTTGCAAATAAATGTTGTAAAACATTAGTGAGGCCGCTCCTGCAGTATTGGGCATGGTTTTGGTCCCTTACTTGAGGAGCAACTTAATTGCATTTGAATTGGTTCAAAGGAGGCTCACTGATTATTTCAAAGAGGAAGTTTTGTCTTTAAGGTTTTGAGCAGTTTAGGTGGTATACATTAGCGTTCAGAGAAATGATAGGAGCTGAATCCACATACGGTATATACGAAGAGTGGGATTGACAGCGCAGATGTACAGAGGAGGCTCCTTTTATGAAGGCAATTTAGAACGAGTAGTCGTAGTTTAAAGATAAACGGTGCCAGGTGTAAAACCGAGATGAGGAGAAATCATTTCTCACTACCAATCATAAGTATGTTTATTAAACAAAAGTAAGGCTTGTATTAACATGGCAACGAAGTTACTACGAAACTCATCTTGTCGCCACACTCTAGCGCCTAATTGAGTCAATGCACCTAACCAACACGTCTTTCAGGCTGTGAGAGGAAACCTGAGCACCCACGTAGACAACGTACCAACTCCACATAGACAGTGACTCAAACTGGGAGTCGAACCCGAGTTCTCAGCGCTATGAGTCAGCAGTACTAATAAAGACGGTAGAATTATTTTCCTAAACGATATTAATGAACTGCATCTGTTTTGGCCGCAGCATAAAAGTTCTGTTGAAAGGCACCACTGTTTTTGTTGCATTTTGTCTTTCAATGGTTTGAAAGGAATTGATATTGTGAACATTATATTGTGATGTTGCAGGAAAGTAGCCCGTGGTTCGGGATTGCTAGTCCACTGTCGTTAATTGTGATCCACAGTTAACCACATTTCTCAATCGTGCTCTCTCAATTTCAATACATTGCCAGTGTGGCTTAAACCTACTGTTCGAATCCGTATTCCTCACGGAAATTGAGATGAAAGTTACTCATCCCTACAATAGATGGCAAGCAAGAACGAGAGCTTTATGCTGATGTCAAGGTATGGCGGTAAACTTCATTACATTTTTGTATCTATCTGTTACTAATTCATGGCCAGAGGTAATGTTTGGTCGCCAATGTGTATTACAGAGCTAGTGATTCCGCAATTCTCCCTACTCCTACCTATTGAATACATACAGAGAAATGTATACTGCAGGAGTTAGTGCTAGAGGGTAATGTGTTATTTCCCTCCATGGATGTTAGCCAATGGTGAATTTCCCAAGCTCCCAGCCAAGTTAGTTCCAACTTTCCACGGCCTCTGCAACCCTTTGGCCGGGAGTACACACTGAGCGCACAAACCGCCCCAGACCACCCCAGACCACCCCCTCCCAATCATCCTCAACCTCCCTCGCAACACCTCCACCGTTGGTTTGCAATCAGTAGCTTTCAGTAAATATTACCAAGTGACATTATAGTTTGTCCATACCTTGTATTGTCAAGTGAAGAGAACTTGTTACTGTAAAAGAGAATACAAGGTCACATTGTGAGTGTTTTCATTGTGACAATGCATTATGAACATCACTATATACAACAGGCTAAAACATTCAGAATCTTTGAAGTTGAATGGTCATGTGATTCACATCTGATGTCCCTTTCATCACTCTGGAGGATAAGGCTATAATTCGCAGTTCTAGCCAGAATGTTCAATTCCTCCTTAGAAACTAGTTTAGTATATGGACGATTTTTATGGCTCAGGTGAGAAATTCAAAAGTGTTTTATGCATCCCAGCCTGACTATAAATTTTGGACCTGGAACTTGGCTATGATAAGCATGATATATCTCACTTCAGGTGTGATTCAAGTGACCATTAGGAAGGTCTTATGAAAGAAAGTTTAAGTAAGAACATGATTAACATGCATAGTAAGAAATAAGCAATAACTTTATCAATTACAACCAAGAAACAAGAAATCGTGATCTAGTCTAAACCTTAATCAATGTAGGAGCTGTTCCAATAAAACAAATTCCATAAATCTCCCCTTTTCACAGTTTTAATGCAGCATAGGCTAATGCTGACGTGATACTGGAATTGAGCCCTTTGTTTGGTGAATTGAAAACTCTGAGCCTTGTAAGTTTTAGCAGTCAACCTAGAACAGGTTAACGTAAGAACAACTTCCCAGAACCCCAATGAGACACTCTGCTCAAGCCACAAACAGCAGGTTTCTCCTCCAGCGAGCCTTTCAGCGAACCAACAAAATATACAAAACAAGGGAGAGACAGAAAAAAAAGACCTCTTTCCAGATAATGTCCTTTCTAACAATAAACTCTAACTGTAGCTCACAAAACTGAAAATGGAAGAGCTCCCGTCACCTGATTTGCCAGCAAGTCTTTTCCCCGATGAATGCAGAGTCATTAAATATCCAAAGTAAAATCAAACAATGTGGATTACAGGGGAGGTCATGTCTCACCAACTTGATCGAGTTTTCCGAAGAAGTGACAAAGATAACTGATGAGGGTAGGGCAGTGGATGTTGTCTACATAGACTTCAGTAAGGCTTTTAACAAGGTCCCTCAGGACAGACTTATGCAGAAGACGAAGTCACATGGGATCAGAAGTGAGCTGGCAAGGTGGATACAGAACTGGCTCTGTCATAGGAGCCATGGGGTAGCAGTGGAAAGATGTGTTTCTGAATGGAGGGCTGTGACAAGTGGCATTCCTCGGGAAGTAGTAGTGGAACCTTTGCTGTTTGTAATATATAAAATAATTTGGAGAAAATTGTAACTGGTTTGATTAGTATGTTTATGGATGACACAAAGGTTGGTGGATTTGTGGATAGCGATAACGGCCAGAGAATATAGATTGATTGGAAGCTTGGCAGAAAGTTGACAGATGGAGTTTAATCCGGACACATGTGAGGTAATGAATTTTGGAAGTCCAGTCCAGATCGGAAATATACAATATAGTGTTCAATTCTAGCCACCACACTCCGGAAAGATGTGGAGGCTTTGAAACGGGTACAGAAAAGTTTTCCCAGGATGTCTCCTGGTACGGAGGGCATTAGCTATGAGGAGAAGTTGGAGACACTTGGCTTGTTCTCACTGGAATGAGGGAGGTTGAGGAGTGACCTGGTAGAAGTCTATAAGGTTATGAGGGGCATAGTGGATAGTGGATAATCAAAAGCTTTTTTTCCCCCCAGGGTGGAAGAGTCAATTACTGAGGGGGCGGGGGGGGGGGGGGGCATAGGTATAAAATGCAAGGGGCAAGGTTTAAAAGGAGGTTCGCGAGGCAAGTGTTCTACACATAGCGTAGCGGGTGCCTCGAACTCGCTGCCGCGGGGAGGTAGTGGAAGCAGATAAGATAATGGGCTTTAAAGGGCCAAATACATGAATACGATGGGAATGGAGGGATATATTGTCTCGGGAAGGCTGGAGGTTTTTAGGTAAGTCGGGCAGCATGGTCAGTGCAGGCTTGGTAGGCCGAAGGCTTGTTCCTCTTCTGTAATTTTCCTCGTTCTTTATCCATTGTCACATCTAATCTACTTTAGCAGCAATAAAATTACCTCTAGAGAAAACCTGGTGCTATAATGTAGAAACGGTTGAAGCCAAAAAGGCCTGCTTGCCACTGAAGAGAACATGTTTTAGAAAAAAAAATTTCTTAAAAGTACCTTAACATCATACAGTAGCAAATGTTATACCCTTGAGCATCAATGGCGAAATACCGAAGCTCGCAAACACAGACATTCCAGTTTAAAGTCAGTGGAGGGCAGGCAGTACGAAGGGATAATCTCAAAAAAGTAGCAATTACTTGTTCAAGTGCTGAAAATCATTAGCACAAGACAGGGGAGTTTTAAGCACAAATCATATCTGAACATCAACAGGGACACGAGTGAAGTCAATTCAGAAGGGGTTTGTAGATCGATTTCAAAGTCATGCCAGCCTGTTAGTAAGCATGAATTCCGTGGGACAAAACTGGCAGTAGGGTTACGGGTAAGTATTCTGGCAATAAATGAGTTGCATAAAAGTGTGTTTAATTTTTGAAGAGAAAAAAAATTGAACGGAGGTTCAACACTGGGACATCTATCTTTTAACAATTGCTGGGCTACAGGATACACTTCTAAAAAGATTACACCTGACGCTAAAGTTGGAAGCGTAGTGAACGGACAGGAAAGGGTCATGATCTATGGCTCGGAGTGGACAAGGAAAATGGCATTAAACGTGGAATATCTACTGCCATTGATATGGTCCTATGTTTCTAGCAGACAGAAAGTTTCCAGAATAGAATCCAGATTCACAAAGACCAGAATCCAGATTCACAAAGACCAGAACCACTGGTATTTATTTTGTAACTTTCGATGAACAAATGTGGTGAAATTGATTGGCTTCCTAGGCCATGTCATAGAAGAGGTCTCGTATAAAGGCCAGATCGAGTGTAGATGGCAGATTGATTTTATTTCACTCTCCTGGCCGTCGTAAACTCAATGGGTTCAATGTTTTTGGTCTATATAAATGAGTAAGTGGACAAATAGGTGCTAGATGCAGAAATGATTAGAGAATTTTGGAGATATCCTCTTCGGTAGGAAATCCAGAGCGGCAGAGTATTATTTGAATAGTCATTCATTGAGAAATGGTGATGTTCAAATGGCTTTTGACTTCCTTGTAGAACAGTTACTAAAAGTGAGCTTGAAAGTGCAGAAAACAAATATGACGGCGAAACGTATCTCCGTGGTCATTGTAAGAATGCTTGAGTACATGAACAAATATATATTAATGCAGCCATGCAGAGTCCTGGTGAGAGCATACCTACAATATTGTGTACCAAATCAGTCCCCTTGTTTGCAATTAATTATATATTTCCAGTAGACAGATTGTAGTGAAGGTTTATGAACTGATTCCTGGAATGACAAGATTGTCATGAGAGATTGGGTTTACTAGATCTCCATGACTGGAGTCATGAGAGGGGGCCTCACTGACAAGGTTGCACTGACTGAATGCGAAAATAGTGTGAGTCTAGAACAAGGTGTCAAGGTCACAGAATAGAGGTAGGCCTGAAATGGCTGAGATGAGTAGAAGCATATTCATTCTTCATTGTGCCTCACCAAGTTGGTCGAGTTTTTCGAGGAAATGATGAAGATGATGGCGAAGGAAAGGCATTGGATGTTGTATACATGGATTTCAATAAAGTTTTTGACAAGGTACCTCATGGTAGATTGGTGTGAAATGTGAAGCCACATGGGATCAGATAAGAGTTCGAAAATGGACACGTAACTAGCTTGACCTTAGAAGACAGAGGGTAGGAGTAGAGGTTTTTGTTTCTAAATGGAAGGTTGTGACTAGCGGTGTTCCACTGAGATCAGTTCTGGGACCTTTGTTGTTCATAGTATATTTGGAGGAAAATGTAGCTGGTCTGATTAGTAAGTTGGGAGACGTCACAGAAATTGATGGAGTGGCGGATAGTGAAAAGAATTGTCAGAATGCAACAAAATATCGATCGGTTGGAGACAAGGGCAGAAAGCTGGGAGATGAAGTTTAATCTGGACAAATGTGAGATAATACATTTTGGAAGGTCCACCACATTGTATAGTAAATGGAATTGTATAGTAAATGGTAGAACCTTTAGGTGTACTGACAGTCAGAGGGATTGGGCATACTTGTCCATCAATCACTGAAAGGGCAACACAGGTGGAAAAGGGCATGGCACGGTAGCACAGTGGTTAGCAATGTTGCCTCACAGCGCCAGGGACTGGAGTTCGATTCCCAGCTTGGGTCTGTGTGTGTGTGGAGTTTGCACATTCTCCCCGTGTCTGCCTGGGTCTCCTCCGGTTTCCTCCCTCAGTCCAAAGATGGGCAGGTTAAGCGGATTGGCCATGCTAAACTCTCTCTCAGTGCACCCGAACAAACGCTGGAGTATGGGGACTAGGGGATTTTCACAGCTATTTCATTGCAATGTGAATTTAAACCTACTTGTGACTAATTAATAAACTTTAAGGTAGTCAAAAAGGCATCAGTAAGAACATTGAGTATAAAAATAAGCAAATCATGCTGCAACTGCACAGAACCTTACTTAGGCCTCATTTGGAATATTGTGTACAATTCTAGTCACCATACTGCTAGAAGGGTGTGGATGCTTTGGAAAGGTACAGAAGGACATCACCAGGATGTTGTCTGGTCAGGAAGAAAGGGTGGATAAACTCGATTTGTTCTCACTGGAACGATGGAGCTTGAGGAGCGACCTGATAGACTTTTACAATGTTAAGAATGACATGGACAGAGTGGATAGTAAGATGTTCTTTCAGAGCATAGAAAAGTGTCAAGTACTTTGGGACACGGGTGCATGGTGCCAGGGAAATACAAAGAGGAGATTTAAGGCAAGTTTTTTGACAAAGAATAATGAATGTCTGCAATGCGCTTCCAGGGGAAATGGTGAGAGCAAGTTCGATGGCAGCATTTAAATGGGCATCTAGGTAAATACATGAATAGGATGGCAATGGAACGATACGGACTTCGTAAGTGCATACGGAGTTTAGGCAGGCATAATGATTGGCACAGGCTTGAAGAGCCGAAGGGCCAGTTCCTGTGCTGTATTGTTCTTTGCTCTTATTCAGCGGGTAGGGAACCATTAGTTATCTGTACGGCAGAAGGCCTTGGACGTTTGACTACTGATTATATTTTTTTTTACAAGAAATAAATACATTTCTAGACTCTGGTTATTTCAAGTGAGAAAAGGAGAACGTCCAAGTATTGGGTTGAGATCCAGTGTCAGTCATCACAATATTAAATGGCAGATAGTCTTGAGAGGCCCAATGGACTTTTCCTTCCTTTTTTTGCTTTCTAAATTCTATGATCTGCAGCATAACGTTTTGGTTCTATTTCTTTCCCGTTAGAATATTAATGGACCAGATTTGTTTAGAAGAACTTCTGATGGTTCCATGACCATTGTTATGGAGGTTAGTTATATTTTCTTCTAAGATTTATCAATTGTTTGAATGTAAATCACCACAAGTGCAAATATGTTCTTGCTGAATTAGTACCAATAGCACAATAATGTACCCATTGCGGAAAGTTCCTCTTATAAAGCATTTTATTTACAGAATAACCAACGTTAAGGTTTGCATTAGCTTAATTTAGCAACGTCTAAAATACTGGATTATTGTCGTGGATGAATTTAATTAACATTATCATTAGCAGAAACATTCATCATTCACTTACAGTAGATTAGAATGGAGCACAAGTTATTCATTTGCATTGCGAGCAGTCTGAGATACAACTCAATTCCCTTTGGGACCAATCCCCAATCCAGTCAGATGGCGCTTGCTCCGGTTTCCTGCAAGAATTCAGAGAACCATTAACCATGCAAAAGGGTATTCTATCCACGGTGCATCTGCTGCATTTTCGGTAGCATTTCTCAATTAAAATAGATGAGGGAAGCATTTTTCTCTCAGATATCGGTGAGCCTTTGGAACTCGTTGCCACAGACGACAATTGATGAGGTAGATAAAATTTGAAAGGACAGAAATGTGGAAGTCAGGAATGTCGTATCAGCCATGATACTACTGAATGGTATAGAAGAGTGAAGGGGCTGAACTGCCTACTCTTATTTCTCATGGTCTTGTGGCCTTACGATGGTCCGCGTGGCCCTCTTTCCCCGCAGTCTTTTAATTGCTTATGTTCTTAATTTAAGTTCTCTCTTGTTAGCTCGCATTACCGACAGCAACTTGATTTGATTTGTTTTGATTTATTGTCACATGTGTTGACTTACAGTGAATAGTACTTTTTTTAATTGTGCGTTATACAGATAATGCATACCGTTCATAGAAAAGGAAACGAGAGAGCATCAACTGACAGATATTAAAATTTAAAAACGGTACGTTAAAGAATTTAGAATTATTGCAGCCATGCAGTGCGGAAGGAGGACATTCAGCCCATCGAGTTTGCACCAACTCTTCCACACAGCATCCCATTCAGGCCCTATCCCCTAAACCTCGCGGATTTACCCCGCTAAACCTTCAACCTACACATCTTGACACGGTACTTGAAAATTTAGCATGGTCAACACACCTAACCTGCACATCTTTGATACTAAGGGATAATTGAGCATGACCAGTCCGCCTAAGCTATCTTTAGATATTAAGGGGGAAATTTAGCGTGGTCAATCCACGAAACCCACTCGTTTTGGGGCAATTTAGCATTGCCACCCCATCTAAATTTGTTCTTTTTTGTTTCTGTGCAGCTGCCATTTAGGCAAGCCAGGGCAGCATTTTCACGCAGAGACATTAAAACCAATTCTCCGAACACAGCAGAGACATCTTGGCAGTTCTGCGTCTGACAAACATCCTCAGCCGCTCCCGGAGTGTTTGTTGCAGCCGGCCTCTTCACCGCGCACGCGCAGTTCCCGGAACATTGACATTGGGAGAAGGCAGCGGCTGCGGGGAGCTGCTGGAGTTGTCTGGGTTTCAACTCAGGCGAGACGCCTGTGCAGTGACATTTGCGAAATGGGTGACTGCACTTGCGAAACAAAAGGGAACTTCCACCGGACGCGATGGATTATTTGCTGCAGTGGAAAAGGGAACTTAGCCCTGTCAGTTTACGTGAGAAACCTTATCAGATAGAAACAGTTGCAAAGCCGGCATCACCATAAACTGTTCAACACGATTCATTCCAACCACAATGTTCCTCCTATTTGAAGTCGCCTGCCGTCCAGATGGAAGTGCTTGCTTTATCTTTCTGACCATCAAGCGGCTAGAGATGCAGTGGTGGTGAAGGCTAAGCTCTGAGGCACGTGGCATTTTGAAAGCTGAACAAAGTATCCTGTTGCATAACTAAATCTTACAAGCCCCACAGTATTTAGCAAAAACGTATTTCAGCTCATTGATCATTCAAGCCTAAATGGTAATCTATCTCTGACATTATTCTGAACCACAAAAATAAAGTCCACACACCGCCTCACCTCAAGAAATTGTTTAATTGACCCAGGAAGTCCAGGGATACTATGATGTATTTTGCAGCAAACCCTGGACAATGTCCAGGCTTTTGCCGACACGTGGCCAGTAACAATCATGCCGTTCAAGTGCCAGGCAATGACCACCTCAAACAAGAGAAAATCAAACCTCTGCCATCTTACATTCAATGACGTTGCCGTCGTGCAATGCCCAACTATCAATATTCGGATGGTTACCATTGACCAGAAATTGAACGGGGGCAGCCATATAAATATCATGGCTATTAGAGCAGACAATACATTAAGAATAATGTGGTAAGCAACTCAGTGCCTGCCTCTGCAGAGCCTGCCCTCAATCTGCATGCCACACATCCAGAGTCCAATGGAGTACTCTCCAATTACCCGTTGAGTGTTGCTCCAAAAACACTCAAGAAGTTATCCAAGGCATGTCAGTACAGGAATCCCCTGTGGTCATCCCCTTCTCTAACAAGTATACCGTTTTGGGTATTGTTGGGGGAGGTGGCCTCTCAGGGGTTAACAACAGCAGCAGCCAAAGCAGTGGCGCCACTGCTGGCTCTGTAGTTAAACAGGGAGGGGTAAACAGCACAGGACTAATTGTTATAGGGATCCCTATAGTTAGGACTGCAGATAGGCGCTTCTGTGGGCGTGAAAAAGACTCCAGGATGGTTTGTTGCCTCCCTGGTGCCAGGGTCCAAGATGCCTCTGAACGGACAGAAAGCATTCTGAAGGGAGACGGTGGACAGCCAGTGGTTGTGGTACATATTGGTATTAACAACATATCTAGGAAGAGTGGTGTGGTCGTTCAGTAGCAGTTTAGAGAATTAGGTAGAAAGTTAAAAAGCAGAACGTCCAGGGTTGTAACCTCAGGATTACTCCCTGTGTCACGTGCGAGAGAGGCTAGGAATAGGAAGATAGCACAGCTCAACACGTTTCTATACAGCTGGTATAGGAGGCAGGGTTTCAAATATTGGGACGTTTGGGGTCTCTTCCGTGGACGAGCTGCATCTAAGCTAGAAGGGCATAAATATTCTGGCCGGGATGTTTCCTAGTGTCACATGGAAGGATTTACACTAGTTTGGCAGGGGGTGGGAATCAAAGCCAAGTTGAATTAACTGAAATGGAGGCAGAGACTAGGGCCGGTAAGACTCAGAGAAAGAGCAGGCAGGGTGAGGTTCCGAATCAAAGAGATCTGGTGGACTGAAATGTGTTTGTTTCAATGCAAGAAGTGCAACAGGTGAGGAAGATGAACTGAGAGTTTGGATTAGTACGAGGGACTATGATGCTGTTGCTATTACAGAGACATGGTTAAGGGAACAGCAGGATTGGCAGTTTAACATTCCAGGATACAGTTGTTTCAGGCGGGATAGAGGGGGATGCAAAAGGGGTGTGGGAGTTGCACTACTGGTTGAGGAGAATATCTCAATTATACTGTTGGAGGACAACGTGGAAGGCTCATACAGCGAGGCAACATGGGTAGAGCTCAGGAATATGAATGGTGTAGTCACAATGTTAGGTTTTTACTGTAGGCCACCCAACTGACGGTGGGAAATTGAGCAACAGATATGTAGGCAGATTTTGGCAAGGAGTATCAGTAACAAGGTTATTGTGGTGGGAGATTTTAACTTCTCCTAATTTGACTAGGGCTCACATAGCGCTAGGGGCTTGGATGTGGCACAGCTTGTCAGGAGCATCCAGGAGGGCTTCTTGAAACAATATGTAGATAATCCAACTAGGGAAGGGGCCATACTAGACCTGGTATTGGGGAATGAGTCAGGCCAGGTGGTTGATGTTTCAATAGGGGAGCAGTTCAGGATCAGTGACCACAATTCAGTAAGCTTTAAGGTGCTAATGGATAAAGATAAATGCAGTCCTCAAGTTAAGGTGCTAAATTGGGGGAAGGTGAATTAAAACAACATTAGGTAGGAACTGAACGATGTATGTTGGGGGCAGATTTAGAGGGCAAACCAACATCTGGCATGTGGGAGGCTTGCAAGTGTAAGTTGATAGGGATTCATTACTGACACATTCCTATAAGAATGAAGGATAAGCTTGGCAAGTCTTGGGAGCCTTGGAGAACAAGAGATAGTGTGGGCCTCGTCAAAGAGAAAAAGAAAGCATTTGGCAAAGCTAGGTGGCTGAGAACTCACAACACAAGTGTGGAACACAAAGAAAGTAGAAAGAAACTTAAGCGAGGTGTAAGGAAGGCTAAAATGGGTCAGAGATAGGGTTTTAATCCTTCTGTTCAATCCTAAGGCTTTTTATACGTATATAAACAGCAAGAGGGTAGCCAGTGAGACAGCTGGCCACTCAAGGTCAAGGGAGGATATCTATGCGTGGAGCCAGGGGAAATGTACGATGCATGAAATGAACATCTTGCATCAGTACTCAAAGAGAATGACTTGGTGGATGGTGAGTTTGGGAAAAGATTTATGGATAGTTTGAGTCATGTTGAGATCAAAATGGCGGCGGTATTGGGGTTCTTGAGAAATATTAGGGCACACAAATCCCGGGTCCTCGTGGAAAATACCCCAGAACACAGAGGTAAGGGAGGAAATTGTTGGGGCCCTTGAAAAAAATCTTTGTATCCTCACTGGCTACAGGGGAGGTCCGAGGATTGGAGAATAGCCAATGTTGTTCCTTTGTTTAAGAGAAGCAAGAATAATTTAGATAATTACAGGCCAGTGAGCCTTACATCAGTGGTAGGGAAATTATTGGACAGGATTCTTCGAGGCAAGATTTATTCCCACTTGGAAATAAATGGACGCATTAATGAGAGGCACACGGTTTTGTCAAGGGGAGGTCATGTCTCACGAACTTGATCGAGTTTTTCAAGAAAGTGATGAAGATGATTGATCAGGGTAGGGCACTTGATGTTGTCTGTATGAACTTCAGTAAAGCCTTTGACAAAGTCCCTCATAGCAGACTGGTGCAGAAGGCGAAGTTGCATGGGATCGGAGGTGAGCTGGCAAGGTGGATACAAAACTCGCTCAGTCAAAGGAGACATAGGGTAGTAGTGGAATGGTGCGTTTCTGAATGGAGGGCTGTGACAAGTGGCTTTCCTCAGGGATCAGTGCTGGGACCTTTGCTGTTTGTAATATATATAAGTAATTTGGAGGAAAATGTAACTGGTTTGATTAATAAGTTTGCAGACGGCACAATGGCTTGTGGACTTGCAGATAGTGATGAGGACCACCAGAGGATACAGCAGATATAGATCGGTTGGAAATTTGGACAGGGAGATGGTGCATGGAGTGTAATCCGGACAATTCTGAGGTAATGCATTTTGGAAGGTCTTATATATGATAGGAAATATACTTAAATGGGAGAACCTTTAAGAGTACTGATAGGCAAAGGGATCTGGGTGTACAGGTGCCCAGGTCACAAAGTGGCAATGCAGGTGGAGAAGGTAGTCAAAAAGACTATAGCATGCTTGTGTTCATCGACTGGGGCATTGAGTTTAAAAAAAAGGCAAGACATGTAGCAGCTTTATAGAACCATAAGTAAACTGCACTTCGAATATAGTGTTCAATTCTGATTGCCACACTACCAGGAGGATTTGGAGAGGATACAAAAAAGATTTACTAGGATGTTGCCTGATATGGAGGGCATTAATTATCAGGTGAGGTTGGAAAAACTTGGTTTGTTTTCACTGGAAAGACGGAGGTTGAGGGGCGACCTGATAGAAGTCTACAAGATTGAGAGACATGGACAGTGCGGATAGCTAGAAGCTTTTTCCCCAGGGTGGAAGAGTCAATTATTAGGGGCACAGGTTTAAGGTGCATGTGGCAAGTTTTATAGGAGATGTACGAGGCACATTTTTTTTTACACAGAGGGTAGTGAGTGCCTGGAAGTCGCTGACGGGGGATATGGTGGAAGCAGATACCGTAGTGATTTTTAAGCGGCGTCTTGACAAATAGAACATAGAAACCCTACAGTGCAGAAAGAGATCCTTGGCCCATCGAGTCTGCATCGAACACAATCCCACCTAAGCCCTACCCCCATATCCCTACATATTATACCCACTAATCCCTCTAAACTACGTATCCCTGGACACTAAGGGGCGATTTCTTAGCATGGCCAATCAACCTAACCCGCACATTTTTGGACTGTGGGAGGAAACCGGAGCACCCGGAGGAAACCCACGCAGACACGAGGAGAATGTGCAAACTCCACACAGTTTTTTTTTAATAGTTTAAGTCACAGCCACTGCCGAATTGCCCCTCCACTCCCACTTCCCTGCGCTACTTTACAGTTCCCCATTTCTGCCTGAAACGTCCCATCCTGACCTCTCCAGAAATGCAGAGTGTACCTTCAGTCCCACTGCCCCCTCTTGGCACTAGTCTTTGAATACATGAATAGAAAATAAATAGATATGGCCCCCGGAGGATAGCGGCTTTAGTTTAGTCGGGCAGCATGTTTGGTGCAGGTTTGGAGGGCCGAAGGACCTGTTCATGTGCTGTAATTTTCTTTTTGTTTTTTTTCACTGTTCAGGTTTAACGTGCTATTAAGGTGACATGTGGATGCAAGCCTTCCTTTAAGACGAATTACAGTGTACAAGAAAAACTATATCACTTCAATTGTATAGTGTGTGGCTTGGACATCATCTCGACTATTTTCTACATTTTTGGCGCTCTTATTTAAGCGAGGATAGACTTCCCACAGGGCGATTAAAGTGGAGACCAGTATTGACTCATTAGGATAAACTGCTGAAAATTGTTTCGAGTTCTCCACCGTTTGGAAGAATGGGAGGTGATCCAACTGAAACCCACAGCATTCTCACCGGCATTGACAGTTTGGATTTGCAGACTAAGTTTCCCCTGCTCTGGGGAATCCACAGCCAGTGAATACGATCTCCAAATAAGGAACAGGCCATTTGATAATTTGATGAAGGACGAATTTCTTCACTCAGATCGTGATGAATCAATAGAAATTTCAAGCAAAGAGACTTAGCATGCACGAGACGGAAATTGATAGCTTATGGCATCCTGGGATAAAGGGTAGAATGGAAAGGTGGCATTGGGAAAATTATCAACCCCAAACTAATTGAATAAATGGGCCGTTGGTCATCTTTTGTCCCTATGATTTCATATCCTTGTGACGCAATAGAAGGTTTGTTAGAGGGATGGATGAATTGGAAAGTCGTTCTATTTTTTTTCTCAGGGTAGAAACGTCAATTACTAGGGGACATTGGACTAAGTTGAAAGGGGGAAGTTTAAACGATGCGTGTGTCATGTTTTCTTTTACACACAGAGGGTGGCAAATGCCTGAAATGCACTGCCAGAGGACATGGTACAATCAAATACAATAGCAAAGTTTAAGAGGCATCTTGACAGTTACATGAAAAGGCAGGGAATAGAGCAATATGGGGCATGTAGAGACAACGGTTCTTCACAGGCCTAATGTCTGTTTTTTTTTTCTTGGCTATTATTGTTACCTATCTTCCCATTTCCATGTACTATTGTGAAGTGTTGGATATTTATTATTCCTCGCTTATGGAGATACATCGACGCTTGACTTCAAACTGGGAAATCGAGGGAACCAAATAATGGGGCAGATATTTACAGTTCTGGATCAATATACAAACGCATTTTTGATATCAGGGACGTAGCAACGTTACTCTACAAGCTGTATCACTTGCTTGTCTCGGGCAACTAAAAATGTTTCTAAATCATCAACCTGCATTGCAAATGTTAGTCCCCTCTGCTGCCTACCACTGTAATTGGACTGGACGTCTAACCTGCAACAGATGAGACAGCGTCTCGCCTCGCCCCCGGTGCAAAATTTTTACCTGGCTCGTGGATCAATACTCATGTATCACAGATAAAGTTCGTTTGGTGATGATGAATTCATACTTCCTCTGCTCGCTGATTATTGCATCCCAAAAAAAAATATAGAAGGAACCATTTTCTCAATACATTTTTTACATTGTGTGAGTGTAATAACTTTTCCCAAAGTTAACTAATGTTCTTAAAAGTAAACAAGAAATGCAGATGACTTAGTGCTGACTCTATTTTGGTTCTGAATCTGTAGGCCCAGGCTCACGATTCACGTACATGGGTTCAACTCCCACAACAAATGTGACAATTTAAATCAAATGATTAATCTGGACGGAAAGAATCGGTATCAATAAGATTGGCTATAAAAGGAAAGTCGATTGCCTTAAAAAAATTACCTGGTCCATTAAAGTCCCATTTAAAAAGGAAATTTGTTGTCCTTACCTTCTCCCGCCTACATTAATTGTGTTAGCTCTTCTTGAGCCGTAACCGTCCTTTAACATGGTCTGGCAGTCCACTTAGTAAAGCAAAATTTGGAGTTGGAAAATAAATACTGGCGAAATCCACATCCTCTAAATGTACTTGCTACTGAAAACACATGGTTGGTGTTTTGCTCTCAGGCGTCTGGTAGTAAGTGATTTGTGTTCTGAAGTGTAGTTGGTGCTTTCTTATGAGGAAGTAACTCTCTGGAGACATCAAATGTGAAGATCTAATTTATTTTGCTATTGGTTGTGCTTAATGTATGATTAAATCTTTAGCATCTTATGCTGCCACACTAATTCAAGTTTGGTCTCTGGAGGGTGTGGCATTCGAAGCCTCTTTGCTCTGCAAAAGCAACAGCGTTCACCAGAACTTTGTTTTTATCTCCTTTACTTAGACTTCTGCTTTCCTTTCCTACTTCTATTCTTTATAAAATATTTGATTATATTTCTCAGTACTTGTGAAACTGTTGCCAGGTTTATTGTTGCAACACATTTGATAGTTTCCGTTTAGTTTACTTTCCATGGCGTGCAACAAGGCCCGCATTTGCTTCCATTTCAATCGACTTTTGAACAGAACGTCTTGCAAGACAACTTTTCCTCATAACACCTACCCTCCAAACCAGGCAACATCCTGGTAAATCTCCTCTGCACTCTCCAATGCTTCCGCACCCTTCTTACAGTAAGGTGACCAGAACTGCGCACAATATTCCAAATGTGGTCTCACCGATGTCCTGTATAGTTACAGCATAACCCCACAACTCAAACTCAAACCCCCTGTTCATAAACGCTAACACATTAGAAGCCTTCTAAACGGCTCTATCCACTTGAGTGGCAACCTTCAGAGATCTGTGGATGTGAAACCCAAGATCTCTGTTCCTCCACGTTCCTCAGAACCCTGCCACTGACCCTGTAATCTGCATTAACGTTTGTCCTACCAAAACGAATCACCTCGCACTTGTCAGGGTTAAACTCCATCTGCCACTTTTCGGCCCAGCTCTGCATCTTATCAATGCCTCTTTGCAGCCTGCAAGCGCCCTCCACCTCATCCCCTACTCCACCAATCTTGGTGTCATCAGCAAATTTACTAACCCACCCTTCAGCCCCTTTATCCAAGTCATTGATAAAAGTCCCAAATAGTAGACAGCCCACCACTGATCCCTGTGATACACCGCTGGTAACTGGCCTCCAGTCTGGGAATTTTCCCTCCACAACCACCCTCTGTTTTCCATGAGGCAGCCAGTTACTCATCCAATCGGCCAAATTTCCTTCTATCCCACACCTCCTTACTTTCTTCATGAGCCTATCATGGGGAACCTTATCAACACCTTACTAAAATCCATGCGTATGACATCAGCTGCTCTACGTTCATCTACACACTTAGTTATCTCCTCAAAGAATTCAGTCAAATTTGTGAGGCAAAACTTAACCCTCACAAAACAGTGCTGACTATCCCGGATTAAGCTGCATCTTTCCAAATGGTCATAAATCCTATCCCTCAGGACTTTTTCCATTAACTTACCGACCAGAGTAAGACTGTCTGGCCTAAAATTACCAGGGTCATTCTTATTTCCTTTCTTGAAGGGAGAAACAACATTTGCCATCCTTCAGTCCTCTGGCACAATCCCTGTGGACAGTGAGGGCCCAAAGATCAAAGCTAAAGTCCCCGCAACCTCATCCCTTGCCTTCCAAAGTATCCTAGGATGTGTCCCGTCTGGCCAGGGGACTTATCGAACCAGTTCTTCAAAATTGCTAATACATCTTCCCTCAGAATATCTACCTCCTCCACCCTATCAGCCTGTATCACACTTCAATCCTCAAAAAAAAAAGTCGCTCTTTTCCTTAGTGAACACTGAAGAAAACTATTTATTCATCACCTCTCCTAACTCCAACTCCATGGACGAGTTCCCACTACAATCCTTGACCAGCCCTAACCTCTCCCTGAACATTCTTTTATTTCTCACGTAACAGCAAAAAGCCTTGGGGTTTTCCTTGTTCCAACCCGCCAAGGATTTCTCATGTCCCCTCCTAGCTCTCCTGAGCCCTGTTTTAACTCATTCCTAACTACCTTGTAACCCTCAAGCAGCCCAAATGAACCTTGTTTCTTCATCCATACATACGTTACTTTTTCCTCATGACAAGATATTCAATCTCTTTTGTGAACCATGTTTCCCTCACTCAGCCATTTCCTCCCTGCCTGACAGGGACATGCCTATCAAGGACACACAGTATTTGTTCCTTAAGCAAGCTTCACTTTTCATTGATGCCCTTACTTGACAGTTTCTGTTCCCATATTATGCTCCCTAATTCTTGCCTAATCGCATCATAATTACCCTTGCCCCAATTATAAACTTTGCCCTGCCATGTGACCCTATCCCCCTCCATTGCAATAATAAAAGACACAGAATTGTGGTCACTATCTCCATAGTGCTCTCCCACAAACAAATCTAACACTTGGCCCGGTTCATTACCCAGTACCAAGTCCAATGTGGCCTCACCTCTTGTCGGCTTATCCACATATTGTGTCAGGAAACCGTCCTGCATACACTACATAAAAAGTGCCCCATCCGAACTATTCGGCCTATAAAAGGTTCCAATCAATATTTGGAAATTTAAAGTTATCCATGATAACTATCCTGTGACTTCCACACGTATCCATAATCCGTTTTGCCATTTCCTGCTCCACATCTCTATTACTATTTGGGAGTCTATAGGAAACTCTTGACAACGTGACCGCTCCTTTCCTATTTCTAACTTCAATATCAATGGTAGAAATCGGAAATCATTTCTACCAGCTGTAACTGTGGCAGCTGAACCCATGCCTCAAATACATTAGCCTGGACTATTAGATTACGTGGTCAGCAACACGCCAACTGCGCCACCATCTCACCTCAGAAAAGAACAGTAAAGCACAGAAACATGTCCTTCGGCCCTCCAAGTACACCTCCCCCCCCCCCATCATGACATCTACCTAAAATAAACTGTATGCACTTACACAGTCCATAACCTTCCATGCGTATTCTATTCCTGTATTCATCGAGTTGCCTCTTAAATGCCACTATCGTATCGTGCCACCACCTTCCCAGGCAGCACATCGCACACATTCACCACCCTTTGTAAAAAAAAAACAGCCTCACACATCTCTAAACTTTTCCCCATTCATCTTTAACCTATGTCCCCTACCACTTGACTTTTCTTTACCTAGGAAAGGGAACCTGGCTATCCACTCTGTCCATGTCACTCACAATTTTGTAAACCTCAATCAAATCATCCCTCAACCTCAGGCCTTTCAATGGGAACAAACCGAGTATATATCTCCTCATAGCTAATAGCTTTCAGACCAGGCAACATCCTGGTAAACCTCTTCTGTACCCTCCAAATCATCCAGATCTGTCTGCTGGTGCGGCGACCTTATAAATCGTATGTATCTCTAACTACCTCCGTGCTCATATCTAAATTATGTGTGTTCTCTAATATATTGTGTGCATTATCTTTATTATTAGGCCCGTTTTTCGCTAAAATGTTCACATTCGCGAGAATTTGAATTGTCTTCACTTTTTTTTGAATCGCTTGGAAATGATTGTAAACCTACAAACAATCAATTTGCACTCGGATGTCTCATAGTTCTGACTTCTTATTTCACCTGCCTTTTTTCTTATAAAGCCTCTATCCACTTGGAATAACCCTCTTCCGGTTACCTTTCCATATATAGTTTAAGACATTCATGACCGCTTCTGCAACTTACAGTGGCTATTGTGGCAAAGATACATAATGTCATAGAGGTTTACAGCATGGAAACAGACCCTTCGATCTAATTTGTCCAGGCTGCCCTTATTTAAAAAACCCAAAGCTATTCCCAATTGCTCGCATTTGGCCTATTTCCCCATATACCCATCGTGCCCATGTAACTATCTCAATATTCTTTGAAAGACAAAATTGCACCCTCTTCTACTACTACCTCTTGTTCCAGACACTCGCCACCCTCTGTGTGAAATAATTGTCTGTCAGGACACTTTTGTATCTCGCCCCTCTCACCTCAAACATATGCCTAATAGTTTTACACTCCCCTACCTTTGGGAAACGATATTGACTATCTAGCTGACCTGTGTCCTTCATTATTTTATAGAACTCTATAAGAACACCCCCTCAGCCTCCTACGCTCTAGAGAAAAAAGTTCCAGTCTATCCAGCCTCCACTTATAGCTCAAGCCATCAAGTCCCGGTAACATCCGAGTAAATCTTTCCTGCACTCTTTCTTGTTTAATAATATCCTTTCTATAATAGGGTGACCAGAACTGCACGTAGTATGCCGAGTGTGGCCTCACCAATCTCTTGTACAACTTCAACAAGATGTTCCAACTCCTGTATTCAAAGTTCTGAGCAATGAAATCAAACATGTCGGATGTCCTCTTCACCACTCTGTCCACCTATGACTCCACTTTAAGGAGCTATGAACATGTACTCCTAGATCTCTTTGCTCTATTGATGTTGAAAGAGATTCGAGTTATACTAACCTGACAATGGTACACCAAATGCAAGTTGTGGTCCAGTGGTTAACAAGGAACTCTGCACTTAACTTAGAATGGCACGTCAAATCAGCATGCGGCATCAATGATGGCAAATGGAATTTAGTGTTGGCAAGTGTGAGGTGGTCCACTTTGGTAGGAAGAATGGTAGGAAGGACTATTACTTACGGGGCGAAAAACTGCAGCAGGCGACGGTGCAGAGGGACCTCGGGGTCCTTGTGCATGAGTCGCAAAAACCCAGCTTGCAGTTGGTCAGGAAGGCGAATGGGATGCTGGCCTTCATAGCGAGGGGGATTGAATATAAAAGTAGGGAGGTCTTGCTGCAGCTGTATAGGGCATTGGTGAGGCCGCAGCTGGAGTACTGTGTGCAGTTTTGGGCACCGCATCTGCGCAAAGATATTTTGGCATTGGAGGGAGTGCAGAGGAGGTTTACTAGGCTGATACTGGAGTTGAGCTATGAGGAGAGGCTGAATAAACTGGGCTTGTACTCGTTTAGAAGAATGAGGGGAGATCTCATTGAGACGTATAAGATGATGAATGGGATGGATAGGAGAGAGGTGGAAAGACTCTTCCCGCTCAAAAAAGACAGTAGGACTAGGGAGCACAGCCTCAAGATAAAAGGGGGGCAGTTTAGAACGGAGTTGAGGAGGAACTTCTTCACTCAAAGGGTGGTGAATCTCTGGAATTCTCTGCCCGTTGAAGTGGTGGAGGCTGCCTCGCTAAATATTTTTAAGACGCGGGTTGATGGGTTTTTGATAGGAGAGGGGATTAAGGGTTATGGGGAGAGGGCGGGAAAGTGGAACTGAGCAGCAACTGATCAGCCATGATCTTATTGAATGGCGGGGCAGGCTCGAAGGGCTGGATGGCCCACTCCTGCTCTTATTTCTTATGTTCTTATGTTCTTATGAGTCATCTCTGCACAAACTCTAGCTACCTGCATCATCATAAGCTGTTCTTCTCAAAAACCCTACACTCAGTTCAACTCAACTCAGATCTTAAATATTTTCACTGCAACTGCATTAGCTCAAGTGTGGCCACAAACTTCGGCACATAGGCGTAGATGGCCTATCCACCTGATATCAAAAGATTACTAAAGCTTAACTAGCAAATGTGCAATGTTCCATTGAAGAAGCACAATTGTCACCATCGCCTTTCACCCATTAGTCTCTTTGATTAGCAATCGACACCTCCTTCTGCATCAGTTCTGTGCATTTCTAAACAGTTTGCATTCGGCCCTTAAGTGTTGATATATACCTTTTTTTCTTTTTTGCTGCTGCCCTATTCAATATTTTTGTAATGCCTTCCAACATCAGTTTCTAACAATGCTTGCACATCACTCCTTAATAGCATTTTTACGGAATCTTTCAACTTGCTTTTAACCAATCCCAATGCTGCGTAATGGTTTTAACTGTTTAGCTTAATTTCGCCATCTGCCTCACTACAACATCTTTAGACTGTCAAACCTTTTTATGTCTTCATGTGTGCCCTTAATGTTCTGACTCCAACTTTTTGTGTTTGGCCCTTCTAATGCAACATTTGTGTATTTTCACTGATATCAGGCTCTCCCTCCTTCAATCTCTCTCTCTCTGTCACCATAGTTCCTTGTCCTTGCTTCATCCTGTCCGTATGCCTCTCTCTAACTTGGGCTCTGTCTGCCGGCTTTTCCCTTTCACTTCATCCATCTGTCTGCAACTTCCTCTCTTTCTTCTTCATTCTTGATGTGCGTATGTCTCAATGTCTGTCTGCCTACTTCCCGCTCTCTCTCTCTCGCTCACCGTCACTCACTCACTTTCTCTTTTCAGACTGATCATCTCTCCCTCTCTTTCTTCTTTTCTCCCTTTCCTCTGTGTCTATTTATATCTCCATGTCTATCTTTCACTTTCAGTCTGTCTGCATTTCTCTTTCATGCTTGTGTATGTCTGACTGTCTGTCTGCCTCTCTCTCTGTCACTCACTCTGTCTCTCTCTCTCTCTTTCTCCCATTCGCTCTTTTCTCTGTCTCTGTGCCAGTATGTCTGTCCGTCTCTCTCACCAGTTTCTCGTTCTCTCTTCAGTCTGCCTCTCTATTTTCAGCTTTTTTTTTCCCCTGTGTCTGTCAGCGTTTCTCTTTTCCTTTCATACTTGTGTGTGCATGTCTGACTGTCTGCCTGTTCTCTTTCCCTCTCCCTTCATGCTAATATGAAGACTGTCTCTCCCTCTGTTGTTCTCCCTTTTTCCCTTTTCTCTGTTACATTTCAAATGTCTTAGTAGTATTTAAATGCCACGTGTTGCCATTCCTGGATTCGAATTCGTGTCGCCAGATATTTAGTCAGGAGTTTTTTTTTAAGTATTACAAGTCGTATTCTTGACCAATATTCTACTGTCTCCCGCCAAACTTATTGTGTTTCTTATGGGCTCCTTGTTATCAAACTCAGGCGTCTAGATTGTATGGGCACGTTTACATACCATATATTTCTCCTTACAGTTAATGCATGCAAACATTTTTAAGTTCCCATTTTTTTCATGTGACAACTAATTTCACGACACCACCCACTGATTCTATGTTCATTCAGATACGCGGACAGTATCCCATTGATATTAAACCTGCATCATAATTGATGCAGTTTTCGTTCAATATTCCACTAGTTTTATTTTGTTTTTAAAATCAGTCTCCCATCAGTGATAGCTCATACCAAATTGTCTCTTCAATTGTGTCGTTTGCTACCCCATTTCAGGTGGTAAGTAAGAGTCACCCACATTGCTGTGGATCTGAAGACTTATGCATGTATTTATATTTGTATTGATTTATGTATTTGTTAGTTTATTTATGTGCTTGCTTGTTTATTCATGTGCTTATTCATTCTTTTTTTTCTATTGTCTAAGTAGGCTTACATCAGCACTGCAATGTAGATCCTGTGGAAATCCCCTAGTTGCCACACTCTGGCACTTGGTCGGGTACAATGATGAAAAATTTAGAACAAAGAAAATTACAGCACAGGAACAGGTCCTTCAGCCCTCCAAGCCTGCACCGACCATGCTGCCTGACTCAACTAAAACCCCCAACCCTTCTGGGGACCATATCCCTCCATTTCCATCCTATTCATGAATTTGTCAAGGCCTCCCTTAAAAGTCACTATTGTATCCACTTCAAAAGAACAAAGAACAACCCAGCACGGGAAACAGGCCCTTCGGCCCAACGAGCCCACGCCGCCGCATCACCCTACACCTATTCTACCCTGCGTGTCTACAAATGGAACCCCTAACTTAGCCAGATTCAGGGGAGAATAGTGTCAATTTGTTACACCAATCAGCCTAAGAGCACATCTTTGGGGTGTGGGAGGGAACCGGAGCGCTCGGAGGAAACCCACACAACCACAGGGAGAATGCACAAACTCCCACAGACACAGGCCCAAATCCATGTATCTGCACAGCTAGCAGTGCTAGTCACCGAGCTGTTGCGGCACCCGTCTACCGGTCCAGGATCAAGCACACACACCGACACGAAGTACTAGGCCACTCCCGGAACTTCCAAGAGCAGCCCACGCATGACCCACCGTGTGCATGCCCCTCGTTTGAAAACGAGGTGGACCTCCACCTGTGGAATAAAAAGACAAAAACGTTAATCTTACAAGCCTGCTTTTCCGGTGACTCCCGAGGTTCTAACCTTATTTAATAGCCCCTACCATAACCCTCCATCCTCGTTTCGCTCATGTGTCTATCTAACTGAACCTTAAACGAGTCCAACGTTCCTGCCTCCACCACCCTACTCAGTAGTGCGTTCCATACCCCCACAACTCTCTGCGTAAAGAACCTTCCTCTCACTTCCAAATTATACCTCTCCCCCCTCACCCTTAAATCATGACCTCTCGTGTTTGTTCCCAGTCTAGGGAGCAGTCTCTCACTATTAACTCTATCTATTCCCTTCAGTATCTTATATATCTCTATCATGTCCCCCCTCAATCTCCATCTTTCCAAGGAGAATAGTCCCAGTTTCTCCAACCTTTCCTCGTAACCCAGCCCCTCCATGCCAGGCAACATCCTGGTAAACCTCCTCTGCACCCTTTCCAGAGACTCCACGTCCTTCCGGTAGTAAGGTGACCAGAACTGGATGCAGTACTCCAAATGTGGTCTAACCAACGTTCTGTACAACCGAAGCATTAGACAGCAGCTTTTATACTCTGTACCCCTTCCTATAAAGGCTAACATTCCATAAGCCTTCCTAACAACCTTCTCCACTTGTGACGCAACCTTCATGGGATTTGTGAACCTGCACTCCCAGGTCCCTCTGTATGTCTATACTCCTAATCTGTCTACCTTTTATCACATAGCTCCTCTCTGCATTATTCCTTCCAAAATGCATCACCTTGCATTTGTCAGGATTAAATTCCATCTGCCACCTATGTGCCCAATGCACCAACCTATCTATATCCTGTTGTATCACCTGACAATGCAGTTCAGTACCCGCCAACCCTGCCATCTTGGTGTCATCAGCAAACTTGCTGATCACACCACCTACACTCTCTTCCAAGTCATTTATGTATACTACAAAGAGGAGAGGTCCCAATTCTGAGCCCTGCGGCACACCACTGGTCACTGGCCTCCAGCCCGACAAGGTCCCCTCCACAACTACCCTCTGTCTCCTATTACCCAGCCAGTTCTCAATCCACCTAGCTACCTGGCCTCGTATCCCATGCGCCTTAACCTTTTCTACCAGCCTACCATGAGGGACTTTGTCAAACGCCTTACTGAAATCCATATAGATGACATCAACGGCTCTCCCATCGTCAACTGTTTTTGTCACCTCCTCAAAGAATTCCACCAGATTCGTAAGGCAAGACCT
This sequence comes from Carcharhinus amblyrhynchos, assembly GCF_965287045.1. NCBI lineage: Eukaryota > Metazoa > Chordata > Chondrichthyes > Carcharhiniformes > Carcharhinidae > Carcharhinus > Carcharhinus amblyrhynchos. The sequence goes on from NC_137330.1 coordinate 3,600,633, forward strand.
CCCTCTAACAAAGCCATGTTGCATATCCCTAATCAGATCGCAACGCTCCAAATGCTCGTACATCCTACCCCTAAGTATTTTTTCCATTAATTTCCCCACCACCGATGTCAAACTCACCGGTCAACAATTTCCAGGGTTATCCCTACTACCTTTTTTGAACAGCGGTACCACATTTGCTACCCTCCAGTCCTCTGGGACCTCACCTGTATCCAAAGAAGAGACAAAGATTTGCACCAGAGGCCCAGCAATTTCATCTTTCACCTCCCTAAGCAGCCTGGGATAAATACCATCAGGCCCCGGAGCTTTATCCGTCCTTACGCTACCTAAAAGCCCTAGCACTTCCTCCCTCGTAATAGATATTTCCTGCAACTGATCCTCAGCTCCCTTCAAGAGACCGCACGATTCCGAACCCCTCTCCTTCGTGAATACCGACGCAAAGTATTCATTCAGGAGCTCCCCCATTCCCTCCGACTCAATACATAACTCTCCACTCTTGTACCTAAGAGGACCAATTTTCCCTCTAACTACTCTCTTGCTTCTAATATAGGAATAAAATGCCTTTGGATTCTCTTTAATCCTACCAGCCAAAGCCATTTCATGCCCTCTCTTCGCCCTTCTAATTCCCCTTTTAGCTCCCTCCTACTCTCTCTATATTCCTCCAGCGCACTCTCCGTACCCAGTCGTTTCGACCTAACATACGCCTCCCTCTTCTTCCTGACCAAGTTTTCAATACCCCCTGTAATCCACGGCTCTCTAATCCTACCTTTCCCATCCTTCCGCTTAACCGGAACATACCTCCCCTGCAACCATTTCATTTTGCCCTTAAAAGCCTCCCACTTGCCAACCGTGGACTTGCCAGCTAACAGTCCCTCCCAGTGTCCTGCAGCTCCCTCCTAATCCTGCTATAGCTCGCCTTTCCCCAGTTCAGCACACTCCCATTCGGCCGGCACTCATCCCTTTGCATTTTTATCCTAAAAGTAGACGGACTTGTGGTCACTGTTAGCCACATGTTCGCCTACCCCTACCTCACCCACCTGCCCCGGCTCATTACCCAACACTAAATCCAGTATAGCCCCTCCCCTAGTCGGGCTAGTTACATACTGCTCTAGAGACTCTTCCAAAACACATTTCACAAACTCCTCACCCTCCGTACCCCCAGCTCTAGGCCCCCTCCAATTCACTCCAGGAAGATTAAAGTCACCCACTACAACCACTCTATTCTTCCTGCACCTATCCAAAATGCCCCTGCAAATGCCTTCCTCCACCGACCTCGGGCTATTGGGTGGCCTATAGTACACCCCTAGCAACGTAATCGCTCCCTTTTTATTCCTCAACTCCACCCACAGTGACTCAATCCCTGTCTCTTCCATATCGTCCTCCCTCTGCACTACTGTGATGTTTTCCTTTACTAACAGTGCCACTCCTCCACCTCTCTTCAACCCTCCTCTGTCACACCTAAAACACGTACCCAGGAACATTCAGCTGCCAGTCCTGCCCTTCCCGTAACCACGTCTCCGTTACAGCCACCACATCTAACTGCCTCACAAACATCAAGGCCCTAAGCTCATCCGTTTTCCCTGCCACACTCCTAGCATTGAAACTTACACAGTTCAACCCACACTTCCTCCCCCAGCAACGAGCTCCAGGTACCCACCACGCTCTGTGTAAAAAAGCTTGCCTCGTACATTTCCTTTAAACCTTGCCCTCGCATCTCAAAGCTATGCCATCTAGTAAATGATGTTTCCACCCTGGGAAATAGCTTCTGGTTATCCATTTCGTCCTTGCCTCTCATAATCTTGTAGAATTCTATCAAGTTGCCCCTCAACCTCCGTCGTCCAGTGAGAGCAAACCAAGTTTCTCCAGCTTCTGCTCATAGATAATGCCCTCCATACGAGGCAACATCTGGTAAATATTTTCTGTACCCTCTTGAAAGCCTCCACATCCTTGTGGGAGTGTGGCGACCAGAATTCTAGGCTATATTCCAAATGCGGTCTAATCAAAGTTCTATAAAGCTGCATCGTGATTGACAATTTTTAAACTCAGTGCTCCTGCCAATGGAGGCAATCATACCGTATGTCTTCTTGACTATCTTCTCCACCTGCGTTACCACTTTCAGTGACCTGTGTACCTGTACACTCAGATCACTCTGCCTATCAATGCGCTTAAGGGTTCTGTCATTTACTGCATATTTCCTGTTTGTACAAGACCTTCCCCAAAATGCGTTACCTCACATTTATCCAGATTAAACTCCATCTGCCATCTCTCCGAAGTTTTCAACCAATCTGTATCCTGCTGTATCGTTTGATGGTCCTCATCACTATCCGCAACTCCACCAACCTTTGTGTCATCCACAAACTTACTCATCAAATCACTTACATTTTGTAGATACATGTATTACACTTGATCCCTGAGGAATGCCACTTGTCACAGCCCTCCATTCAGAAGCGCACCCTTCCACTGGTGGCATGGCCAATTCACCTAACCAGCTCACCTTTCAGACTGTGGTAGAAAACGGAACACACAAAAGGAAAGCCACACAGACACAGAGGGAACATGCAAGTTCCACATAGACAGTGACCCAAGCTGGGAACCGAACCCAGGTTCCTGGTGCTGTGACGTATGTAGGCCAGAAGAGTTAAAAGATCTTTAAGTTGGGCATTCACAACAAATTAATTTAGCTTAATGCTTATCATGCGAATTCCAATTCCAGGCTTTATGCAATCTGTTGTGGTGAGATTTTAACCCTGGTCCAGGATTATCCTGACTTTATGATTTACTAATCCAGTGACAGTACCATTACAGCCCCGTTTCCATTGGAGTTCTTTGTATCTCGACAGCCAGTCAGGAGTATATAATACATGATGGACGAGCCAGCAATGCTTACATCGCATGAGTGAATAACATATACAATATCTATGCAATACTTCATCAGTTCAGTAGTAATCCATTGCAACATTTTAAACATGTTCCAAGTCTTGATTTCGCAATCATTATGCACTTTTGCATTCTCAGCCATGAATAAAGTAAATATCTGGGAGGCTGCGTTCAGTAAATGAGTGTAACAGCTTTGCACGGTGTGAAAATTAAAATGCATTCTTTTTTTTGCAGTTTTGTGCCATCATCTTTTAGAGCTAATTTTCTAATCTACCTGAGTCAACTGGAATGCTAAAGACGTTTCCTTTGTTGACAAGGAAGTTCTTATTTCTGGCCTCAAATCATACCTCTTAAACTAAAATTGAAATTCTTACATCCTACGGTCACACAATGATAATATTTTATATTATGTTTGTATTTGAACTCCACCTCAATGAATAAAAATGCACCACATGCTTTTGTTTTTAATTTTCACATCTGCCTCCAAGCCAACTTTTTTTTTTAGGGAATAAGTATAAAAACAAAAGAACAAAGAAAATTACAGCAAAGGAACAGGCCCTTCGGCCCTCCAAGCCTGCACCAAGCATGTTGCCCGACTTACCCAAAACCCCTACCCTTCCAGGGACCTCTATTCCCATCTCGTTCATGTACTTGTCAAAACGCCTCTTAAATGCCACTACCATATGTGCTTCCACTACCTCCACCGACAATGAGTTCCAGGCACTCACCGCCTTCTGCGTAAAAAGTCTGCCTCGTACATCTCTTTTAAACCTTGCCCCTTGCACCTTGAACATATGTCCCATAATAATTGACTCTTCCACCTTGGGAAAAAAGCTCCTGACTATTCACTCTGTCCATACCTCTCATAACCTTGTAGAATTCTATCAGGTCTCCCTTCAACCTCTGTCGCTCTAGTGAGAAAAAACAACATTTCTCCAACCTATCTTCATAGCTAATGCCCTCCATAGCAGGCAAGAGCCTGGTAAATCTTTTCTGTACTCTCTCCAAAGCCACCACATCCTCTGGTGGTGCTGCCACCAGAACTGAGCACTATATTCCAAGTATGGCCTAATAAAGGTTCTATAAAACTGCAAAAGGACTTAGTCATTTTTTAAACTCAATACCCAGCCCACATATAGGTAATGTGATTAAGTCACCTCTAGCAACCTAGATTTTTGAGCTCCAGAAAGGTAGTCAAGAAGATTGATGCATTTCATGTCAAAGCAGCCCCTTTTTATTGGTGCCCCTTCAAAACAAAATCAATACTCGGCCTCAGAACCGATGTCAACTCGATTTAGTGCAGCAATTGTACATGGCCGCCCTATTCCAGCAACTGCAACACTTGCAATTTTCTCTGCAAGGCACAGAAAATGCTCACTTGCGACTGTGTCAATGCTCCTTCATGTCATGGGCAAAATTTTGGACACCATTTCCAAACACCACTGTGAAGGTAGCTACATCACAAAGACTGCAGATGCTGGAAAAGTCAGTTAGGGATGGACCTTAAATGGTAGCCTTTCCATGGATGTCCAATAAAAATTAAGAAGAAATCACTAATTATGCATTTTGTCACACAGAAAAAAAATTAACAGTGACTTGGCAAAGCACATCGATGTTTCATCCTCAGACATGTGTTCCAGGTCATAGGAGCTTCTTTAAGTTCGTGAACCTCCAAAGCTTGGTTAATTTGAAGGGAAGTCGTGCATACAAACATTGCTTATAGACTGTGGAGCTCTGGGATACATTTAGTTCTAAAGGCAGATTATTTTCACAAATAAATTGTGCACGTGAAAAATGAATCGCCTATCACAGGTCAGATTTAATACCTGTGCGTTGAGTATCACAGGAACCTTTTGAAATGTAAACATGCTTTTGTTTCCTCAAGAAATCTGACTCCCTTAACATGTCTTATGCATGGATTGTTATTCTAAAGACATCCTCTTTATTAATAATGACAGGGAAATGTTAAATTCAAGTTAAAGTAAGGGGTTGATGGAGGGTAATTTTGTTGATCTGGTCTATTTGGATTTAAGAAACATTTCATACGGTGCCACAGAGCACAATAGTGAGAAAAGGTATAGCTCTTGGTATAAAATCAACAGGAGAAAAGTGCATACAAAATTGGCTAAATAATACGATGTGGGTATGCCGGCGTTGGACTGGCGTAAACCCAGTAAAAAGTCTGGACTAAAACCTGGTGTTGTCAGACTTTTTACTGTAAATAATACGACACAGAGAGCAATGAACAAGGGATGTTTTTCACGAGAAACGATTGTATTGGTGTTACCCAGGGGTCGGCATTGGGACATTTGTTTTTCCTGATTTGGTGTGCAAATGACAATGTCAGCGTTTTTGAAAGAAAGTGAAAGATACACGAGGATAGTGTAGAACTTCGAAACGGCATATACAATTTGGCAATGTCGCCAAAAAGGTGGAATCTGAAGTTCAATGCCAAGTGTGATCTGATGTAACTTGTTAAGAAGAACACTAAGGGCCAAGATAAAATAAGCGGCGAAATCCATAAAACGGTGCAGGAGCAAATAGGCCCGGTTGAAGGTGTGGACAGATCATTGAAAATGGCAAGAAATTTGGATATAACCGTGAATAAAGCATCTATAATTCTGGGTTCTAAGAAATGCAAACAGTACAGGAGGGTATGCTGAATTTAAGCAATTCTGATGTGAAAAAAAGCTCTTGTCACACAAGTGGTTGGAGGTCGGAATGCAAAGCCTAGGAATGTACTGGAGGCAGTTTCAATGCAAACATTCAATAAGGCATTAGACGATTTGTTGAATAGAAACAATGTCAAGGGAAGGGAGAAAGGTAGAGGATTGGCATGAAGTCATAATGCTCGTTTGAACATAGAGTGCAGACACGTTGGGCCAAATGACCTCATTATACATAATAATTTTCTGATTCTTTGCATTAGGACATGTTTAAATTACGCATGCTGACTGTGCATGAGAAAGGCATGGTTAAACATAAATTATGGAGTGTACAAAATAGAGATGATCAACTAGAAGGACATATAATCATAGAACGGTTAGAACATACAAGTAAAGTCAGTCTGTGCTGGGTCTCTGAAAGACCAATCACCTTGTGCAATTCCTGGCACCTCTAAGCGTTCCTTCATATCCTTCACTTTAGAACAGCATTTCCATTGAGTGTCTCGATAGAACCCACTTCCACTACACTCTTGGGGAGTTTATTCCACACTCCAACCACAACTTGTTTGAAAAATGTATCCTCATTACTGAGCCAATTATATTCAATCATTGTCTGCTGCTCCTCATCCTTTCCACTATCCATAAATATCGGTCCACCTTTTTCCAAACTTTCATTATTTTGAATATCTCTATCGAATGTCTGTCTAATTTGCTGTCCCACAGAAAAATCGATCCTAATTGCTTCATCACCAGCACCACCCACCCCATCTCCCAAACTATTGATGTACTGAAGTTCTGCACTCCTGGAACCATTCTGGTGAATCTTTTCTGTATCTTCTCTAATAGCTAGAGATCCTACATAGCCTGTGATGCACGGAATCAGACACTATATTTGAGAATCATTTTTAATGCAATTCTAGCACCATAAACAATCTCAAATTGAGGATCTTGTCTGATAGCAGTCTTGTCCTTTCCAATGCCTTTTTTTGTCGTTTTGGCAGAGGTAAGATGAAACATAACAACTAGAGTAGGATAATTAATTCCTCAGGTATGTTACAACATTCCACTGGCCCATGGTTCGTCTATGCCTACGTCCCTGATCACAGTTTTGTTCCAGATACTATAATATCCCAACCGAAACAAACTAGAGGACCATTGGTGTTCAGATTAAAGACGACAAGGACGACAAGGACGACAAGGACGACAAGGACGACAAGACCCTTCGAGCCTGCCCCACCATTCAATAAGATCATGGCTGATCTGTCGTGGCTCAGTTCCACTTTCCCGCCCTCTCCCCATAACCCTTAGTCCCCTCGCTTATCAAAAACCCATCAACCCGCGTCTTAAAAATATTTAGCGAGGCAGCCTCCACCACTTCAACGGGCAGAGAATTCCAGAGATTCACCACCCTTTGAGTGAAGAAGTTCCTCCTCAACTCCGTTCTAAACCGCACCTCCCTTTATCATGAGACTGTGCCCCCTAGTCCTACTGTCCTTTCTGAGCGGGAAGTCTCTCCACCTCTATCCTATCCATCCCAATCATCATCTTATATGGCTCAATGAGATCTCCCCTCATTCTTCTAAACTCTAACGTGTACAAGCCTAGTTTATTCAGCCTCTCCTCATAGCTCAACCCCCTCAACTCCGGTATCAGCCTAGTACACCTCCTCTGCACTCCCTCCAAGGCCAAAATATCCTTGCGTAAGTGCGGCAACCAAAACTGCACACAGTACTCCAGCTGCGGCCTCACCAATGCCCTATACAGCTGCAGCAAGACCTCCCTACTTTTATATTCAATCCCCCTCGCTATGAAGGCCAGCATCCCATTAGCCTTCCTGACCACCTGCTGCACCTGCAGGTTGGGTTTTTGCGACTCATGCACAAGGACTCCGAGGTCCCTCTGCACCGTCGCCTGCTGCAGTTTTTCGCCACGTAAGTAATAGTCCTTCCTACCATTATTCCTACCAAAGTGGACAACCTCGCACTTGCCAACATTAGATTCCATTTGCCATTTCCTTGCCCATTCGCCCAGCCTATCTAGATCCTTCTGCAGACTCTCCACACCCTCCGCACAATTTGCCGTTCCACCAATCTTGGTGTCATCAGCAAATTTCGACACCATACACTCGGTTCCCTCCTCCAGATCATCTACATAAATGGTAAAATGCTGAGGCCCCAGCACCGACCCCTGGGGCACTCCACTAGTCACCAACCGCCAATCTGAATAGCACCCATTGACCCCCACTCTCTGCCTCCTGTTTGACAGCCAATCCTCTATCCAAGCTAACACCCTACCCCCAACTCCATTCCCCCTTACCTTCTGCAATAACCTCTCGTGAGGCACCTTGTCAAACACCTTCTGAAAATCAAGAAAGACCACATCCACCGGCTCTCTTCTATCCACCGCCCTAGACACATCCTCATAGAACTCCAGTAAATTTGTCAGACTCGACTTCCCCTTAACAAAACCGTGCTGCGTCTGCTCTATCAAGCAATTCCCCTCAAGATGCCTCGCTATTTCCTCCTTGATGACGGATTCTAACATTTTACCTACAACAGATGTTAAACTAACCGGCCTATAATTCCCTGCCTGTTGCCTGCCACCCTTCTTAAACAACGGCGTAAGATTAGCCGTTTTCCAATCTTCTGGCACTTCCCCGGAATCCAGTGACGTTTGGAAAATAACCTCCAAGGCATCCACTATCACCTCCACCATTTCTTTCAGAACCCTCGGGTGCATTCCAACCGGTCCTGGGGACTTGTCCACAATCAGTTCCTCCAATCTGTCGAGCACCGCCTCTCTAGTAACAATAATGTCATTGAGACCCTCCAGTCCTACCACCTTTCCATCGCTAACACCTGGCAAATTATTCACGTCCTCCTCCGTGAAGACCGAAACGAAAAAGTTATTCAAGGCCTCAGCCATTTCCCCATCCCTTACCACTAAGACCCCCCTCTCATCCTCTAAGGGTCCAACGTTCACCCTAGCCAGCCTCTTCCTTTTTATATATTTATAAAAACTCTTGTTTTTTTTTATATTAAGCGCTAGCCCAGCTTCATAGTTTCTCCTACCCTTCTTTATCAACTTCTTTGTCAATCTTTGTCGACTTTTAAACCTCTCCCAATCCTCTTCTCGCCCACTGTTCTTAGCTACTCTAAACACCTCCGCTTTTAATTTAACACTTTCCTTCACCTCCTTTGTTATCCACTGCTTATTACCTCTACTCCTACGGTCCTTTTTAACCATCGGAATAAATTCCTGCTGAGCACCAAGAAAGATCTCCTTAAAGATCCTCCACTGCTCCTCAGCAGACCTACCTTCCAACGCGCTCCCCCAGTCAACATTCGCCAATTCTTCTCTCATCCTACCGTACTCCCCTCTGTTCAAACAAAGGACGCGTGTCCGGGAACCCACTTTCTCCTCCTCCATCTGCACCAGAAACTCCACCATACAATGATCACTCTCCCCAAGAGGATCCTTGACCACAAGGTCCCTAATTCTACCCGCCTCATTACATAACACCAGATCCAAGATAGCGTGCTCCCTCGTCGGCTCCAACACACACAGTTCAAGGAAACTATCCCGGCAGCATTCCAAGAACTCCTCCTCGAGCCCATCGCGTCCAACATGGGTCAACCAACCAATATGTAGATTGAAATCGCCCATAATTATCGCCGTCCCATTCCTGCACGCCGCACTTATTTGTGCGTTAACAGCCCGCCCCACCTCCAGATCCTTATTTGGGGGCCTATAGACGACACCCACCAGCATCTTCCTCCCATTGCTGTTCCTAATCTCCACCCACAACGATTCCACGTTCTGCTCTTTGGCTCCAATATCATCCCTTGCTACCACCCTGATGCTATCCTTAATCAGCAGAGCTATGCCCCCCCCTTTTCCTCCCACCTATCCTTCCTCAACACTTGATACCCTTGGACATTCAGCTCCCAGTCCCTGTCACCTTGCAGCCACGTCTCTGTACTGGCCACCAGATCACATCTATTTGTGCTGATCTGCGCCACCAGCTCATCCACTTTCTTCCGAATGCTTCATGCATTCAGATAAAGTGCGTTCATCCCAGCCTTCACCTGGACCCTATTTGCCAGAACGCCACCAACCATACTCACGCCCCCTACTCCCTCTATTATTGGGACATCCTCAGCCTCTTCCCTTACCTGTACCCTCTCCTTAACTTTAGACCCTGTAATGTCACCTACCCTCCCCCCCCCCCTCCCCAATTAGTTTAAAGCCCTACCTACAGTCCTATTTACATGATTCGCCAGGGCTCTGGTCCCAGCACAGTTCAGACCAACCCCATCCCACCCACCCCAAAACTGATGCCAATGCCCCATAAATTCAAACTCATTCCTCCCACACCAATCCCTGAGCCACCCATTCACTTCCTTAACCTTATCAACCTTACGCCCGTCTGCACTCGGTTCAGGCAGTAGCCCAGAGATAACCACTTTGTCGGTTCTACTTTTTAATTCCATTCCCAACTTTTCATACTCCCTCCCCAGATCCTCACTTCGCACTTTGCCTACGTCGTTGGCACCCACATGTACTACAACAACCGGATTCTCACCCTCCCACTCCAGGTTCCTCGGCAGCCCAGATGTGACATCCTGGACCCGAGCATCAGGCAGACAACACACCCTTCTGTGCACTTTGTCATTGTGACACAGGACAGTGTCAATACCCTTAACCCCACTGTCCCCAATTATTACTACGTTCCTTTTCACCTTCTCTTTGCCTATATCCTGCATCACTGTACCGTGTGCAGTTTGCTCACCAACCTCACCTCCCTCGTTCTCGTCCACACTGGAAGCAAGAACCTCAAACCTGTTATGCAGATTGAGGGGCTGAGGCATCCGGTCCCCACCCTCCTTCCTCCGGTCCCCACCCCCCTCTTGTTCCTGAGGGTTGGAGTTAGCCAGTCTAAGGGGGGGGGGGTGATGTCTCTTGCACCCCATTGACAATGGCACCCTCTCTCCCCCTGATGAGCCTCAGGTGTCTGTAGCTCAGAGGCCAGCTCATCTACCTTGAGATGGAGCTCCTCCAGCAACCTGCACTTACTGCAGACATGGTCACTGGGAAGGACCCTGGGGTCCACCAGCTCCCACATCATACAGAAACCACACATCACATGCCCCTCCATTATTCACTGTAGTAGTGTTGAAAATTTCCACACGAACTTACCTGGCCCTTTTTCTCCCCAGCCCTTTGATCCTAAGCCCTAATAGCTCACTCTGCTTCCCGCTGTCTACACCAGGCCTCCTTTTAAACCCGGCGCTGTTTTAAAGCCTGCTCCCCCACAACTCCCTGCTATCCACTCCCTTAGAATTCTTAAAGCGGCAAATACAAAAAGCCCTCAAAAATGCTTTTAAATGATTTAAACAGTTCTACAAGGTAAGTTTAAAGCACTTTCGTAGTAAGAACTTATTTAAACAGGTTTTTAAACAGGTAATTTCTTATCTGATTCTCTGCTCCCTCATTCATCTGCATAACCCCTGAACTGATTGGTTGTGTTTTTTTTTATAGCTACGTGCGCTTAATCTTGACTTTTTCTAATGATTGTTTTTTTCTCCCTCACCATAATTGTCATTTTTTTTCCACTCAGCTCCGTTGAATCGTTGTATCAGTTGAAGGTATGAAACGGAGGCCTTTGCCTCTAGTATACATTTTCCTACATTCATTTTCATCATTATCGATGTTGCTGATGTCAAATATGCATGTCCCTCGATGCTGCTGACTTATATACACTTTCCCTTAAACAAGTTGTTATTTTGGATTTATCTTGCAAGTTTGTTTCCATGCTCTCTTTGCTCATACAACCCTAGAATCCGTACAGTGGAAAAAAAGGCGATCTGGGCCAACGAGCCTGCATGTCCTCTCTGGAAGAGAATCGCTCACAGACTCTCCCGTCAACCCTATCCCCGTAACACAGCGAATTTACCATGGCTAACCCACAGATCTTTGGTCACTAAGGAGCAAATCAGCATTGTGAATTCCTCCCCAACCCCTCCTCACATCTTTGAACATTAAGGGACAATTCAGCATGGCCAAACCACCTAACATAAATATCTTTGAACCTTAAGTGGCAATTTAGCATGGCCAATCTATCTATCCGTCAGGTCCTTGTGAGAGAAAAGTATAGCACCCATAGTAAACCATGGTCAACAGGCGGAGAATGTGCACATTCTAGACAGTCACCCAAGGCAGGAATTGAACTCAGGTCCCCAGCACTGTGTTACAGTAGTGCCCAGTCACCTGTATTATCGTTGTTTCAACCTTGCCGTTCTGTTTGACCCAGCCAACAATGGTTACTTTATTTTTGTTTTGCCCTTTGGCATGCATTTTTGTATGGAATCCATGGATTTGGTTATGTGTAATTGTTTCTTATACCGAAATAACATTAATAGAAGAGAATCCTAGTTTTAAGATGCCAAGGGCACACTCTGTCTATCGATTTATCTTTTGCATCATACATATTTCACCCAATCGTTCATAACATTCATAAGCAAAGTCCTTTCACTCAGTGTCAAGCCTGCAATGCTTTGTTCGTAGCGTCCTTATCACTGTTACCGCTGCTTATCACTGATAATCTCATGAATTTCTGCGCAGCTAAACACCCACTCACTTGATATGACTTTGTATTATGTCAGAACGAATCAGGCAATAACACACTGCACGTCGTCTACTTTATGTATATCAAATGAAATCAACTCCACAGTAGTGAAATGAACTATCATTTTAACTCATGCAGAACGGTTGTATGCACGGCACGAGTGCTCAAAGTGAAGGGTTGCAGCGTCATCTTTCGTCAAATGTAAACGTGTTACCACAAAATTCAAATATGCTGCGGTAAGCGTGCACAGCTGGCACTCCTGACATATCCATTAGTTCCAGTCTCTCTTTTGGAAAAAGACAAACACCTTTAAAAAGCCTGTCATCATCCCAGCTCTCCCTTTCAACTATACCTAAATGTTACTAATGATGACTCTTAAACTTTAAAATGTAATTGGCGTGAAAGTTAAGTAATATTGGCAATGTAAGTGCTCTCAACTGGACCAGAATTGTGGGCTCCAAAAGTCCTCAATAATTCTACAGATTCGGGTCAAATTGACCCTTTGTCATCATCTGTATCTCGTCCTCTACCATCGACACGAGTTCCTGGACTACTGGCACAGGGTGTTGGCAGCTTCTGCCAATAGGGTGCAGTGCAGCAGCTGACTTTGGATAATAATTTCCTGTAACCACAGTACTTTCAACTTCCTCTCCAATTCACAGAACACGCTCCCTAAAAACTGCACCAATGTCCCTTCATTGTCGATGGGGTTAAATTCTGACACTTCTCTCCTACTAGCTCTGTGGATTAACTTGTATCACAATGTGTGCAAAGAACAAATAACAGTACAACACAGGAACAGACTCTTCGGTCCTCCAAGCCTGCGCAGATCATGGTGGCTGCCAAAACTAAAGTTGTATTCACTTCCGGAGTCCATATTCTTCCATTTCCATCCTATTTGGGTATTCGTCCAAATGCTCCTTATATACCATTATCGTATCTGCTCCCATTACCTCCCTGGCAGCACGTTCCAGAAATTCAGCGTCCTCTGTGTAAAAAACTTGCCTTATGCATCCCCTGTAAACTTTTACCCACGCTCCTTAAACCTATATCCACTAGTACTGGAAGTTTTTACCCTAGGAAAGAGTATCTGACTATCCAGTCTTTCCTGCCACTCAATCTTGTAAATCTCTATCAGGTCGTCCCTCAACCTTCCTAGTTCCGGTGAGAACAAACCGAGTATATGCAAATTTTCTTCATAGCTAATGCCATCCATACCAGGCAACATCCTTGTGAACCTCGACTGTACCCTTTCCAAAGCATCCACATCCTTCCAGTAGTGTGGTGGCCAGAGTTGTACATGATATTCCAAATGAGGCCTAACCATGTTTTTGTACAACTACAGCATGACCTGCGATGTGTTATGCTTAATGCGCCCAGGGATGAAGGTGAACATGCCATATGCCTTCTTGACTAACTGCTCCACCTGTGTTGCCACTTTCAGTTATAGGTGGACATGTGCACCGAGATCTCTACTTCTTCATGCTCCCAAAGGTTTTACCATTTACTGTATAATTCCTCCATGCACTGCACCTTATCAATTGCATTTATTCGCATTTGTCCGGATTGAACTCCAAGAGAAAATATTAATACAGTTGAGGATGGTAATTAACTGTTGGCCTGGGGGGGGGGGGGGGATTGGGGCAGTGCAACATTTGATGTGCGCTATCTACACTAGTGCTGGTAGCTTCCCATAAATTAAAAGAAACCTCAAATTATACATTCGCTGTAACAGAAATATATAAATACCGAATATGGGTGGGTATGTACTTTCTTACCTCATATTGCTGCAGGTTATGACAAAATGAATCAAGCATTAACCTATTGTACGTCATGTTAATCTTCCACTTTTATCTCAACCAGTGTCTAAATTAATCAAGTCTCACAGAAATGTGGATGACTCTTAACTGTCATTTGACACGGCCCAGCCAGCCACTCAGTTAAATATCAAATAGGGTTTGGAACAAAGTCCGATCTTGCTAGCGAACTGCACACCCCGTGACCGCATAAAGAAAATACAGTTTTTACATGCAGCATTTTACGGTGAGGCATGTTAAACACCATGTGATTTCCAGGGTACTGCAAGGATTCACTAAAACCCGAGACTTAATAGATAGACTGTACCTCTACAATTCACATTTACTTTGCAAGCTTTCGAAAATCTGCTATCACACTTCTATTTCTTTTTTGATGTGACGCTCAACAAATGGAAGCACACAAATCCTTGAATAACTGTGGGTGGATACTTCACCAGTACATTTCTACCTGTTGCAGGATGAAGGCGGATGAACTTGCTAGTGGGGGCTGGAAGGGCCTGTGGGCTTAATAACATAAACACAATCCCAAATAATGATGCCACCCCAACAACTAGACAGAAAGAGTATTGCATGCAGATGATAGAACGCCACAGAAATGTTATAACCAACGTGGGAGACACAGAGCGAAGCAGGAACCTTGAAGGAGAGAACAGAGCATCATGACAATGGCCATTCCAAATGGCTTTGCCAGCTAAACTGGGATCGGGTAAAAGGAACGATTCCATCATATAGTGTCAGGATAGGGGGCAAACCTTTTAGAAAGGAGGTGAGCATAAATTTCTTCACCCACAGCGTGGTGAATGTATGGAATTCACTACTACCGCGTGTGCTTGGGGCCAAAACGTTATCTGATTTCAAAAAGAACTACCTCAAGGGGCTAAAGGGGTCAAGGGATATGGGAGAGGGTGGGGGTGGAATCAGGATATTGAATTCGATGATCAGCCATGATTAAGATTAATGGGGAAAGCAGGATCGAAGGGCCGTATAGCGTACTCCTGTTTCTTGTTTCTATGTGTCTACTTGCCAAACGTGAAAACAGGGACTAACAACTTACCATTTGAAGAATGTCACGTAGATTTTATACTAGCATTCATGAGGCACGATTGCCCTTCAGAAGTTGGTCACTCTCCATTCGTTAGCGGCTTTCCAACAACAAAAAAATCTGTCCTCAATGCAACACCACCTTCAGATTTTAGCTTGGGAGTTGGGGCAAGTATCTCGACAGCCAGATAAAAAAAGAAGTTGTCTCAAATTTGCAAATTTCAATTGGAAAGTGAAAGATTGAAATTGAAGTGAACCGTGGCCCCAGAACGAATCCTACAAAGGCAAAGGATACAAGGGGAAAGTGGGAGCACGGCTGACTAACTTATGCAACAGGAAGTGGCAATCCCTGTGGCTTGTTAAGCATCAACTACTTTTTGTTTTAAAAAGAGAAGTAGGTTCACGTGAACAGCCACCAAACGATATTCTTCTTTAAAAGGGGATCTTCCTTTGCCTCAACTTCCTTGCACCTGACCCCGCCGCCGCCCACCCCACCCCACCCACCCCACACACACCCCACCCACCCCACACACACACACACACGGAGACAATCAAAAAAAATCACCACGTTCTGTTTCCATGATGATCTATTTGACTAATAACTGTTCAGAGCCAAAAGATTCGTGTGCTTTAGCGAACACAAACACACAAGCCATTTAGTTAATATAATATATCATAATCAGATGTTGAACAGTTCTGTGCTGAGGGAAGGATAACACACTGCTTACACTAAGTGACTCAGAACATTGATTTCATTTCCGATCTGTTGAAATGATAACATCAGCCTCGAAATCACACCATGTGCTTTCCTGCATTGCATACTTTTTATAAACGTCCAATAAAAAAAAGAACAAAAAAAACATTAAATGAGTTCATGCATTTTGTCTGTGTGCTTAACATGGCATTTCCCAGTCACTGCTATGCTGGCGGAAAATCACTGGTGTCTGACAGCATTGTGTCTGACAGCAGAAATGGAAACACAGAGCAAAAGAATCTCTAAGCAAAAATATACAATTAGCTGGTTAATGCTAATTGAAGCTATGTCCAGCATTAATGTAGTTTTGCTAATTTGATTGAATTTCATAATAGATCAGTTGGACACTGTCGCTACTAACTGTAGCGCTGTTTCTGTACAACTGCAGAGGTAGCATGCGTGGAACTGGACCAGCAGAGAAGTTTAAGTTTTATGTCTAACCCTGCACCACCTGGACAGTAAAACATTACTTCTGAACTTTAAAATTAATGAACCCCTTCACTGTCAGCTATAAAGAAAAAACTTGATTTGCTTCTGAGCAGAATTTTATGGGATTCTCTTGTTTGCAATAACCCCCGGTCGTAAATCACATGATATGGCAAGATAGGATTATTTGAAGAGCTATTTCTGTGTTAAAAAGGGAATCATGTTCATGTGAACAGTCACCAAACGACGTATTTCTTTGATAGGGACGATTCCAATGCCTCAACTTCCTTGCACCTGACTCCGCCGACCCACGACTCCCTTCCCCAATCAAAATACACACACACGTAGAGTTAACACAATGCATGGAGACCCATTTGCACTGACATCAGCTGCCATGAAAGGTGGGCTACTCCCATTGTCTTGCACTTGTCTCAAATCCTTAATTATTATGATCTTTCAAGTGCTCGTTCAAATATTTTTAAAGGTTGTGATGTTTCCAGCCTCCAATACGTTCCCAGGCAGCACATTTCCTGGGCCTGGCGAGACGCGCCATCAACAGGTCCAGGCAGCGGGCGATCGACGAGGCCGTCCATCCCGACTGCCTGCCCCTCTACCGCGGCTACGTTCACGGCCAGATGTCCCTGGAGAGGGAGCACACGGTGTCCGAGGGCACAGTCAAGGCCTTCCATGCCGGTTGGGCACAGCAGGGGCTGAGGTGCCTTATAGACCCGGACAATCACATTTTGATTTGACGTGTCTTAAGTTTCCTTTGTTCCTTTTGTTCCTGTTCGGGCCGTTCCCCCTCCTTTTGGGGAGCCGCTCCCTTTTTCTTTGTCCGAATGTAATTTACGTTTGTTTACTTGGTTTGACCGGAAAGACACCCAGGCAGCACATTCCAGATTACTACCACCCTCTGAGTGAGTGAAATTTATTTTATAAATCTCAAATCCTCTTCGAATCTCCTGCCCCTTGATCTAAAATTATGCACCCACAGTGATTGACCCCCAAACCAAGGAAAGCAACTTTTCCATACTCACCCTGTTCCTGCCCCTCTTAGTCTTATACACCTCAATCATGTCCCACTCCCTGCAAACCACCGCCCCCACCACCTTATTCTTTTCTGGTCTAAAATAAATTATTCCAAGCCTATCCAGTCTCCCATTATAGCTCAAATGCTTAATCCCAGGCAGCATCCCAGAGGACTTCCTCTATAATTTTGAGGAGACATCTTGAGGAGAGTTGCTGGCATCTTGAGAATTGCTTGATGGAGCAGACGCAGCACGGTTTCGTTAAGGGGAAGTCGTGTCTGACAAATTTGTCTTGCTGCAGCTGTATAGGGCACTGGTGAGGCCGCAGCTGGAGTACTGTGTGCAGTTTTGGTCGCCGCCCTTACGCAGTGATATTTTGGCCTTGGAGGGAGTGCAGAGGAGGTTTACTAGGCTGATACTGGAGTTGAGGGGGTTGAGCTATGAGGAGAGGCTGAATAAACTAGGCATATCCTCGTTAGAGTTTAGAAGAATGAGGGGAGATCTCATTGAGACGTATAAGATGATGAATGGGATGGATAGGATAGAGGTGGAGAGACTCTTCCCGCTCAGAAAGGACAGTAGGACTAGGGGGCACAGCCTCAAGATAAAGGGGGGGGGGGGTTTAGAACGGAGTTGAGGAGGAACTTCTTCACTCAAAGGGTGGTGAATCTCTGGAATACTCTGCCCGTTGAAGTGGTGGAGGCTGCCTCGCTAAATACTTTTAAGACGCGGGTTGATGGGTTTTTGATAAGCGAGGGGATTAACGGTTATGGGGAGAGGGAGGGAATGTGGAACTGAGCCACGACAGATCAGCCATGATCTTATTGAATGGCGGGGCAGGCTCGAAGGGCTAGATGGCCTACTCCTGCTCCTATTTCTTATGTTCTTATAATGCCTGTAGTGCAATCACATCCATCCTTTAGTGAGGTGACCTGAACTATCAACAGGTGTGGTCTAACCAACGGCCTGTAAAGCACCAATGTTACCTCTTTGCTCCTATGTTATATGCCATGACTGATTAAAGCAAATGTCCCTTATGTCTTCTTAACTATCCTATTCATATGTTCTCTTGTCTTCCTGGATTTGTGAATAGTTATCCCGAGATCATATTTAACCAGCGAACCTCTAAAATCCTCCACAGCTTCACTGCCCTATGAGATAAGACTTTCCATTTATTTTCTTACTTTAATGGATGACTCCCTTACTCCGAGATTATGCCCTCTGATACTCAACTCCCGCACAAGAGGAACCGTCCTCTTAGCACCTATCCCCTCAGTCCCCCTGGAATCTTATATTCCTCAATAACTTTGTCTCTCACTCTTTCAAACTCCAATGAGTGCAGACGCAATGGACTCAAACATTCTTCATATTAAAAGTCCCTCCATATTTTGATTCAACCTTGTATACCTTCTCTGGAATGCCTGCAATATCAACACATATTTCCTTCCGTAAGGGTCAAAGACTATTTCATTGAAGGATAATAATGCGTGTTCTTTTTTTGGAAAACTCCAACTTCCTATAGGGAAGGACATCTGGAAGTCTTACCAGCTGTGGCCTACATATGACAATATCCAAATCAATGTGTCTGACTATTAATTCCCGCGTGAAATGGCATTGCGTTTTCATGCAGAGGGTGGTTGAATGTCAGGAACGAGCACCAGCGGTAGTAGTAGAGGCAGGTACAATTTTAGATTAGATACATTTAGATAGTGAAATGGCCATGATGAGTATAGAGGGATGTGGGCCAAATGCGGGCAATTGGGATTAGCTTCGGAGTTTTAAAAAAGAAAGGGCAGCATGGACAAGTTGGGCCGAAGGACCTGTTTCCATGCTGTAAACCTCTGTGACTCTTTGACTCTATGACTATTCATCCTGTGGGGTCTTGACAGGGTTGATATGGAGGTTGTTTCCACTTATCGAAGAATGTAGAATTGGGGGGTCGCTGTGAGGAGTTGAGGGGTTTCTCATTTCTGACAGATCATGCCTGACCCAGGAGGACCACTCAGAAAGAAAACACAGGGTTGGAAAGATCACAATGGTTCATTCCTTGTAAGTATGACGTGTGAAAAAAGTGAAGTTGTCCATTTTTGTATCAAGGAGTGGGAAAGCTCTAGAGTATTTAATTGTGGGGAGATTGTAAAAATCAGTCGTGTGACGGGGCCTTGTTCTGTGTGACGACCCTTGTTAATGTTATAATCGAGCAGGAAGGTCCATGATTGGAAGCTCAGCTCAAAAGAACGGAACTTTTATTCATTTTAATCAAATGTCTCAGAGTGTCAGGACCAATAATTTATTTATTCGTGTCACAAATAGGCTTATTTGTGTTGTCACTATAGAAGTGTCTAATATATAAAGACACCAGCTGTATAGTTGGAATTTGCAAATGCTAACTGTAATCAAACAAGCTAATTGAGTTTGCATTGGAGGAAGCTAAGGTCCGTCTAGGAATGTTCTGCGTGGTGATAATCTGTTATACATCCTATTGACCAGCTGACTGACCTCGAGCACACTGATCATGGAGTGGAGAGTGCAGTAGTTGGTCAATGGAATTGGCAATGCGTGGTATTGATGGCCTAATCCTTCAATGTTGTTTCTTTGCAAGACCGAGTGGAAATTAAGTGGCGAGGGGATGTGATGCATTATATTTCAGTACTAAATAGGGTGTTGACCACTCTCTTTCATATTCGCCACTTCCTTGTTAGAAGCTCTCATAAGATCACAGAATGTTTACAGCACAGAATGAGGCTCTTTGGCCTATCTATTCTGCCCCAGTTCACCGAATGAGCCTATTGCTGGGTACCAGGCCCCCACCTTCCCCCTGCAACCATTGGAATGCATTATTTACAAACACCCATTCGGTTCCCTCATGAATGCCACAGTTGAACTTCACTGCACCATTCTCTGTGGCCAAGAAATTGAGACCCCAGTCATTGCTAGGTAGTTTTATTGTTTTGTTTTTCATGGCATTTGCTTCTTTTCCCACTCATTTCAATGTGGGCCCCATAGTCCTCAGTCCTTCTGTATATGAGAACAGTTACTGCCTGTTTCTCTTCACACTACGCAGAAAGCTCGTAGTTTTGAGTCCAGCTATCAAATTTCCTCTCAGCCTTAGTTTCTCTGGAGGGCAGTTATCACTGCAGTGTTAACAATAACATGAGCTCTGTTGTTGACAGCCAAGCAGTTGAAATGAAGGCTAAAGGTAAGGAATATATTCAATAAATACATGATGATAAGAGAACAATGAATCTCTATAAAACAGCTGATTGCATTAAGAGGGCTGTCACATGAGTGAATTGAACAAATCTACTGCGTGAGGCAGGGAATATCGTGGATAGCACATATAGAGAGGTAGTCACACCAGAGGCTCAGACTCTACAGGCAGGAAGGGAATAACCAAGCAGAGCAAAAAGGCAAGTCATGAATTGCTGAAATCCTCTGTGGCCATTTGCCTGTAAAAAAGATACACATCCATGCACCATTCAGCATGATCATTGCTGAACTTCTACCTCATTATCACCTTCCTACACAAGCTCTGTAGATAAATACAAACAGGAGGAGGTTATTTGGCCCTTTGAGCCTGCCCCGCCATTCATTAGGATCATGGTTGATCATCAAATTCAATGGGCGCTGGGATCTGAAACAAAAACAGAATGCTGGAAAATCTCAGCAGGTCTGGCAGCATCTGTGTGGAGAAAATAAAGCCAACGTTTCGAACCCGGATGACCTTTCATTAGAGCTACGAGCAAAGAGAAACAACAGAAATTTATTATAACCTGATCTCATCTTCCGTCAATAGCCCTTGATCCCCTTCACCCCAAGTGCTATATCTAACAGCTTCCTGAAAACATTCACTGCTTTGACTTCAACTGCATACTGGGGTAACGAATTCCACAAGCGGGCCTCCCTCTGCGTGAAGAAATTACATCGAATCATAAAATTCCTACAATCCAGATGGATATCATTTGGCCCATTGAGCTGGTTTCTCCTCATCTATGTCCTAAATTAGTCATTAGCATCTGTAAATCTATGACCTTCTGTTGTGAGCCTATTCAATGACTGAGCACACACAGCTCACAGGACAGAGAATTCCAAACTTTTTTATTCATTTGTGGAACATGGGCATCGCAGACTGGCCAGCATTTATTGCCCTACCCTGGCTGCTCTTGTTCAGAGGGCAGTTGAGTGTCAACCACATTGCTGTGGCTCTGGAGTCACGTGGAGACCAGGATGGCAGATTTCCGACCCTAAAGGACATCAGTGAACCAGATGGTTTTATTCTGACAATCAGCAATGGTTTCATAGTCATCAGTAGATTCTTAATTCCAGATATGTTTTATTGAATTCAAATTTCACTATCTGCTATGCTGGGATTTGAACCAGGGTCCCCAGAACATTAGTTGAGTTTCTAGTTTATTAGCTTAGTGATAACATCACTAGCTCATCGCCTCTGCTCCCCCTGCCAATAGAAATTCCAAACATTAATCTTTCAAGTGAGGAAATCCCTCCTCAATCCTGGCCCTAAACATTTAATTCTGAGACAGGTTCCTCTTGTTCTAGATTTCCCCAACCAGTGATAGAGGTTACACAGTTGGGATGTGTCGGGAGGGGAGGGGAGGGGATAGGGTGTGGGTTTGGGGAGGGAATAGGGTGTGGGTTTGAGGAGGGGAGGGTGGAGTGCGTGGGGCTGGTTTGGTGGGACAAGGGTGGTTGCACGGACTGGCGAATGGTGGGCAGTTAAGCTAATCTAGCACAGGAGGTGATGGGTGAATGAGATTGGGACTGAGTTAAGAGTCCGGGGTGAACACTAGTTCGATTGTTTAACTATCTTGCAAGTTGCATTTCTTTCTTGAGATCTTGATCTGAACAACTCTGCCACAATTGGATTTATTGACTGAGAAAGTGCAAAAAACCTTGGGAAAAAGATACAACTTGTTGATGAAACTTTCATCCCTTGCAACTCAGTCCACTCAGCCCATCGTTCATCTTCAATCCCAGGTCTTATATCTCAATTTGTTTGAATTTATCCAGTGGATTGATCATTGCTTGACTACATAAGATTTGTTTGTGAAGATCTGTCTAGTTTTTACCAATATTAAGATTTTTTCCCCTTTGTTTAACTGGTTTGATTATTCTAAGGTGATGTTATGGCCTTAGATTGCTCTACCTGGGCTACATTTCCATTGTCCAGTCTTTGATCATAAATAAAGGCATCACTTGGAAATGTATCAACACTGATCTTGTAAAACTGCCGGAACTGTATAAAATATTTATGGAGTTTCCTGGTCATTCATGCTGCAGAAGGGAATGGCTAAAGACTGCAGTGCTTTACCAAGCTCAACCATGGACCAATCCAATGGAAGTTCATGCTGCTCTAACAGCTGTCAGAGCACAGTGGTACATTGGTTAGCATTGCTGCCCCACAATGCCAGGGACCCGGGTTCGATTCCAGCCTTGGATGACTGTCAGTATGAAGTTCACTCGTTCTCCCCATGTTTGCATGGGTCTCATAGAAGAAATCTTAGCAACCCTACAGGGTAGAAGGAGGCCATTCAGCCCTTCGAGTCTGCACTGACCACAATCCCACCCCAGGCTCTGACCCTACAAATTTATTACACAAATCCCTCTAACCTACACAACCTGGGACACTAACGGACAGTTTAGCATGAATACTCAACCTAACCTGCATATGTTTGGACTGTGGGAGGAAAACGGAGCATCTGGAGGAAACCCCCGCAGATACAGGAAGAATGTGCAAACTCTGCACAGACAGTGATCCAAGCTGGGAATTGAACCCAGTTCGCTGGAGCTGTGAGGCAGCAGTGCTAACCATTCTGTCACCGTGTTGCCCATGTTTCGTCTAAGTGCTCCAGTTTTTTTTTCCCAGACTCCAAAGATGCGAAGTTTGGGTAAATTGGCCATGATAAATTGCCTCTTAATGTCCAAGGATGTGCAGGTTAGGTTGGTTGGCCATGCTAAATTGCCCCCTTAAAGTCGGGGGATTAGCACGGTAAATATGTGAGGTTACAGGGACAGGGTCTGGTTGGGATTGTTGTTGGTACAGCCTCGATGGTCCAAATGGCCTCCTTTTATACTGCAGTGATTCTAAGAGGAGGAAGTGGAGAGCTGTTGTGATTGGTCTGCAATTCTTCAAGTCTACAAAGTCAGAAGGGGTGACCTGGCATCACCCATCGCCTGATATTGGTCCTACTGTCTTTGACGACACAGAACATCTAGTGATACTTAAAGTTTTGATAGAATCCCTACAGTGCAGACACAGAGCATTTGGCCCATCGAGTCTGCCCTGACCCTCCGACAAGGCATCTTATACAGACTCTATCCCTGTAAATCCCAAATATTTACCCGGCTAATCCCTGAATCTATAGATGTTGGGACACAAAAGGAAGGCTTGTGGCCAATGCCTTGGCCCCTGTTGTGCTCTGCTTCAGTTAAAGTTGTGGAAATATCAGGTGCCATCTGTGGCAGGCTGGCAATCCAACAGTGCCCATTTTGCACCACTTCACCAATGGTGAGTTTCGACCTTGGAGTGTTTATCTTCAAATTCTGTATACATTTTCTCTCTGGTGAAGGTGCATTCTTAACTTGTTTATTTTATCCTTCTGTTAAGTGAGTGCTTTGAAACAATGTTGAATGTATTTATTTGATAAACACTCCTCACCATCAGGGACTGAAGAATGGTCATCTTCATACAACCGTGCCACAGGTGGGGGTAGAAGTTCAGCTTACTTGGTACCACATTGGCCCTCCGTTATGCACCCAGCCTAACGTTCAGCACTGCTGATCTCATTCGACAAGGGTTGGCAAGGCTCAAAAACTGACACTTCAGTTGAACCACTTTCCTTTATATTGTCCATTTCCAGTGTCAACCTGCATGTACCCAATCTGATTGAGTCAGGATTCAGATCCTGGCAGGATGGGATTTGGACACTCCTCTGAAACTGAGTCCAAATCACGTAGATTTTTATACTTGAAATATTGTTGAGCTGTGGGCATTGCTGGCCAGGCCTGCTTCTGTTGCCAATCCCTAATTGCCCCTTGGAAGTGGTGGGTGAGTCACCTTCTTGAACCCTCTGCAGACCATGAGGAGTAGGTATACTCACAGTGCTGTTAGGGAGGGAGTGCCAGGATTTTGACCCAGCGACAGTGAAGGAACAGCCGATATACTTCCAAGTCAGGGCGGTGTGTGACTTGATGGGGAACTTGTTAGGGACAAGATCAGAAATTCCAAGGTATTTTATTAAGTTAGCCCAGACCCCGACTCTTACATTAAATGTTGGCTTTAGGGTGCGCATGAAGTGTTTCACTCCAGTTATGATTCAATTGACCAAGTAGGAAGCTGTTATCAAAACAAACTTTAGTTAAAAACAGTGAGAATATAACAAAAATAATTAGAATAACTTTTACCAATTAATATAGAGCAGATTGTTTTAAAAAAAAAATATCCTGCACAAGATGTATTACTCAAATACATCCCTTAAAGGCAAGGTATTGTCATAAACTACTGTTAAGTGACACATGACGTTATGAAAATATCTGGTCAGTAAGTCTGTTATCTACTGTTGAAAATAAACAGATGACTGCGGTAAGAATGTATAGTGAATATTCTACATCTGAACACTAGAGGGGGCAGTGTAGATTTAATTGTGGCCTCAATTCCACATTTCCACATACCCCAATACCCTTATCTCCATCGCCAGTCATGAACCCCCCTAACAATTATCTTTGGCCCTGCTTCAAACATTGCCTGGGGAAGAGAGAGTTACAAAGAATCACGACCTTCTGAGTGATAGACAAAGATATTCCCATCTTTATGAAGTCAGAAATCACATGCTGGCTCACAAGGATCATAAGATCAGGGGAATTATGCGCAAGAGTAGGCCGTTCGGCCCCTCCAGGCTGTTCTGCCATTCAATACAATCATGGTGGATCTGATTATGGCCTTAGCTCCACTTTCCTGTCCACACCTCCCAGATCCCTTGCCTCCTTTGTCATTGAAAAACTGTCCAATTGAGCCTCGAATACATTAAATAAGCAACCTCCAATGGAGACGAGAGTTCAAAAAATGGACTGCCCTCTGAGAGAAGAATAGAATCCAACAGTGCAGAAGGAGGTCGTTCGGCCCTTTGAGTCTACACCAACCACAATCCCACCATTTCCCATCCCCACAACCCCATGCACTTACCCTAGCTCATCCCCCTGACACAAAGGGGCAATTTAACATGGCCAGCCCACCTAACCCCCACAACTATGGACTGTGGGAGGAAACCGGAGCACCCAGAGGAAACACACACAGACACGAGGGGAATGTGCACATTCCACACAGACAGTGACCCAAGCCGGGAATCAAACCCAGGTCCCAGGTGCTGTGAGGCAAGGAAGATATTCCCCCTCATCTCCATTTGAAGTAAGGGACCTCCTTACTCTTAATCTGTGCCCCTTATTTCTGCATTCCCCCACGCAGGGAATCATTCTCTCAACCTCCCCCTCACAAGACAGTAAGAATCTTACATGTTGCAATAAAATCTTAAATAGGAGGCGCAGACCTTAAAATGACTGGTCAGACTTAAGTCAATTTGATTTGCTTCGATTTATTATTGTCACGTGTATTAGTAATGATGTAGAGATGCCAGCGTTGGACTGGGGTAAAACAGAAAGAAATCCCACAACACCAGCTTAACGTCCAACAAGTTTATTTGTAGCAAATGCCACAAGCTTTCGGAACAGGCTGTCCCTTCGTCAGGCGACTGGGAGTTCTGTTCATACACAGGACACAAAGATACAAACTCAATTTACCTACATAATGATTGGAATGTGAGTCTTTAATTCTTAAAGGTACAGACAATGTGAATGGAGAGAGCTTTAAGCACATTTAAAGAGATGTGTATTGTTTCCAGACAGGGCAGTTAGTGAGATTTTGCAAGTCCAGGCAAGTTGTGAGGGTTACAGATAGTGCAACGTGAACCCAAGATCCCGATTGAGGCCATTCTCACGTGTGCGGAACTTGGCTATCAGTTTCTGCTCAGTGACTCTGCGCTGTTGTGTGTCATGAAGGCCGCCTTGGAGAACGCTCACCCGATTGTATTGAGATAGCCTCAATGACCCACTGGGCCAGTGATTGGGTGGTAGGATGTCAGTAGGCCAGTGATGGGAGGTTGTGGGGAGGGCCAGCAATCCGGGCTGACCAGCGATCGAGAAGTCAGCAATGAGGGGCCACAGTGCATTTGCAGAACTTGGCGCTGAAGAATCGGCACACGAGGTGCAGTGATCCACCCAGCGCTGTGCTCCCGGCCTCTCGGGTGAGAATAGGCCCAGCCTATTGATATCCAGAGGGAATCCCGCTGGGACACTCTGCGATGCACAGAGTGTCACACATTCATTCTGGAAATCATACGAAAAAACCCAATTGGATTTACCCCAATTTTCCCACACGTTAGGAACTTGGGAATTTTTTTGGGAGAATCCTAGCCAATATCCCTGTCAAAATTGTTCAGGATTTTGGGCATCTCAATAAGGACGTCTCTTAATCTTCTCTGCTCCGAGGTGAATAAGCCCAATTTCTCGAAACTTCCCTTGTATCTAAAATTCCCCATTCCTGGTATCATTCTACGAATCTCCTTTGCTCTCTCTCTCTCTCTCTCTCTCTCTCCAGGGCTTTAACATTCTTCCTTAAATCAGTTGCCCAGAACCGAACACAAAACTCCGAATGCAATCTAACCGATGATTTGTAGAGGCGTGACACCTCTTTGTTACTTTTATACTCTCTGCCTCTATTTTTAAACACAGTAAGAAGTCTACTGTCACTTCTCACTGTCACTTCTCACTGTCACTTCTCACTGTGTTTACCCCAGTCCAAGGCCAGCATCTCCACAACATGGCTACCATCAAGGATATCCTTCCTCAAATAAAGATGAGTGGAGGCACTGTTCCCAACCCACCCACCACTGGAACGGCAGTGGGATGGGAGGTGGGGGGAACCATTCAACGGGCTGTTGACCCCAGGTGGGATGTTCCAGTTTTTTTTCCAGTTTTGAGGTGACTCTGGCCGGAACTTTCCACCCACGGATACCAAAACAGCACACAGTACTCCAAGTGTGACTTCACCAAAGCCTTACACAATTGCAGCAAAACATCCCTGTGGCTACAATCAAATCCTCTCATTATGAAGGCCAACATAATATTTGTCTACTTTACTGCCTGCTGTAGGAGTTAGTTCTTGTTTTGTCATATTCCAAGGATGTTTTTGCACTCAAGGGAGTGCAGGGAAGGTTTATAGGCTGACTCAGGGGATAGTGGCACTGATGTATGAAGAGAGATTGAGTAAATTAGAATTGTTTGCTGGAGCTCAGATGAATGGGGGAGGGGGGTGGGATCGCATACAGACTTATAAAATTCTGACAGGACTATACAGGATGGTGGGAGACTCCAGAACCAGGGGTCACAGACTGATTATTTGGGGTAGACCATTTAGGACACAGTCTGAGGGTTTAGGAAAGAACTCTTAGGACAGAGGTAATGAGATATTTCTTCACCCAAAGAGTGATGAACTTGTGGAACTCATTACCAAAAGAAATAGTTGACCCCAATACATTGAATATATTCAAGAGGGGGCTGGATATAGCACTTGGGGCAAATGGGATCAAAAATTATGGGGAGAAAACAGAATTCAGTTGTTGAACTGGGCAATCATCCATGGCCGTGATGAATGGCGGAGCAGGCTCGAAGGGCCAAATGGCCTCCTCCTGCTTCTATCTTCTATATTTCTCTGTGTGCCCCATCTCATCCTCATACAGTCAAATGTGAAATACTGCTTTCACCTTCAGAGGCAGGATCAGCACATTAGAAACTGCCATTATCTTCACTCTATCTGGTTTATATGCCTTCCATTTTGTGCCTTTTCTACTGCTCTCTGCAGCTATGTTTAACACAGAACCCAACGTGTGGTTAAGATGGAGTCCTGGCTGCAGCATCAAAACTCTGTGGTTCACAGCTGAATGTTGAAATTAGCACACAGGCAACTGACGTCTGATGGAACAAAACTGCTGTGGTTTCCTGGTCAACAGTTGGCTGAGCTCACCCATCACCTCTCTGATAGCACTCTGGTCTCTGTGTGAGGTGCTGCTGGTTACAGGCTCAGTTTCAGACTGCACATACTGAGACAATTGAAGGTGATACTCTAAACTTCACAAGAATGACCCCAGAGATGAGAATCATCAGTTATTTTTATTTGATTTGGTTTATTATTGTCACATGTAGGGACAGGATAACGGCACAGTTGTTAGCACTGCTGCCTCACAGCACTAGGGACCCGGGTTTGATTCCCACTTGGGTCATTGTCTGAGTGGAGATTGCACATTCTCCCTGTGCCTGAATGGGTTTCCCGCAGGCCTCCAGTTTCCTCCCACAGTCCAAAGATGTGTGTGTTCTGTGGATTGCCCGTGCTAAATTGTTCCTGAGTGTCAGGGGAACTAGCTAGGGTAACTGCATGGGGTTAGGATCTAGGTGGGATGTGGTCAGTGCAGACCCAATGGGCTGAAAGGCCTCCTTCTGCACTGTGAGAATGTAAGATTCTATGATTAGTCCAAAGTGAAAAGTGTTGTTTCTTGTGTTCTATACAATTGGACTGCCAAACTATGTGTTTCTTCTTCGGTGCAATCTCTGACGGGAACCAGTATACTCAACCTTCCAACTGAGAGACAATCACGGGACCAACTGTGCCAGTGATGTTTGTGTAGCGGACTCTGTGTGTTGTTTAAGCCATGAGAAGTTGGTGAGATTGGGGTAGGAATACAAAAACATAGCAGTGTCTTCCTCCAGTCCCAAAGTGGAGTTACATGGAGATTTGTGGAATTGTTATTCACTGCCAGAGATGATTTTCAAGAACAAATTTGTTTCATAGAATCATAGAATATCTACAGTGCAGAAAGAGGCCATTTGACCCATCAAGCCTGGACCAACAACAATCCCACCCAGATCCTATTCCTGTAACCACACGCGTTTACCCTACTCATCCCCCTGACATCAAGGGACAATTTACCATGTCCAATCCATCTAATCTGTACATCTTTGGACTGTGGAAGAAAACCAGAGAACCCGGAGGAAACCCACGCAGACACGGGGGAGAATGTGCGAACTCCACACTGACAGTCACCCGAGGCTGGAATTGAACCTGCGTCCCTGGCGTTGTGAGGCAGTAGTGCTAACCACAGTGCCACTGTTTAAAATGAATCATTTCTTATCGTTACAATGCCAATGTTAAGTGTGAACAGGGCAGGCCATGAATCCATCTTCTACCTTGTTCCAAAATAAACAATTCAATCTGAATCCAATTCCTTGTCCCCACAAGAGAGACATTCAAGCTCCGAGCTGATAAGAAAAGGCATTGCCCCTGATTTGGGCCTTGATCTGACCCTTGCTGATAGCAAAAGGTTGACAAGCAATGGCAGAGACATGACATTGGTACCTGGCCCGAGATAACATTTGGTTAAAAAATACACCAGTGTACCTAAAACAAGAATAGAAAATGCTAAAAAGTCTCAGCTGGTCTGACAGCATCTATGGAGTGAGAATAGAGCCAGCGTTCTGGATGAACCTTCATCAGAGCTGAAAATAAGGAAAATCAGAAGGTGGAGGCTGTAATTGATAGGAGTAGGAGAGACTAAAAGACAAAGGGAATGTAAATGATGATGATAAAGTTCGGAAGGTGATATGATCTGCTACTGCCTGTATCTACCGATGATACCTGAGTCACGTGTATTCATTTCAGGCCAGTGTGAATGCTGTCAAGTTCAGCCTGTGATACCCCACACAGTTCAACAACCCTCCCAGACGTAGCAATGCAAACAAAATACTGGGATGCTATTTCCAAAAAGTGAAATAGAGTGCAGTGGTTGCCAGAGTCTTATACAGGAGTGTTTGTTGGATCATACTTGGAGCACTGTGCACAGTTCTGATCCTCATTATGAAGAGGTGATAGAACAGCATAAAACAGCGATACCAAAAGGAATGGTGACAGTTATACTGTCACTGGGGCCATTTTTCAACAGCTAATGCTCTGGGTAGCAAGGATTCAAATCCCTCCACAACATCTGACAATATTTAGTTCAGTGAAACAAATTGGAATACCTGACCTCAATTGCTGTCCTGGTAAGAACAATGGAATAGCTGGCTTAACCAGCTAAGCCCACAACTAGCTATCTATGATGTTCCAAGTCAAACAACATCCCACAAACATACACCACCTTCTCGACTTGCCATAAAATGCAAGTATGCTCACGAGATACTGGGTCTTCAGTTTGTTAACACTCACTGTGAATTGGTTCTTTTAATGTTGGATTAAATCTCTGAGACCAAGCAGTCCCGGAACTTTCAGCTGGCCTCTGAAGAGAGAGGGAGACAGAAAAAACCTGCCTTCTCCCACCTGTTTCTAACAGCAACAATCAAAACTAAAACCTTGGAAATTTCCGTGGGATAAAAAAGTCCCCAGGATTTGTCAATCATGCTGCAGCCAGCAATTCCAAGAGGACCATCAAATCCCCAGGACACTGCATTAGGCCAGGTTAAAAATAAGCAAGAGGTCCATGATATTGCTTCAGTAACAATTAGAGAACACCAGCTGCATGCATTAGGGTGCCAAAATATAACGCTCAGAACTGCTTGAAAAAAAACCACAAAAGAAACATTTTTTAAATACATGCCTTAAACACTCAGTGTTGTCACAGTGCATGTGTGAGTGATGTATTTGTGTGTACATCTGTGTTTGTGTGCATGCCTGCATATGTGTGTGTCTGTGTTTTTCTTTTGTCCACTTGTGTGCCTCTGTGTGTGTGTGTGTGTGTGTGTGTGTGTGTGTGTGTGTGTGTGTGTGTGTGCCTGAGACAATGTGTGTGTTTGTGTGTGTGTCTACATGTGCGTGGTTGCATCTGTGTGTCAGAGACTGTGTGCCTCTGTATGGGCATCAGTGTGTGTGGATTTTTATGGAGGTATGTGTCTGTATCTGAGGGTTTGTGGCTGTGTGTGTGTGTGTGTGTGTGTGTGTATATCTGGGGTTATTCATACAAAATAGTCACAAATAAGTTTTATAAATTAGTAGTGCGACATTCCCTCTCCCTGGGTGATTAACCAGTGAAATTGGAAGTAGCTGACTCAAACGGAATAGAGGAATTTATATTAAAACATGGAGGGGGATGATACAGATGAACATTTTCTATTACTTTCCCATGGGATGTGAGCACTCACTGTCCATCCCAAACAGCTCCTTGAGAAGATGGTGGTGAGCTTCATTCAGGAACTGTTGCAGTTCCTGTGGTTAGGAACACACACGGTGCTGTTCAGGAAGGAGTTCCAAGATTTTGACCCAGCGACAGTGAAGTGAAGGTGATTTATTTCCAAGCCAGGATGGCGAATGGTTTGGAAGCGCTTGCAGTGATGGTGTTCCCACATATCTTTGCTCTTATCCTTCTAGATGTTAGTGGTTGTGAGTTTGGATTGGAAGCTGTTGCAAAATTTGGCATATAACAACAGAAGGATTAGAAGCAGAAGTCAGCAAATTCAGCCTTTAAAGCTTGTTTCACTATTCAATCAGATTGTGGCTGATCACTTCCACGTCTCAGACCCACCTCCTCACCTGTTCCCCATATCCCCTCATTCTGGTTCTAGACTCTTCCGCAAGGGGAAACAACATCTCAGCATCTACCCATCAACCCTCCCCAGAATCCGATCTGTCTCAATAAGGCCGCCTCTCATTCTTCTAAACTCCAGTTCGTATCAGCTCAACTTACTTAACCTCTCCTCATAGGAAAATCCCCCTCTACCCGGGATCCACCTAGTGAACCTTCTGTGGACTGCCTCCAATGTTGATATATCCTTCCTTAGAAAGGTGAAGCAAAACTGATTTCTTTAAGGACAATTAAAGCTTTTTGTTTGGAAGATACTAATGTCCTTTAGGGAAGGAAACTGCCACCCTTACCAACTCTGGCCTACATGTGACCAGACTCACATTAATGCTGTTGACCGTGAACTGCCCTCTGAAGTGCCAAGGCAAACCATTCAGTAAAAGGACAAATAGTGATAGGCAGCAAATACTGACCAGGTGGCACAGTGGTTAGCGCTGCTGCCTCACAGCGTCAAGGACCCGGGTTCAATTCCTGCCTCGGGTGACTGTGTGGAGTTTGCACATTCTCCTTATATCTGCATGGGTTCCCTTTGGATGCTCCGGTTTCCTCCCACACTCCAGAGATGTGTGGGCTATGCTGATGGCCACACTAAATTGTCTCTTAGTGTCCAAAAATGTGTAGGTTAGGGGGAATGGCCATGATAAATTGCCCCTTAGTATCAGGGGGACTAGCAAGAGAAAAAAAAGTGGGATTATGGGGATAGTACCTGGGTGCGATTGTTGATGGTGCAAACCTGATGGGCTGAATGGTCCCCTTCTGCACTGTAGGGATTCTATGAACACCTACACCCATGAAATAAATATTTGCATACAGAAGAGGAGGTTTGACATCCAGAGAGGCAAGGCGAATGAAGAACTGAATAGCTTTCAGTGGAAGTTTCAAACCTCCGTGTGGTGAAAGGCGTATCTTTTTTTGGCGGGGGGTTGGTGGGGAGCAGGGGGGAGGTTTACAGAATTCTCTTTTTTGTTGTCAACCCAGCTGCGGTTTGGAGCCAGTTCATTTCAAGACGAGAGCTTCATATCAGAATGGAACATTTCCTACAGGAGGCCTGCTCTTCCTTAATCAGCAAAGATGTCCAGTTTAACGTTGGGTTTTGGCCTTTGAACTTTTGCAGGTCAAAATTGAACTATTACAGAGCAAGCTTCAGGCACCTGCTCCTCCTTTCGGTGTTGCGGATTCTGGACCCGACTCTCAGTTTGTCAGTCCTGCTTTTTGCAGGTGAAATCTTCACTCCACACAATCGCCTGTGTTGCAAGTGCTGCTCAGCTGCACTGGAAAGAGGAACTATGTTTCTTTTATTCTCTATTCTCAGAACCGACTGACCTCAGACGATCACTCCAGCTGCCCCGTTAAACAACGGTTACAGTCCGTCTGTTCAGGGGCAAGCTGGTCTCCAGAAAAACGGCAGCAACTTCACACAACAGCAGCAGGTATGAAACAACAGAGGTGTTACTTGAAAAGCCATTGGTGAGGCCACACTTGGAGTCTTGTGGATAGTTTTGGTCTCCTCATCTGAGGAAGGATAGCCTTGCTGTGGAGGGAGTACTCAAAAGGTTTCCCAGCTGATTCCTGGGATGGCGGGTCTGCCACATGAGGAAAGATTAAGCGGGTTAGGATTATATTCACTGGAGTTTAGAAGAGTGAGAGGGGATTTCACAGAAACGTGTAAAATTCTGACAGGTTTAGGCAGGGCAGATTCAGAAAGAATGTTCCCGATGGTGTGGGGAATCCAGAACGAGGGATCTTTGAGGATAAGGGGTAAACCTTTTAGGACTGAGGTGAGGAGAACTTTCTTCACCCAGTGGGTGATAAGTGTGTGGAATTCACTACCACAGAAACCTAAAACATTGTGTGACTTCAAGAAGAAATTGGATATATATCTTGGGGCTAAAGAGATCGTGGGATAAGGGAAGAAGGCGGGATCAGGATATTGAATTTGATGAGCAGCCATGATCAAAATGAATGGTGGAACAGACTCGAAGGGCAGAATGGCCTCCTTCTGCTTCTATTTTTCATCTTTGGAGTTTACTCATGCTTTGCTTTGTCCAGCCGCTGTGTGCAAGAATACCACTCCTCCCTCCTCACTTGTCTCGGCCTTTGTCCAGCCTTGAAGCTCTCATAGTGTACCGGGTGATGTTATCTCGTGTCTATTGAGTTTGTTATATGCCCAGCACTGCCGGTGACTCACTCCACCTCTGTCCCCTTCAGGTTCTCTGCTCTTCAAGACACAATCGCAATCGCTGGCTCGAATTCAAACAGCATTGGGCATTGTCAATCTGGCCCTGGCTTTCTGAAGAAAATTCCTGTCAGAGAGAGGAGTCGAGATGGATCTCCCGTGGGCCTTGCTGTTACTTTGTAAGGATCAGTATGTATTAAAACGACCGCTAACAATCTGTAAGGAAACAGACAAAGACTGAATTTTCACATGTATATTTGCACACACAGAAACACACATTATCTAGCACACATATATTTTCACACACACACACAGTCTCTTTCTCTCAAACACAGACGGGCGTACACAAACAGACACACCACACACTCTCTCAGACGCATTCACACACACACAAACAAACACATGCACATTCACACACACACACAAACAAATGCACACACATACACACACACACACACACACACACACACACACACTTTCTCTCTCCCTCTCACAGGATGTTGCCTGGTCTGGAGGGTATTAGTGATGAGGAGAGGTTGTTCTCACTGGAATGATGGAGGTTGAGGGGTGACCTGATAGAGGTTTACAAGATTATGAGGGGTGTGGGCAGAGTGGATAGTCAGATGCTCTTTTCTATGTAGAAATGTTAAGTACTAGGGGACATAGATTTAAGATGTGTGAGGAAAACGTTAGAGGACATGTGCAAGGCAAGTTTTCTTTTACACAGAGGTGGTGAACGTCTGGAATTCGCTGCCTGAGAAGTGGTGGGAGCAGGTACGATAGCAGCATTAAAGGGGCAACTAGATGAATTCATGAATGAGATGGAAATGGAAGGATATGGACTCTGTAATTACATCCAGTTTCAGTTCAGGCAGGCACCATGATCAGCACATGTTTGGAGGGCTGAAGGGCCTGATCCTGTACTCGACTTTTCTCTGTTCTTTGTTCACTCACACACATATATAGTTATGGATGCTGTGACTGTGTGGATGTGTGCAACTGATTGTGAATATGGGTGTGAATGTATAGGTGGGCGAGAGCCTGAATGTGTGTTTGTATCTGCATCAGTGTGTGTATGAGTCTGAGAATTTGTGTATCTGTGTTTGTTTGTGTACAGAATCTTAGAAACCCTACAGTGCAGAAAGTCTGCACTGACCACAATCCCACCCAGGCCCTACCCCCATATCCCTACATATTTACCCACTAATCCCTCTAACCTCAGAACACTAAGGGGCAATTTTAGCACGGCCAATCAGCCTACCCCGCACATCTTTGGATAATATGTTTGTGCTTGTAATTGTGTGTATGTGCGCGTCTGTATATGTGTGTGTTTATGCATGTGTGTATCTGTGTTTGTGTGTGAGGGATTGTGAGTATGTTTCTACGTGTGTGTTTGTGAGCATATGCCTTTGAGAATGTGTATCCTTATCTGTCTAAGTCCTTGTGTGTACATGTGCATTTTTATGTGTGTATATGTGTGAGTATGTGTGTGTACCTGTGCATACGTGTGCGTGAATGCATGAATTTGTGAATGTCTGTGTATTGGTGAGCGTGTGGGAAGGATTATCCTGACTCAAAACATTGGCTCTATTATCTCTTCACAGATGCTATCAGACCTGCTGAGATTTTCCAGCACTTTTTGTTTTTGTTTCTGATTCCAGCATCTACAGTATTTTGCCTTTTCCTCGTGTGTGTTGTGTGTTTATGTGTATGTGTTTCTGTGTGTCTATGTTTCTGTGTGTGCATGTGTGTATGTCTCTGTGTGTTTGTGAGTGTTTGTGTGAGTGTTTCTGTGAGTCTGTATGCATTTGTGTGTGTCGTGTGTGTGTGTGAAAGTGTGACTGAGAGATATCCTTGCCTGGGACAAATATGCACTAACAGGAAGCATTCACCAACACCATTGTAACTTACTCATCTTGGGCTTCCTTCTGATCTAGATTGCTTCCCACAGCTGAAGCTGCAATCATCAGTCACATCACCAGTAACATACCTTTCCTACAAGTGACTTGAAAAGTGTTAAAATTATTGGAATTCCCCAAAAGGAGGCAAAATTTGATGATAGATCGTTTCATAGATGGAGACCAGTTAGTTAAATCATTAACAGAGAGGGTGGATATATGTTTGAAAAAGCAAGCATTGTATTCTAGACACATTGTTTTACATGGTCTCAGTGTTGGTCTATTGGTAACAGTTGGGTGGGAGGAGGAGGAATGGCTGGTAAAAAGTTCCAATGCCATAATAGAGGACAGGCTAGAAAGCCTGCAGCATCCTGGGCAGTTGATGGCCGTAGATATGAAGACTATAGTATGGGAGAAAACCGGAGCAACCAGAGAAAACTCACACAGGTACGGGGAAAAAGTGCAAATTCCATACAGACAGTCACCCAAGGCCAGAATTGAACCCTGTGAGGCAGCAGTGCCAACGACTGTGCCTCCATGCTGCAACTTAATCAACTTAATCACGTCTTATTCTGAAAAACCATTAGGGTAAGTCTCAAAAATAATAATCCTACGTTAGTCCGGATTAATATATTGTCTACATTGTGGTATCCAGAACTGAGGTTAATGATGACACGCATGTTTCATAAAGGAATCACTGAGTACTGTTGCTTTTACACATATCGACAAAGCAAGGATCTGAAAGGTTTTTCATCCATTTTGCCATCCAGACAGAAAATGTGCAAACTGTATGGAATTTGCACGTTTTCCCCGTGGGTTTCCTCCGGGTGCTCCGGTTTCCTCCCATACTATAGTCTTCATATCTACGGCCATCAACTGTCCAGGATGCTGCAGGCATTTCTAGCCTGTCCTCTATTAGGACATTGGGACTTTTTGAAAGCCATTCCTCCCCCTCCCGCCCAACTGTTGACAGTCAGCTGCTAACTGCTGTGCCACCGTGCCACCCAAAATTTATTTATTAGTGTCACAAGCAGGCTCTCATTAACACTGAAATTAAGTTACTGTGAAAATCCCCCAGTCGCCACACTCCTTGGATACACTGAGGGAGAATTTGGCACGGCCAATGCCCCTAAGCAGCATGTCTTTCAGACTGTGGGAGGAAACCAGAGCACCTGGTGAAAACCTCATGCAGACACGGGGACAATGTGCAAACTAACAAAGACAGTTACCCAAGCCAGAAATTGAACCCAGTTCCCTGGCACTGTGAGGCAGCAATGCTAACCACTGTGCCATCATGCAGCACCGACAGTGGCCAGACTGAATGAAAGGGTGAAGTTGTGCAGGGAAATGGTCTTACAAAAAACTATCACCCTACTTACCTACCTTTCCAAATGTCCCACTGACTTTCTACCTGCCTGTTTACCTTTGCATCGTAAAAAGTCTGACAACACCAGGTTTTAGTCCAACCTATTTATTTGATAATATACTCACTAGCTTTCGGGGTTACCCCCTTCGTCAGGTGAATGGAGAGTTCTGGCCTCAGACAGAGCATATAAAGCACAGACAGTTTAGAGATTACTGATTAAAATGCGAATCCTTACACCTAACCTACTGTTCAAGACCTGAAGTGGCTGATAATGTGAGTGGAAGGAGCACTGATCACAGTTTAAAGAGATGTGTATTGTCTCCAGACAGTACAGTAAGTGAGGTTTTGCAAACCCAGGCAAGTCATGGGGGTTACAGATAGTGCGACATGAACCCAAGATCCCTGTTGAGACTCACATTATCAGCCACTTCAGGTCTTGAACAGCAGGTTAGGTGTAAGGATTCGCATTTTAATCAGTAATCTCTAAACTGTCTGTGCTTTATATGCTCTGTCTGAGGCCAGAACTCTCCATTCACCTGACGAAGGGGGTAACCCCGAAAGCTAGTGAGTATATTATCAAATAAATAGGTTGGACTAAAACCTGGTGTTGTCAGACTTTTTACTGTGTTTACGCCAGTCCAACGCCGGCATACCCACATCATACCTTTGCATCCACATTTGTCTAAGTTATTATCTGGCTGTAAACATAAACCTCTTTCTAGGTAGTTACCTTCGTATAACAAAGCCAAGGACAGGAGTCAACTCAAATTCAGTTAAACCAAACATTTCACTTTACTTAACTTTCGGCACCAATACTCATACAGACTCATAACAGTGGCAACATTTCAACTCATTTAACTGTATCCCTCTGACACTCACATTAACATTAAACATTTAATGGAAGCCCAATGCTACCCGGTTTCAGCCACGTGGCCAGGTTGCTCTCTGTGTAGATTTTCCCTCCTGTTTATTTTTTCTTCTCTAAAGGTGTTCTTCAAGGCATATTTGTGATAATGGGTCTTGAGATGTCACTGGAGACAAAGTCTCAAACAACAGTTTTTTCTACCCCAAACTCTCCAGTCTCCCAAAGTGTTCTCTTAGTGCACACAGAGTGCACTTAGTCACTGATATCACCAGAACACAATCACAATGTTCGCTTACAGCCAATGGAGTTAATTGTGAATAACTCCCAAATGTTTCTGCTGAACCGCACGTAGATCACATAGTGTAACCATGTAAGGATATAGTGAGAAACTTCAGCATTGGGAAGTCTAACGTAACCCGAACAACTACCCTTATTTGGTCAGCATAGAAGAAACATCAGGTCACAGCTCACAGGACAGGTCACAATGTGCAGCAGCATTCTAACCAGCATTAAAACTTGGCCACAGTTCCCAGCATGCTTGATTCCCATTGCCATCATTGCTCTCACAGTTGATATTGCTGTTATTGCTACTTTTGGTCACCGAGCCACAAAGCATAATGTTCCATTGTTTCCAACATTGATTCCTGAAGGTGCAGGAATGGGTTGGCGGGGGGAGGTTGTTGTTGAGTCAGGGAATAGTTTTTTTTGTAAGACCGTGGACCTGCACAACTTTACACTTCCATCTAGCCTGGCCACTATATTTCAGTAACAAGTGTTACACCTCAGAAACCACCACTCCTTTATCGTCAAGGGGCTGTCATTTTTGCTGAAATGTCCACGCTGTAGATTTTTTAAACATTTTTTTCTGAACTTCAATCCATTGAACATCATCTATTTCCCGGCACCACATATTTGGATGGATGTGAGGTTGGTGGAGATGGCGCAGAATGGTTGGAGGGATGTAGTTTTAGATAAGTTGGAATTTCTCTGCTAGAAGAAAGTAAGTAGAATACAGATTTTACAGAACAGTTCTTAAAAAAAGGGAAGTTTGTTTGAAATAGTCGCACAGTGGTCAGCACTGTTGCCTCACAACGCCAGGGACCTGGGTTCTGCCTCGGGTCACTGCCTGTGTGGACTTTGCACATTCTCCTCATGGTTGTGTGGATTACCCTGGGGTGCATCTGTTTTCTCCCAAAGTCCAAAGTTGTGCAGGTTAGGTGGATTGGCCATGCTAAATTGCCCCTTAGTGTCAAGGAGATTAGTAGCGTAAATATTTTGGTTACGGGGATAAAGCCAGTGCTGGCTCAATAGACTGAGTGGTCTCCTTCTGCACTTTAGGAACTCTATGATTCTGGAAGAAAAACAAATGTGTAATTAATTGCTGCAAAAAGGAGCAAGGGACAAGGATTTAAGGTTCTGTGTTAGAGTTGCAAGGAAAACATGTTTTTTTTTTCACGCTGTGAATGGTACTGACTTGGAACGCAGTATCCACGAGGGCTGTACAGAGACAAAGAATAAGTTTGGAAGGAGTTGGTTGGAATTAAGGAAATGTCGAATGGATGCATTTTGTGCCTGAAGTAACACTGTGTTTCTCTAATTCAAAGCACATTGTCCCCATGAACTCCTTCCTTTGCTTCAGTAGAGGACTAAAGCGAATCATTAAAACTCAATTTGTCTCAAAATCAAATTCATGATGAATTGAAATTTGAACAAAGTGCAAATTAACTTTGTCCCTGATCAATGTCTCTGAATCTGTCTCCACTAACATGAGTCTGATCAGCCACTGATTTTTGGATTCATTATGGCTTTTAGACATTTGTAAAGCTTACTTCTGTGTGCCATCATTATGGCAGGTCAGGAAAAGGGAAGTATTGCAATGCTTGACAATTCCCTCGAAAGAAAAAGAAACCTTTTATTCTCTTTTGTGAAATCTTTAATTTTCTCTTTAATTTATTCACTTCTTATAATTTCTTTCAAGTTCTTTTGACTGCAAAAAGAAAATGCTTGGTGCAGGGAAATACAAAATACAGACTCAGCACGTTAGTCGCAAGAGGCATGTCAGTTTGTGGTTCATTTGATTAGTTATGCTTTTTATAACAACATCTCATTTCCCCTTTATTGTATTTCTCATTCTTGCTCATAATTCTTCATTCCTGAGTTCTTTTTGGTCATGACTGAATACTTAAACTGCTGGATAAACTGCACTTCTGTGTTTTGTCAAGTTGCAGAATCTATTTATTCAGTCTTCCGGGGAGTAACTCACTTGGGTTTTGTCTCTTTCTCCTTCACAGTAGCGTAACTGTTGTGAGGTTATCCACTTCAGTGGCAACAATAGAAAGACAAATTATTCTTTGAATTGTGTAAATTTTGAGGGGTGGAAACTCAGCAGAGCCTTGGTGTTCTGGTACATCAGTCACTGAAAGTAAACGCGCAGGTACAGCAGACAGTGAATAAGGCAAATGGTATGTTGGTCTTCATAGTGAGAGGATTTGAATATAGGAATAGGGATGTTTTACTGCAATTGTTTCAGACATTGGCGAGGCCACAACTGGACGAATGCATGCAATTTTGGTGTTCTTATCTGAGGAAGGATGTCCTTGCTATCGCAGGAGTACAGTGCAGATTTACCAAGCTGATATCTGGGAAAGCAAATGTTTCATATGAAGAGACACTAGGTCGGTTGAGATTGTATTCATTGGAGTTAGAAGAGTGAGAGGGGATTTCAAACAGACTTATAAAATTTTAACAGGGTTAGACAGGGTACATTCAAATAGAATGATCCCAATGGTGGGGGAGTCCAGAGTTAGGGCTCATAGTTTGGTGATAAGAGGTAAACCTTTTCGAACTGAGACGAGAAGAAACTTCTTCACCCAGAGGGTGGTGAATTTGGGGAATTCACTACCGCAGAAGGTAATTGAAGACAAAACATTGTCTGATTTTAAGATGAAATTAGATATATAATTGCTTGTGAAATACATGAAATAGAAGCAGAATTAGGCCATTCGGACCTTCTTGCGTTCTTTGACTTTCCCACAAGATGTAGGCCTGAACAGTTTTCTACTTTTAACTTTGGCTGCCAGACATAGAAACATAGAAGAAGGAGCAGGAGGAGGCTACTCAGCCCTCCAAGCCTGCTCCGCCATTCATCACAATCATGGCTGATCATCCAACTCAATAGCCTAATCCTACTTTCTCTCCATAACCTTTGACCCCATTCGCCCCACTGCTATTTCTAGCCTCTTTTTTTTAATACGTTCAATGTTTTGGTATCAACCACAATCTGTGGTAATGAATTCCACAGGCTCACCACACTTTGGGTGAAGAAATGTCTCCTCACCTCCATCCTAAATGGTTCACCCCGAACCTTCAGGCTGAGGCCCCTAGTTCTGGACACCCCCACCCGCAGGAATATCCTCCTGGCATCTACCCTGTCTTGTCCTATGAGTCTGTACGATCCCCCTCGTTCGCCTGAACTCCAGGGAAAACCATCCTAACCTAGTCAATCTCTCCTCATGCATCATTCCC
This sequence comes from Carcharhinus amblyrhynchos, assembly GCF_965287045.1. Taxonomy (NCBI): domain Eukaryota; kingdom Metazoa; phylum Chordata; class Chondrichthyes; order Carcharhiniformes; family Carcharhinidae; genus Carcharhinus; species Carcharhinus amblyrhynchos. The sequence continues at coordinate 3,642,387 of NC_137330.1, forward strand.
GTCATCCCTGGAATCAGCCTGGTAAATCTTCACTGCACTATCTCGAGAGCAGGAATGTCATTCCTCGGAAAGGGAGACCATGTCCCAATTTTAGCAATTTGTCTATGGACTACTGGAGACCTGCAACTATCCATTTGCTGTAACTTTGTTTCCTTTCACAGCAACATAGTAAAAGGGGGTAGTCAACTTGACCCTCTGAACCTGTTCTTCTAAATGTAAACTAATATGCGACCTCTCCATCATTTTCGCAATACACCCCAATTCCCTGATGGTCATTAGTGTCCAGAAATCTAACATTCACAATGTTCTGACATTTTGCAACCCTTTAAGCTAAGCAATTCCAAAGGTTCATGTCTCTCTGAATGAAGAAATTCCTCATAACCTCACTATTAAATGGTCTGTCCTTTATTCTGAGATGGTAGCCCCTGATGTTGGACCCACCAGCAAGGGGAAACATCCTTTTTACATCTTTCCAGTTATGACAAGTAAGAGGCTTGGATGATTCAGAGATTGCCTCTCAGTTATTGAAACTCTCGTGAAAATGCTCACAGTTCTTCAATCTCTGCTCATAAAATAATCACTTCATCACAGAATTCACTTAGTGGGACTCCCTCTACAGTGGTTATATCCTTCCTTTGCAATGGACAGCAACATTACCAATAATACTCCATATTCAATCTGACCAAAACTTTGTACAATTTCAACACAAACTCTTTACCCCTGTACTCAAATGCGTTTGCATTGAATGCCAAAACTGCAAACGTTTAACTTATGATCTGTGTAAAAATCAGTGATTTACATGAAAAATATCTGTGTCCCTAACGTGAATCCCTGTGAAATAACACTGGGTATTCTCCAGTAAGGAAACCAGTTATTCCCTATTATTTTTTGTCCTTGGTCAGGCAGATGGGATCAACCTCACACCCTCATCAACACTCTCCTCTTGGAAGAAAGCAAGCTTTCGAATATACTCACTCACTCGCATACACACACATAGAATCCCTACAGTACAGAAGGAGGCCATTTGGCCCATTAAGCCTTCACTGATAACAATTCCATAATTCCCCATAACCCCACACATTCACCCTGCTAATCCCCCCGAAATTAGTGTCAATTCAGCAATCAACCTAACCCGCACATCCTTGGGGTGTGGGAGGAAACTGGGACACCTGGAGGAAACCAACACAGTCACGGGGAGAACATACAAACTCCACACAGGCAGTGATCCAAGCAGGGAATCGAACCCCCGTCCCGGGTGCTGTGAGGCAGCAGTGCTAACCACTGTGTCACAGTGCCACCCTTACATACTTTTGCTCACACACTCATATGTACACACGCATACACATACAAGGATGCACATACATGAGGCACACAATCTCTCGCCCTCTGCTACGGATACATGTGCGGTAAAACACACACACACAATCACACAAAGGATCCCTCAATCTCTCTCTCATATTCACACACCCATACAGTAACACACACACACACAATACACATTCACAAACACACATGTGCACACACTCTGTCTCACACAGAAAAGCACTCATACACAATCACACCTTAATTTTCATTCACTCACCCTCTTGCCCCTGTACACCCACACCCCACTGCTCCCTCCAACACCACCCACCCCCCCCCCCCCCCCACCCCCCCGCTTACACACACACACACATTTATGCTCTCTCTCTGTCTCTGTCACACAAACACAAGGCGACACGGTGGCACTATGGTTAGCACTGCTGCCTCACAGTGGCAGGGAGTGGGTTCGATTCCTGGCTTGGGTCACTGTCTGTGATGAGTCTGCACGTTCTCCTCGTGTCTAAATGGGTTTCCTGTGGGTGGTCTGGTTTCCTCCCACAGCCCGAAAGATGTGCTGGTTAGGTGCGTTGGAAATGCTAAATTCTCCCACAGTGTACCAAAACAGGTGTCAGAGTGTGGCGACTAGGGGATTTTCACAGGAACTTCACTGCAGTGTTCATATAAACCTACTTGTGACACTAATAAATAAATACACACACTTCACTAACTGACAGCTGTTGGTCTATTTCAAAGAATTGTATCATAAGTATTTTCATTCAGAATCACAAAATCATCACATTACAAAGTTCTGTTTTAGGACATGAATCAAGAATGGACAGTGATAAATTTCTACTTTTCTCGGTTAATTAAACCTTTCTGGGTTTTTTTTTCTGAATGGAAAATCACAGCAATCAACGCAATCTCAAAAATGATATTTCTGTTTGTATTTTTCAGTGGAAATGGTGCTTCAGATAACAGCACAAGGTATGTTAAATTTGAAACAATCCATAATCTTTTAAACGGCTACTAGATAGTCAGTAGTCATCATTCATTTCACAGCGCCAGGGACACAGGTTCAATTCCAGCCTTCAGTGACTCTCTGTGTGGAGTCCTCCCTGTGTCTGTATGGATTTCCTCCAGGTGCTCCGGTTTCCTCCCACACTCCAAAGATAGAGTTAGGTTGACTGGCCATGCTAAATTACCGCTCAGTGCTAGGACGAGGAGCAGGGTAAATATGGGGACTTAACGGAATATAGGGATAAGGCCTGATTGTTGTTAGTGCGGGTTTGGTGGGCCGAATGGCCTCCTTCTGCACTGTAGGGACTCTATGATTCTATGCTATGGGATTCCTTGATTGTATAACTGTTCCCGCTGTTGCTGGGTCAAAATTCTGGAATCCCCTCCCTATCAATAGTGTGAATATGTCCAGACTATTTGCACTGTAGCAGTTCAAGATGTGTGACAACCACTTTTTTTCTTTGACAATGAAAGGTACATGATATAAATGCTTCTCACGCTCCATGATGGAATAAAAAGTAGTCTTTCTTGACATATGGCAGCATGATGGCACAGTGGTTAGTACACTGCTGCCTCAGATCACCAAGGACTCGAGATCAATTCTGGTCTTGGGTGACTGTTTGTGTGAAGTTTGCACATTTTCCCCATGTCTGCATGGGTTTCCTCCCACAGTCCAGAGATGTGCCACCTAGGTAGATTGTCCATGCTAAATTGCCCCTTAGTGTCCAAAGATATGTATGTAAGGTGGATTAGCCATGCTAAATTGCCCCTTGGTAGCCAAAAATATGTAGGTTAGGTGGATTGGTCATGGAAAATTTCCCATTAGTGTCCAAAGATGATAAGTTAGGTGGATTGGCCATGCTAAATTGCCCCTAAGTGCCCAAAAATGTGTAGGTTAAGTGGATTGGCCATGCTAAGTTGCCCCTTAGTGTTCAAAGATGTGCAGGTTAGGTGGATTGGCCATGCTAAATTGCCCCTTAGTGTCCAAGGATGTGCAGGTTTGGTAAATTAACAATGGTATATTGCCCTTAGTGTCCAAAAGTGTGCCAGTTAGATGGATTGGTGGTGGTAAATTGCCTCTCAGTGTCCAAAGTTGCGCTGGTTAGGTGGATCGATCATGTTAAATTTCCCCTTAGTGCCCAAAGATGTGCCAGTTAGGTGGATTGGCCATGCTAAATTGCCCCTTAGTATCCAAAAATGTGCAGGTCAGGTGGATTAGCCATGGTAAATTGCCCCTTAGTGTCAGAAAATGTGCAGGTTTGGGGGATTGGTCCTGCTGAATTGCCCCTTAATGACCAAGGATTTAGAAGGGGATTTAGCACAGGAAATAGTCAAGTTACGGGGATAAGTCCTGGATGGGATGAATTAGTGGAGAGTCGATGCAGACTCGATGGGCTGAACAGTCTCCTTCTGCATTGTATGAAGGATAAGACCCCATATCAAGGTTATTCATGTCCCCATAAAGCACGTCACTTTTTTAATTATTGCATGAGTGGCGATTACTAAATACTTGATTTTAGAGTTTCTGCTGAAGATTGCACAACAACCATCTCCCGTTGACCCAGTCATGTCGGGAAGTTTCTCTCCCATCAGCAGAAACTATTTGTGACTGGACGCCTTTCTCCTTTTGCTTGAGATGGTCATGTGATCACTGAATTGCAGAACTGCATGAAGATCTTTTTTTGCCAGGCATATTTTTGGCAAAACGTGATGCAAGAGTCAGAATGTGTCAATCAAACAAGGGGAAGCCGGGAAAGACATGACAAAAAATTCATCGTTATGTATTCATTCAGAAGTTGTGGACCACACTGGGAGAATCATAGAATCCTACAGAGTAGAAGGAGGCCATTTGGCCCATTGAGTCTGCACCGACTACAATCTCTCCCAGGCCCTACCTAGTCTCCCTGACACTAAAAGGCAATTTGGCGTGGCCAATCCACCTTACCCACACATCTTTGGACTGTGGGAGGAAACTGGAGCATCCAAAGGCAGCCCACGCAGACATGGGGAGAACATGCAAACTCCACACAGAAAGGAAAGCAAGCCAGGAATTGAAGCCGGGTCACTGGCGCTGTGAGGTGGCAGTGCTAACCACTGTGCCACCGTGCTGCCCCATTTGTTGACCATCCCTTAACTGAGTGGCTTTGCGTGCCATTTTAAAGAACAATTAAGACCTAATCCCATTGCAGTATGCCTGCAGTCAAAAGTAGGCCAGACCAAGTTTGCAAAAATGGTTCGTGTGTTCAGGAACCAGTTGAGTTTTTACAACATCATTCCGAGGTGGGATCTGGGTGTCACGCTGCGTGAATCGCAAAATGTCAGTTCAAAGGATACATTAAGTATTTTAAAAAGTTTAGAAAATATTTGCATTTAATGTGAGGACAATTGAACACAAAAGTAGGCAAGTTCTACTTCAGATATACAGGACATTGGCGTGACCAAATCTAGAGCATTGCGTACATTGGTGATTTCCTTATTTAAGGAAGTATGTGAGTGTTTTCAATATAGCTCAGACGTTTACTTGGCTAATTTTTGGAAAGGATGGTTTGTCTTATAAGGAACGTGTGGATCGGTTAATCTTGTACCCACTGGAGTGTAGTTGAGTAAGAGGTAACTCAACCATATTCGACCCTGAGGAGTCTTGACAGCGTGGATGTGGAGAGGATGTTTTCTCTTGTGGGAGGATGTAGAACTGGTGACTAGTGGAGTGCCCCAGGGGTCGGTGCTGGGGCCTCAGCTATTTACCATTTATATAGATAATCTGGAGGAGGGAACCGAGTGTAGGGTGTCGAAATTTGCTGATGACACCAAGATTGGTGGAATGGCAAATTGTGCGGAGGGTGTGGAGAGTCTGCAGAAGGATCTAGATAGGCTGGGCGAATGGGCCAGGAAATGGCAAATGGAATTTAATGTTGGCAAATGTGAGGTTGTCCACTTTGGTAGGAATAATGGTAGGAAGAACTATTACTTACGTGGCGAAAAACTGCAGCATGCAACGGTGCGGAGGGACCTTGGGGTCCTTGTGCATGAGTCGCAAAAACCCAGCCTGCAGGTGCAGCAGGTGGTCAGGAAGGCGAATGGGATGCTGGCCTTCATAGCGAGGAGGATTGAATATAAAAGTAAGGAGGTCTTGCTGCAGCTGTATAGGGCACTGGTGAGGCCGCAGCTGGAGTACTGTGTGCAGTTTTGGTCGCCGCACTTACGCAAGGATATTTTGGCCTTGGAGGGAGTGCAGAGGAGGTTTACTAGGCTGATACCGGAGTTGAGGGGGTTGAACTATGAGGAGAGGCTGAATAAACTAGGCTTGTACTCGTTAGAGTTTAGAAGAATGAGGGGAGATCTCATTGAGACGTATAAGATGATGAATGGGATGGATAGGATAGAGGTGGAGAGGCTCTTCCCACTCAGAAAGGACAGTAGGACTAGAGGGCACAGCCTCAAGATAAAGTGGGGGGGGGGGGTGGGGGGCGGTTTAGAACGGAGTTGAGGAGGAACTTCTTCACTCAAAGGGTGGTGAATCTCTGGAATTCTCTGCCCGTTGAAGTGGTGGAGGCTGCCTCACTAAATATTTTTAAGACGTGGGTTGATGGGTTTTTGATAAGAGAGGGGATTAAGGGTTATGGGGAGAGGGCGGGAATGTGGAACTGAGCCACGACAGATCAGCCATGATCTTATTGAATGGCGGGGCAGGCTCGAGGGGCTAGATGGCCTACTCCTGCTCCTATTTCTTATGTTCTTAACTCGGGGGTCACTCTTTAACATGAGGGGTTCCTCATTTTGCATAGATCATGTTTTACCCAGGACTACCACCCAGAAAGAAAACACAGGGTTGGAATGAAAACAGTGGTTCATTCCTCGCAGGTGTGATGTGCGAAAATGTGAGGAATGGGAGCAGACTAGAGGATTTATACGTGGAGAACTTGTAAAACTCAGTGGTGTGGAGGGAACGGGCTATCCTGTGTTACAATCCTTGCTAATGTTATAACTGGATGGGAAGGCCCCAGATTGGAACCCTGGCTCTGAAGACCAGAACTTTTAATCTTTTTAAATAATTATTTTTTAGTTTATTTATTAGTGTCACAATTCGGCTGACATTAACAACACATTGAATTTACTGTGAAAATCCCCTAGTCGCCCCAGTCTGCCGCCTGTATGGGTTCACTGAGGGAGAGTTTAGCATGGCCAAAACGCCTAACCAGCATGTCTTTTGGACTGTGAGAAGAAACCGGAGGAAACCCACACAGACACGAGGAGAACGTGCAGACTCTGCACAGGCAGTGATCCAAGTCGGGAATCGAATCCGGGTCCCTGGTGCTTGTGCCAACAAACGTGGAGGAAGCACTAATAAATTGTCAGAACAAGAGAAAAATATTAAATGTAACATATGGAATGCTGCTTTATTCCTCCTTTAGCTCAACCAATACGTGTAGGATTTAGGACTGACATGGATGATGAAGTGTTTTTGAAGCTATAAGGGTCTCATTAGCTCAAAGATGTTGTTTGTGGATTTCCCCTCAGAATATCCCCAGATTATTGTTATGTGAGAGTTTCCAAGCTCCACTCCAAAAATACACTTTAAAATCTTCTCTCCTAGCTATAGATTCAATAAGCGATCTGGATTTCCAAATCCAGTTCACTTTTTCCAATGATCTGTTAAACCAGAGTTTCCACTCCTTTCCCTGCAGTCGAATCGAGCGAGGATTTAGGATGAAGCCTTTCAGGATTTCACCCGCACCAATCCTGATATCCAGTCAATACTTTATAATTTATTTATATAAAATTGTATGGTGGCAGAGTGGTTAGCATTTCTGCCTCATAGCGCCAGGGATCCGGGTTCAATTCTTGCTTCAGTAACTGTCCATGTGGAGTTTGCACGCTCTCCCCATATCTGCGTGGGTTTCCTCCGGGTGCTCTGGTTTCCTCCCACACTCTGAAGATGTGCAGGGTAGGTTGATTGGCCGTGCCAAACTGCCCCCAAGTGCCAGGTGGGCTGGCTAGGGTAAATGCATGCGATTAGGGGGGATTGTCAGTGCAGGATCGATGGGCTGTGAATTCTATGATTTTATTGTGTTTCAATCCTTTAGATTGCTTTCAGGAAAAAAAACCTTTCCCCGGTGTCCTCGGCTTTGCCGGGTGCTCCTGATCAGAATCCTGTTCCATTTCTCAGTTTCTTCTTTGTTCTGGTTACATCCAGACCATGATGTGGGTATGCCGGCGTTGGACTGGCGTAAACACAGTAAAAAGTCTGACAACACCAGGTTTTAGTCCAACCGATTTATTTGATAATAGATTCACAAGCTTTCGAGGTTTCCCTCTTCGTCAGGTGAATGGAGAGTTCTGGCCTCAGACAGAGCATATAAAGCACAGATAGTTTAAAGATTAGAAACTGTCTGTGCTTTATATGCTCTGTCTGAGGCCAGAACTCTCCATTCACCTGACGAAGGGGCTAACCCTGAAAGCTTGTGAGTCTATTATCAAATAAATCGGCTGGACTAAAACCTGGTGTTGTCAGACTTTTTACTGTACATCCAGACCTTCAGGAAACTTGTCTTCATTTTCCCCAGATTAATAATTAGTTGCCCTTCAGTTCTTTGGCACTGTCTGTCTGAACCATGTCAGTAAAAAGTCTGTGAGTTTACAATCAAATAAATTGGTTGGACTTAAACCTGGTGTTGTCAGACTCTTTACTGTGTTTACCCCAGTCCAACGCCGGCACATCCACATCATGAACCACGTCGCCTGCTGCTTCCAGCTTCCGGCTAAAATGAAAGAACAAACAAAACTTCTCCTTCTATCCCCAAACAATATCCAAACCCCACAGCCCCCACCCCATAACCCGCCACCCCCACCCCAACTACCCCCACCCACCATCTCCCTATCCTCACACCTCCATACCCCTATCTTTCTACCCCAGGCTCCCACCTTCACCTCCCTTACCCCACCTCTCCATCACCCGATCCCTGCCCCTATACTATGCTCAGCTTCCTACTCACCACCCTCACCTCCCTATCCACCCACCTCCCTACCCCCCCGACCCCTAACCTCCACCTCCCCATCACTTAACTCCCACCATCTCCCATCTCCTTACCCCCACCTTCCTACCCCCTACCCCTCAACCGTACCCCTCACCCGCTCTTCCTTAACCCCCTGACCCCCACCCCCCCACTGCCCCTCCCCTCCCTGCACCCCACTACCACCCCCCACCTTCCCATCTCCACTACCCCCCAGACCTCCCCACAACCCTACCCCCACCACCACGCACTGCCTTCCATCAGGATCTACTGGCTGTTTGAGTAAAACATCACCAGCCATTGAGCCATGGGGGCTAAAAGCAAAATACAGAGGATGCTGGAATCGGAAAGGAAAACAGAAAATGCTGCAAAATCTCAGCAGGTCTGACAGCCTCTGTGGAGAGAGAATAGATGTGAGATGTCGGTGTTGGACTGGGGTAAACACAGTAAGAAGTTTGACAACACCAGCTTTAAGTCCAACTGATTTATTTGATAGAAAGCTTTCGGGATTTGTCTGAGGCTAGTTCTCTCCATTCACCTGACGAGGGGGCAAACCCCGAAAGCTTGTGAGTTTACTATTAAATAAATCAGTTGGACTTAGACCTGGTGTTGTCAGACTTCTTACTGAGAGAGAATAGAACAGTAAGAAGTCTCAGAACATCAGGTTAAAGTCCGACAGGTTTATTTGGCAGCACTAGCTTTTGGAGTCTCCAGCTCCTTCATCAGGTGAATGAGGACTTGTGTTCACAAAAAAACACAAACTCAATTTACATGATAATGGTTGGAATGCGAGTCTTTACAGGTAATCAAGACTTAAAGGTAAAGACAGTGTGAGTGGAGAGAGCATTAAGCACAGGTTAAAAAAATGTGTATCGTCTCCAGACAGGACAGTTAGTGAGGTTTTGCAAACCCAGGCAAGTCACGGGGGTTACAGATAGTGTGACATGAACCCAAGATCCTGGTTGAGGCCGTCCTCATGTGTGCGGAACTTGGCTATCAGCTTCTGCTCAGAGAATAGAGCCAACGTTTGGAGTCTGGATAACCCTTTGACAGATCCGATGATCAACATTTGTGGTGAATGAGAATGAATGTTGTTGCACACAGGACGATCGAGTCATAGAATTATCATTTGCTATTTGTTTGCTATTGGTCTTCACAGAACTGCCTGTGACACCGAAACTGACAGTGGATCCTCCCTGGGACGGATTCCTGACTGGTGACAGGATCACTCTCAGATGTGAGGCTGGAAATAATCTGCGCTCCTGGAATTATATGTGGAAAATAAATAATCAGAGAGACATCATCGGAGAGGAAAACTATATCATCGAGGCAGCTAAGCAGAACGATAGTGGAGTGTATAAATGTAAAAGATCAGGGCTGAATCCGAACACACCCTATAGTAACATCGTTCACGTGAAAATCGCCGGTATGTTACATTGCACTAAATATTCTTTGAGTATTTTAAACTTTTATCAATTGAACAATTGAATGAAGTAACATTTTTGAAAAATTTCAGGAAATAGTAGCTATACAAAAATAGACATTTTGCTCGTGTAGATGTACTAGTGTAAACTTTACCCATAATCATAACAATATTACAGATAATTATGCTTAAATGCCGTCCCTGTAGATGTAACTCATATAGAAAGGCACCAGCTGTGAAGTTGGATTTTTCAAATGCTAACTATCGTCAAATGAATTCATGGAGTTTACATTGGAGGAAGCCAAGGATCATCTCAGAATCCATAGGATCCCTACACTGCAGAAGGAGGTCATTTGGCCCATCCACACTGACCACAATCCCACCCAGGCCCTTGTCCTGTAACCCCTCATATTTACCCTGCTAATCCCCCTGACACTAAGGTTAATTTAGCATGGCCTAACCTGTACATTTTTGGACAGTGGGAGGGAACTAGAGCACTCAGAAGAAACCCATGTAGACACAGGGAGAATGTGCAAACACCACACAGACAGTTACCCAAGACCAGAATTGAACCGGGTTCCTGGTGCTGTGAGGCAGCGGTGCTGACTACTGTGCCACAGATCGACCCCTGCCACCATGAGAACTTCACATCCAGCCCCTTGTACCTCCTCTGTATTATGTCTGACCTATCTGCAGGCTGCAGATGCCCTAAGTAACCGTGAATGCTCCACAAACCACGTTCTGTCACATCAATCATCTGTTATACCTCCTATTGTTCAACTGATTGCCTTTGAGCACATTGAGCATTGAGTGGAGACTGCAGCAGGCGGTCAGTGGTATCAGCGTCGTTAGAGGCAGCGATCCGGGGTGAATTCCTAACCTTCAATGTTGTTTCCTTGACAAGAGCAAATGAAATGACCTGGGGAGAGAATGGCGTGGGATTCATAGAAATATAGGAACATTCATAAAAAAACATAAAAATATGGAGGAGACCACTCAGCCCTTTGAACCTGCTCCACCGTTCATTATGATCAGGGCTGATCACCAAAATCAGTATTTGATCCCGCTTTCCCATGTCCCCAGTATCCTTGGATCCCCATCGCCCCAAGAGCAAAATCTCGCTGCTTCTTGAAAACATTCAATGTTTTGGCCTCGACTATATTTTGTGGTCATGCATTCCACAGGCTGACCACTCTCTGGGTGAAAGGAATTCTCCTCATCTCTGTCCAGAACTGTCTACCCTGTATCCTCAAAGTGTGATCCCTGATTCTGGATGCTCCCACAGTTGGGAATACCCTTACTGCATCTACCCTGTCTGATTCTGTTAGAATTTTATAGGTTTCTATGAAATCCCCCTCATTCTCCTGAACGCCATTGAATATAATCCTAACCGACTCAATCTCTCCACATACGTCAGTCCGGCCATCCCTGGAATCAGTCTTGTAATTCGAATCAGCTTAGATCCTAAGTGAATGATACGACTGTCTCGAGCTTTCATCTACATCACTTCAAATTCAGCATTATTTACAGAATGGCTAGTCATGGAGAAGGCTATTGATCTGCATTGTCACCAAATGAGCCTTCATGCAGTACCATCCATCCGCTGCCCACTCCCTGCTACTCATATCCCTGTAGTTTGATTGTTTTAAGTCTCCTCATCGATGTCTCGATTGATCCTGCCTGCACCATCCTCTCCAGCAGAGAATTTCAGACACCAACCATTCGTTAAATTTCTTCATGTCAGTTTTGCTTCTTTCTTCCAATCACTCCAATGAGTCTGTAGACAAGTGCATGAAACTTAGCAAGATAGAGAGTTATAGGTAAGCCTAGTAATCTCTAAGGTAGGGACATGTTTGGCACAACTTTGTGAGCTGAAGGGCCTGTGTTGTGCTGTAGTTTTTCTATGTTTCTATGAGTCCAAACTGGAGGGAATAGGTTTTAGATGAGCAGGGAAAGATTTAAAAGAGATCTTAGGGGTAACTTTCTCACACAAAAGGTGTTGTGTATATCGAATGTGCTGCCAGTGGAGGTGGTAGAGGTGGGTATAATTACAACATTTAAAAGACATTTAGACAGGTACATGGATGGGAATGGTTGAGAGAGATATGAACCAAATGTGAGCAAATGGGACTACTTCCATTTATAAAACCTGGTCAGCATGGATGAGTAGCCCATTTCCATGGTCTATATCTCTATGAGTCATTCTGTGTCCCTTCGTCCTTGGTCCTTCCATGACTGGGAACAGTTACTCCCTCTTTCTGTTTACACTGCCCAAACACCTCATCATTTTGAATATATCTATTAAATCTTCTCTGAGCCTCATTTTCTCCAAAGAAAACTGCCCCAGCTTCTCCAATCCCTGGAAACATTCTCATGAATCATATCTGTATTCCTGCTAATGCCTTCAAATCTTTCCAAAAATCCTCTACTCAGAACTCGACAATATTGTAGTTGAAGTGGAACTAGAAACTTGTAAGCATTAAACGTAACCTCCTTGCTCTTACACTCAATGTCCTTATTAACAAAACTCAGGAGATTCTAACCTTTATTAACTGTCCTGTCTCCATTAATGATTTATACACATAAGCAGTCCAGACCATTTGCTCCTGCATCCCCTTCAGATTACTGCCCTCCATTTTTTATTGCCTCTCTATCTTTTTGTCAACAAAGGGAGCAGCACGGTGACACAGTGGTTAGCACTGTTGCCTCTCAGCGCCAGGGAACCCAGTTCAATTCTGGCCTCGGGTCACCATCTTTGTGGGGTTTGGATTTTTTTTTCCTGTGTTTACGTGGATGTGTTACGGATTCCTCCCAAGATGTGTGGGTCAGGTTGATTGGTCGTGCTACATTGTCAAGGGAGTAACAGGGTAAATATGTGGAGTTATGGGAATAGGACCGGATGAGATTATGGTCGGTGCAGACTCAATGGGCCGAGTGGTCTCCTTCTGTACTGTAGGGATATGGGATTTTATGTATCACCTCAGGTTTATCCATATTGATCTACCACCAACCCACAAACTTCTCCATGTCATTCTGAGTTTGCACTCTCTCCTCCTCAAGGTTCACAATGCTATCAGGTTTTGTATTGAATTCAAATACCTTCAATTTCAGGTCCCAAATAAGAAGTGTCCTGGATTTAATGGTCAATGCTGTCCATAGACCTAGCCTAGTAATACAAATTTCTTCCATGAGACAGATTTACAGTGGTTATGGTTTAAACATGATGAAGTTATTCACAATCGGGACAAAGTTTTGTGTAACAGAGTTTGGCACCATTATTAGTTTTGAAATTTGAGGAAACACCCAATCCATCTTATGCATTGCAAAGTAAGAGGGGAAGAGGAGGCGCCGTTCAGAAATGCAAACCTCTTCCAGTATTCGGTGTGATAATCTGAACTGATTTAAACTCCATGTAGATCGAGGGACCCTAGAGGTTGAAGTGTCGGTGAGTAAAATGGATCAATGTCCGTTTTGAAGTTTCTGTTGTTCTCCTCCACCACCAGACCCAGTGGCCATTTCTTTTGGAGATCGTTCCAGATTATCTCTCTCCATTGTTGAAGGATTTTCTTTACATCATTTCATGGACTTGGTATTGCACCCAAAATCTCTGCAAACCCATACAAACACACTAACATTGAAACTGGAAGCAGGAGTAGGCCGTACGGTTCTTCGAGTCTGCTCCGCCATTCATTTTGCTCATGGCTGATCATCAAGTTCAATACCCTGATCCCACCTTCCCCCAAATCCATTGATCCATTTAGCTCCAAGAACTATATCGAATTTCTCCTTGAAATCAGGGAACGTTTTGGCCTCAAATCCATTTTCTGGTAATGAATTCCACACATTCACCACTTTCCGGATGAAGAAATTTCTCGTCCCTTCAGTTCCGAAAGGTTTACCCCTTTTCCTCAAACTCTGACCCCCATTTCTGGACTCTCCCATCATCAGGAACATTCTTTCTGGATCTATCCTGTCAATTCCTCTTAGAATGTTATAAGTTTCTATGTGATTCCCTCTCACCCTGCTAAACTTCTCAGCAAAATCATTAATTACTGTTTATTTAATTTATCAATGTATTAAATCATCTGATGCACTGCAACTAGACCACCTCGTACTCTTCAAGAACAAGAAAGTGTTACAATAGTGTTGTAATTTACCTGTGTTCTTCCAGGTACCATTTTTGTAAATCTGCTGTGCACCCATTCTAATGCCAATATGTCTTTCCTGAAGTGTGCTGTTCCGAATTAGAATATTCTACATAGAACTTAAATAAAGATCTGTACCATAACAAAATAACTCTCATCCCTTAGAAATACAGGCTTTGGGCAACATCAGGGATTCTGTTGGAGCTTCCATTAGGATCCACTTCTTTTGGCTGTGCCAGACTTCCCACCGCTCACATTTGAACCAACTGATTTATTTTGATTTGATTTGATTTGTTATTGTCACATGTATTTCATACAGTGAAAAGTATTGTTTTTAGTGCACTATACAGACAAAAGGTATCGTTCAGAGAGAACGAAATGAGACAGTGCAGAATGTAGTGTCATAGTCACAGCTAGAGTGTAGAGAAAGATCAACTTAATCAAGGTAAGTCCATTCAAAAGTCAAACGGCAGCGGGGAAGAAGCTGTTCTCGAGTTGGTTGGTGTGTGACCTCAGACTTTTGTATCTTTCTTTTCCTGAAGGAAGAAGTTAGAAGAGAGAACGTTGAGGATGCGTGGGGTCCTTAATTACGCTGACTGCTTTGCCAAGGAAGTGTAGACAGAGTCAATGGACAGGAGGCTGGTTTGCATGATGGATTGGGCTATATTCACGACCTTTTGTAGCTCCTTGCTGTCTTGGCCATAGCACGCGCCATACCAACCTGTGATACAACCAGAAAGAATGCTTTCTACAGTGCATCTGTTAAAGTTAATGAAAGTCATAGCTGACATACCAAATTTCCTTAATCTTCAGAAGAAGTAGAAGCGTTGGTGGGCTTTCTTAACTATAGTGTAGCATGGGTGAATTAGGACAGGTTGTTAGTGATCTGGACACTCACAAACTTGAAGCTCTCGACCCTTTCTACTTTGCCACCATTGATGTAGACAGGGGCATATTCTTGTTTACACTTCCTGAAGTCGATCACAATTCCTTTCATTTTGTTGACATTGAAGGAGAGATTACTGTTGCTGCACCAGTTCACCAGGTTCTGTATCCCATTCCTATACTCTGTCTCATCATTGTTTGAGATCTGACCCACTACAGTGGTGTTGTCAGCAAACTTGAACATTGAATTGGAGGGGAATTTGGCCACACAGTCATTGGTGTAAAAGGAGGGGGCTGAGAACGCATGTTTATGAAACACCTGTCTGGAGGATGATCTTGGAGGAGGTGTTGTTGCTGATCCTTACTGATTGTGGTCTGTGAGTTGGGAAGTTCAGAATCCAGTCACAGAGGGAGGTGCCGAGGCCCAGGCCACAGAGTTTGGAGATGAGTTTTGTGGGAATAATAGTGTTTGAAGCTGAGTTGTAGTCAATAATTAGGAGTCTGACATAGGTGTCCTTGTTATCTAGGTGTTCCAGGATTGAGTGCAGGGCCAGGGAGATAGCATCTACTGTGGACCTGTTGCAGCAATAGGCAAACAATAATGGATCCAGGTAGTCCGGGAGAATGGAATTTGTTATCTAATTTAATATGATTTAAATATCAATTTTCTGTCCCAATACATCCACCCCTTAGGAATGCAGGCTGTGGGCAACATCACAGATTTTTCTGGAGCTTACATTGGGCCCAGTCAATTTGGATGCAATAAACTGTCTCACACATCTGATTTATCTTGAAATAATTATGTGTGATTTAAGTAATGATTATCTGCCCCATTCTTAATTTTGGTTATTTCTTTACAACAGAATTGGATAGATTTATGAGCATTGAGGCTGTGCCAAGAATCGTGTGGGCCGATCAAAATCTGTTACTCAGATGTAATCGCAGTTTTCCTGTCGGGAACGGGATAATTTACACTTTTTACCGAGAACGTTCGATTTTAACTGAGATACGCGCTCTGAATCAAACTGCTACATTGGAACTGAGGAGTGTTACATTGGAGGATGGAGGTCGATATCGATGTGAAGTGCGCTATGTTGGATATCCCAATGGACCTGTACGCTCATCAGATTACACACATGTTGTTATTAAAGGTACAGTGTAACCGGACATTATCCACAAACTTAGCCAGTGGCAAGTTGAAATTAAAGATGCCAGGAAAACTCAGGTCTGGAAACATCTGTGGAGAGAGAAACAGAGTTAACTTTTTTTAAGCCTGCAAAGGAATGAAACTGTGATGGTTTATAATGTTGAAAAGTGGTGTGTGTGTGTGTGTGTGTGTGTGTGTGTCTGTGTGTGTGTCTGTGTCTGTGTGTGTGAGAGAGACAGAGAGAGAGAGATGGGGAGCAATCGGGTGGAGCAGAAAAGAGTTCAGAGTTAGCGTAAAAGGCGAGAGAGAATAAATGATAAATGTTATAGAGCAAAAGGAAAGAGAAGGTCATGGTAAAGAACGAAAAGAAATCCAGAGTAGGTGTGAATAGCAGCATGATAATCTGGGGGAAATTAAGACAACAAAAACCAAAGAACAAGAGGAGAAGGTGATGGTCTAGTCATATTATCACTGGGCTATTGATCCAGAACTAAAGGTAATGTTCTGGAGACCAGTGTTCGAATCCCACCACGGAAGCTGGTGGAATTTGAATTCAAAAATCTGAAATGAGGTGTTTACTGATGACCATGTAACCATTGTTGTTTGTCAGAATAACGAACCGAGTTCCCTAATGTCCCTTTGGGAAGGAAATCTGCCGTCCTTACCTGGTCTGGCCTGCCTGTGACTCCAGAGCCACAGCAATGTGGTTGACTCTCAACTGCCCTCTGAACTGGCCCAGCAAGTCATTAGGTTCAAGGGCAACTCAGGATGGACAATAAATGCTGGCCAGCCAGCGAGACCCATGCCCTACAAATGAATAAATTAATGGGTGACACGATGGTACAGTACCACACAGCACAGGGACCCGGTTCAATTCTGGCCTTGGATCACTGTCTGTGCACATTCTCCATGTGTCTGTGTGGATTTCCATTGGGTGTTCTGGTTTCCTCCCACAGTCTGAAAGATGTGCTGGTTAGAAGCCTTGGCCATGCTAAATTCTCCCTCAGCGTGAACAGGTGCCGGAGTATGGTGAGTAGGAGATTTTCACAGTAACTTCATTGCAGTGTTAATGCAAGCCTACATGTGACGTAAATAAAAACTTTAAACTTAAACTTATAAAAGTTAAAGAAAGGTTCATTTTTGCAAAAGAGAGAAAATGAAGTGCAAATTGAGAGAAGTTGCTGAGTTCAACGTTGATCCCAATGTCTATTAGTTTTAACATCATCACTGGTTAAGGTTGACATTCATATTAGAATACTGGATTTAAAAAAAAATGTTTGATGCTTAGAGGAAAGATTAGAAAAAAAGTCTGAATAAAAGGGGTTTTACCCTACAGCCCATCGCTTCACTGATAATTCTTCCAGAGAGGCAGACAGTGAAATGATCCAGATACTCATTGTGGTTTTCCTCTTGATTGTAAGAGATGCAAACTTACAGAGGGTCTTTAATAACATTAATTCTTGATGATTGGATGTACGTTTTTAGTTTGCAGTCAGGCATAAAAAGTAACGTTGTATATCAGAACATATTCTAAGAGGTCACCGATGAAATTATTTCAAACGGGCTGAACAGCCTGATCCACAACACTTTATCAACAATAGTCCAAAGCAAATGGTGAAATTTGAATTCAATAAAAGATCAGGAATTAAAGTCTAATGATATCCATTGTCACATTAAAATCATTGGGTTCGCTCATGTCCTTTAGGGAAGGAAATCTGCCATCCTTTCCTTGGATCTGGCCTGCGTGTGCCTCCATATCCACATCAATGTGGTTCATTCTCAAATGCCCCCGGGGATTGGTAATAAATGTTGGCTCCGTCATCAACTCCCACATCCCCTGAACAAAACAAAAAACATCATCAGCAACGGGACTGTTCTGAACCTGCATGTTAGGTGAATCTTATAGCAGATCAGTTATCACCAGCTTATGCTACTGCTCAGAGATGCTATCAACACTGGGGTTTCCACTGAGCAGGATCTGAACTGGACAAGCCATAGAAATACTGTGACTACAAGAACAGGTCAGAGGCTGGGAATCCAGTGGTGAGTAACTCACCTCCTGACTATCCAAAACCTACCCACCATCTGGGTAAATATAGCGCCAACAATATACAAGAAGCTTGACACCATGCAGGACAGAACAGTCCGTTTGATTGCTACCCCTTCCACAAACACCCACGCCCTCCACCACCGATACACAGTGGCAGCTGTGTGCACCGTCTACAAGATACACTCTAGAAACTCACCAAGGTTCCTTCAGCAGCAAGTTCCAAACCCGCAACCACTACCATCTGGAAGGGTAAGGACAACAGATACATGGGAGCACCACCACCTGGATGTCTCCCTCCAAATCACTCACCTCCTGACTTGGAAATACATTGGCCGTTCCTTCACTGTCACTGGATCAAAATCCTGGAATTCCCTCAGAGCACTGTGGGTGGATTTACACCTCAGTGACTGCAGCATTTCAGGAAGGCAACTCACCTCCTTTTCAAGGGACAATTAAGGACAGACAATAAATGCTGGCATTGCCGCCAATGCCCAAATCCCATAAATGTATAAAAAATACATTCTACCTAATTTTTAAGAATTAGTTTATGGGATATGGGCATCATTGGCTGGGCCAGCATTTGTTTTCCATCCCTAATTGCCCTTGAAATGATTAGCTTGCTGGGCCATTTCAGAGGGCAGTTAAGAGTCAGCCTCATTACTGTGGATCTGGAGTCACATATAGGCCAGACCAGGTAAGAATGGCAGATTTCCATCCTTAAAGGACATTAGTGAACCAGATGGGTTTCAATGACAATTGATAATGGTTTCATGGTCATTATTGGACTTTAATTTCCAGACCTTATACTGAATTCAAATTTCACCATGAGCCGGGTTTGAACCCAGCCCCCAGATTACGTAAAATGACCACCATCGCTCTTTTACTCACCTCAAATTGAAATTACTATACATATAACTGCTTTATTTTGAACAAGATAGCAACAGGTTTCAGCCAGATACTTTAGAATGCCAAGCAATCATTAACGGGAATCTCATTTTGCTCTTCAATTTCAGAAGTTCCAGTGAGGATAACCGTGGAACCGGAAGAGCCAGAGGATGGCGATAACATAACGCTGCGCTGTCTGTGCACGGATGATCTTGTGTGTGACAGCAGACAATATTCATTCTACCGAAACAACGTCCCTATGAATTCTGATTCTGTCAATCACAATGAGTATCGAATCCAAAGTGCCACTGTGATGGATTCTGGATGGTATCATTGTGCAATTCACAGCAACAGTTTAACACACAGAGCCAAAAGTGTGCAAATTACTGTTAAGAGTGAGTTGGAGATTGGTTAATGTTTGTTTAACAAACTGCGCTTTCCACCCATGGGATGTGGGCATTTCTGGCTGGTCGGCATTTATTGCCAATCCCTCTGTGGATCTAGAGTCACGTATAGGCCAGACCAGTTAAGAATGGTGGATTGCCTTGGGCAGTTGAGAGTCAACCACATTGCTGTGGCTCTGGAGTCAAATGTAGGTCAGACCAGGTAAGGATGGCAGATTTCCTTCCCTCCAGGAAATGAATGAACCAGTTGGGTTTTTACAACAATCGACAATGGTTTCATGGCCATAATTAGACTTTTCATTCCAGGTTTTCACTTAATTCAAGTTCCACCATTTGCTGTGATGGGATTTGAACCCGGGTCCCCAGAGCATTACCCTGGCTCTCTGGATTACTAGTCCCAGTGACAATCCCATTATTCCTCCCACGCAGAATTTAATTCACAGAATTTAATTCTGATGAATTCAATAGATCTAAACTTGAACAACTTTTCTCCCACAGAAATTGGTGGATTTACTGATCTGTGACCAAGTGGCAGTTGATTATTTTTAAATATTCGCCTCTATTGAGAGATGGAGGCCAATTCCTCACCCTTCTGAGCAATCATAAAGTGCACACATCGAGAAGTGTCCATATTGTTAATTGGCTGCGATGTCTAGAAATAGAATTCTCTAAGGAACTGTCGCTGGGACTGTGATTGTAATAGTTAAACAAACTGCATTTACCACGAGGAAAATGTTTTCCCTGAATTTCTCCATTTGCAGAGCATTACTCATGAATCTAAGCCTTAATAATCAATCCAGTCAGTACAGGAAACACAACCCTGTGGAAATAATTTCACTCGATCTGTATTCCCAGGTGGATACTATGGGAACGTGTTCTCAAGTCCCACCATAGCAGCCAGCTGAAAATAAATTCAATTACTCAGTGTAAAGTTAATATAGTAACTGATCTCATCAACTTCCATCAGCTATTCTTTCCTTTTAGAAAAAGGAATCTCATTCACAATGTCCTTTAGGAAAGAAACTCCATTATCCTTATTTGGTCTGCGATATGACTTGAGATCTACAGCACTCCTTACAGTGAAGAAGGAGGCCATTCCACCCATCGAGTCTGTACTGACTCTCCGACAGAATATCTTACTCAGGCCCTTTTCCCTCTGCTCTTTCCCCGTAACCACACACATTTACCATGGCTCCCTCATCTAACCTGTACATCTTTGGGCGCTAAGGGCCAATTTATCATGGCCGATCCACCCAACCTGCACATCTTTGGGGTGTAGGATGAAACCACAGCACCCAGAGGAAATCCATGCAGATAAGGGGAGAACGTGCAGACTCCACACAGTCACCCAAAGCTGGAATTGAACCAGGGACCCTGGTGCTGTGAGGCAGTAGTGCTAACTACTGTGCCACCACACAGTGACTATTGGCTGTCCTGGCGAGCCAGTCAGTTCAAAGGCAATCCAGAATGGAGAACAAATGCGGCGCCTACACCCCATCACTGAACGTAGTACAAGCTGATGACAATGATAGTGATAATGATATATCTTAATGTGTGTTGTGTGATAATGACTATTTTACAATGTTGGGACAGATCATTCATCTGTACATTTTGGCATTAATACAGGCTGTGGAGATTGCTAACAATGGTTAACATCAGTTTAACCAAATGTAATGAAAACCTCTTCAGTTTCAGAAAAAAAACTGTCATATTGTTAAGCTTTCTTTTTATCTACCAACACAGCACTGCTGAGCTTATATGGCATTTGCATCTGCCTGGCAAATTAGAAATCTACTCTTGTGTTGGGCGACACGGTGGCACAGTGGTTAGCATTGCTGCCTCGCAACATCAGGAATTTTCACCGTATCTGCATGGGTTGCCTCTGGATGCTCCTGTTTCCTCCCACAGTCTAAAGATGTGCGGGATGGGTGGATTGGTTTGGGTGGATTACTAAATTCCCCCAAGTGCCAGGAAGGTTAGCTGGGGTAAATCCATGGGATTGTGGGGATGGGGCCTGGGTGGGATTGTGGTCGCTGCAGACTGAATGGCCTCCTTCTGCATTTAGAATTCTAACTATTCACGAAGAAAACTAAAACTGCCCAAACTGGGTTCCATTTTCATGTGATTGGCAAAAGAAGCATTTGAAAATTGCGTACAGTTTTGGGCACCACAGGGTAAAAAGAAATGTCAGCACGTTGGAGAGTGTGAAGATGTGATTTAAAGAATGATTCCAGGGATGAAGAAATTCAGTTATGACGATAGATCGGAGATATAGGGACTGTTCTCCTTGGAGAGAAGAATGCTACGAGATTTGATAGAAAAGTTCAAAGTCATGGGCGGGGGGGTGGGTGGGTGTGGGGGGTGCGGGGGTTGGTGGGGGGGCGGGGGTGTGGTTGACATAGTATATATGTTCCTTCTCGTAAAAGAATCAATAATGAGGATGCACAGATTTAAAGTAATTTCCAATAAAAGCAAAGGTGATCGGAGGAAAAAAAACTTGCTCACGCAATGAGTGGCCTGAAACCCGATGCCTGGAAGTCCGGTGGAGGCAGGTTCAATCAAAGCATTCACAGGGACTTGCCTTCATCAGCCGGGGCATTGAGTACAAGAGTTGGGAAATCATATTGCAGCCCCGTAAAGCCTTGGTTAGGCTGCATTTGGAGTATTCCCTGCAGTTCGGGTCACCACACTTCCAGAAGGATGTGGAATCTTTGGAGAGAATGCACAGAAAGTTTATCAGGATGTTGCCTGGTCACGAGGGTGTTGGCTATGAGGAGAGATTGAATAAACTAGGATTGTTTTTACTGGAAAGATGGGGGCTGAGGAGGAGCTGATAGAGGTCTACAAAATTATAAGAGGCATAAACAGCGGGGGAAATCAGTGGCTTTTTCCTAGGATGGAGATGTCAATTACAAGGGGACACACAGGTTCAAAGTGAGATGGGGAAATTTTAAGGGAGAAATTCAGGGGATTTTTTTCATGCAGAGAGTGGTGGGTGTCTGGAATGTGCTGCCAGAGGAGGTGGTGGAAATAGGGACATTGGCAACAGTTAAGAGACATCTGGATGGGTTCATGAATGGGGATGGCATGTAGGGATATGAACCTAGTGTGGGCAGGAGTGTTTTTTTTTAATTTAGTTAGGGCATCATGATCGGCACAGGTTTGAAGGGCCAAAAGGCCTGTTTCCTGTGCTGTACTTTCCTTTGTTCTTTGTTGTAGAAAATTAGATGATTACTTGAATGGAAACAGTGTGCAGAGTCACAGGGATTAATCCACACGTATTCAATAATGAAGCATTCACAATGAGTAATGGAGAAAACTGGAGTGAATTGCTGGGTTCAAAAAGTAGGAGGTTCTAATATATAAGATTGACATTGTAGATAGTACATAATATAGAGACTAGTCTAAAAGTAAACCGAATAAACAATTTGGCTTGATTCAACCCTGATTTATGTTTCTATTGAATCCATTTCAGCTTTAATCCATGTCAAATTTATTTTTCACAGGGTTATTTGGAGATAAGTTGGGGAATCTTCACATTTACCACTGTGGCCACCTCTCTGCATTGGAAACAATGTGACCTTCTATGATGTTGTTGCGATTGTTCATTGAAAAATGTATTTATTCATGGATTTACTTCCTTTCAGTGCCAGTGGGCTGTCCAGACATTGCATCAGCTTGGAGTAACCCGACCCTTGCTATTGGAGACAGGGTGACACTCACATGCCAGTCCCATAGAGGCACACCACCCATACATTACCTGTTCTATCGTGATGGTCAAATCATCGCGAACCAGACAGCTATCGACTCCAGAATAGGGAACTTCACCTTTACAGTGGAGTCTGAGGAAGATGGAGGCCTGTACTCCTGTGCTGCTGATAATGGGTTCGGCCTCATTATCCACTGTGGAAAACCTGTGGTCCTCACAGTAACAGGTATGACTCAAAAACCAACGATATCTGAATGGATGAGGTAGATTGTACCCCTTGTTTCCACAAACTGAATATCCTCATGTTACAGGGCTGTCATGATGTCTTTATTGCTCTAATTCAAACTATCTTCACCCTCAAGTAGCCAGACAAAGTCACAGAGCGGTTTAAGATGATTTATTGCTATAGCTACAGGATTCTGACAGAATCTCCAAGACTAGCCAGAACGCAGAATTCAGAAATTATATTTTCAAATTCAATTCCAAGTAATTAATAGATAACAATTGAAAAAAAGGAGATAATAAAGAAAACAAATGAAATGTTGGCATTTACAGCTGAAGGGAATAGAATATAAATGTACGGGAGTATTGTTGCAACTAAGCAAGGCATTGGTGAGACCACACCTGGAGTTTTGTGCACAGTTTTGGGCCCCTTATTTGAGGAAAGATGTAGTGACATTGGAGGCAGTTCAGGGTAGGTTGATCAGATTTCTTCCAGAGATGAGGGGTTTGTTGTATGAAGAGAGATTGAACAATTGAGGCCTATACCTTCTGGAATTTGAATGAATGAGGGGAGATTAACTTGATGTACGCAAGATGATAAAAGGCACGGATAAAGTAGCCATGGAACAGATGCTTCCGCTGGTGGGGCATTCCAGGACGAGAGGTCATAGTCTTAGGATAAGGGGTAGAAAATTTATAACAGAGTTGAGGAGAAACTACTTCTCCCAAAAGGGTTATGACTCTGTGGAATTCGCTAACTCAAATTGTGGTGGATGCTGGGACAGTGACTGAATGTAAGGAGGAATTAGGCAGATGTTAAATTGGTAATGGTTTGAAGGTTTATGGAGAGAAGGCAGGAAAATGGCAATGAGGATCATATCAGCCAGGATCAAATGGAGGAGCAGAATCAATGGCCAAATGGCCTAATTCTGCTCCTATATCTTATGAACTTATGAACTCTTGAGCCTACTCAGTCAATCAATGGGATCATCTGGCATTCTTCATGTTCATTTTCCTGCCCTGTCCCCTTATTGATCAAAAATCTACCCATCTGAACCTTAAATATAAGAACATAAACATAAGAACATAAGAATATACACAAGGACTCTGCCCCCACAGCTCTGTGAGTTCCAAAGACACACAACCTTTTGGGAGAAGAAATTCCCTCCCTTCCCAGTTTTAAATTTGCACCCCTTTATTCTGAGACTATGCCCTCTGGCTCTAGACGCTCCAATGAGTCTCTCAGCTGTTACCCTGTCAAACCCCTTAAGAATCCTTTATATTTCACTGAGATTGCCTCTCATTCTTTTAAATTCCAATGAGTAGAGCTACAACATGTTTAACCTTCTACATAAGACAGTTCCATACCTGGGGTCATCCTAGTCAATCTTCTCTGAATTCCCTCCAGTGTAATCAAGTCTTCCCTTAAACTTGTGGACCAATGTGGTTCACATTGCTCTGCGGTGGCACAGTGGTTAGCACTGCTATCTCGCAGTGCTAAGGAACTGGGTTCAATTCCCGGGTCACTCTCTGCACATTTTCTCCATATCTGTGTGGGTTTCCTGTGGGTGCTCCGGTTTCCTCGCACAGTTTGAAAGATGTGTTGACCATGTAAATTATCCTGCAGTTTACCCAGTCAGGCACCAGAGTGTGGCGATTAGGGGATTTTCACAGTAAATTCATTGCAGTGTTAATGTCAGCCTACTTGTGACAATGATAAATAAACAGATGTGGTTTCAGCTACACTTGTACAATAGACTTCCCTACTCTCATACTCCAACCCTCTTGAAATAAGGACCAACTGACACACCTAAATAATGTAAATGAATTAAATTGTTATTAGATCTCTTAAGTGCAGTATCAAAAATATTGAAGGCAATCACTTTGGAAAGATACCTAGAAAGGGCTGGCTTCTCTCTATCAGCCACCAGCAGACCCGAATCAGACTGTACATAATGGGCAGCACATTGGCGCAGTGGTGGGGCCTGGGTGGGATTGTGGTCGGTGCAGACTCGATGGGCCAAATGGCTTTCTTCTGCACTGTAGGGATTCTATGATTCTAACAGAGGGCATTTGAGAGGGTATCATAATCACATGTAGGCCAGACCAGGTAAGGATGGTGGATTTCTTCCACTGGTGAAACAGATGAGCCTTTGCAATAATCAACGATTGTTCATGATCATCAGTAAACACTTAACTCCGGGTTCTTTTGAATTACCTCAAGTTTCACCAATTTTATCAAGTTTGAACTGGAGCTCTTATCCTCTACATTAGTAGTTAAGTGACTATACTATTATCCCCAATATTAATGCGACTCCATTGAGGATTCTTCCATCCGCGTACACTTGGAGAATGCGTAGAATCCTTACAGTGTAAATTCAGCCCAAAGACTCTGCATTGATCCTCCAAAAGAGCACTCTACCTCGGCCCACTCCTCCGACCTATCCTCATAACCTCACACATTTAGCACGGCCAATCCATCTAACCTACATCTCTTTGAACACTAAACAGCAATTCAGGATGGCCAATCCACCTATCTTAGGTATGTTTTGGACACTAAGGGACAATTTAGCATGGCCAATCCATATAACCGCACATCTTTTGGCACTAACGGAGGCCGCAGCTGGAGTACTGTGTGCAGTTTTGGTCGCCGCACTTACGCAAGGATATTTTGGCCTTGGAGGGAGTGCAGAGGAGGTTTACTAGGCTGATACTGGAGTTGAGGGGGCTGAGCTATGAGGAGAGGCTGAATAAACTAGGCTTGCACTCGTTAGAGTTTAGAAGAATGAGGGGAGATCTCATTGAGACGTATAAGATGATGAATGGGATGGATAGGATAGAGGTGGAGAGACTCTTCCCGCTCAGAAAGGACAGTAGGACTAGGGGGCACAGCCTCAAGATAAAGGGGGGGCGGTTTAGAACAGAGTTGAGGAGGAACTTCTTCACTCAAAGGGTGGTGAATCTCTGGAATTCTCTGCCCGTTGAAGTGGTGGAGGCTGCCTCGCTAAATATTTTTAAGACGCAGGTTGATGGGTTTTTGATAAGCGAGGGGATT
This sequence comes from Carcharhinus amblyrhynchos, assembly GCF_965287045.1. NCBI lineage: Eukaryota > Metazoa > Chordata > Chondrichthyes > Carcharhiniformes > Carcharhinidae > Carcharhinus > Carcharhinus amblyrhynchos. Next base: position 3,668,642 of record NC_137330.1, read on the forward strand.
AAGGGTTATGGGGAGAGGGCGGGAATGTGGAACTGAGCCACGACAGATCAGCCATGATCTTATTGAATGGCGGGACAGGCTCGAAAGGCTAGATGGCCTACTCCTGCTCCTATTTCTTATGTTCTTATGTTCAATCCATCTAGATTGCCTATCATTGGACAACAGGGGGGCAATTTAGCATGGCCAACCCTCTTAACCAGCACATCTTTGGACACTGATGGGCAATTTATCGTGGCCAATCCACCTAATTTTTGAACACTAAGGGTAATTTAGCATGGCCAATCTACATAAACTGCACAATCCTAAGGGAAAATCTAGCATGGTCAATCCACCTAACCCACACCTTTGGACTGTGGGACGAATCAGTCCAATTGTAATCTGAAGCAGACAACAGTTGCATTTACTTTTTCAGCGTCCTTCAGGAAAGAGAAGACATCAGAGGAGTAGACATTTTGCCCAACGAGGCTATGCTACCACCCAACTGGATCACAGCTGATCTTAGGGATATACCGTGTCATGTCTAGAATGTAATATGGCAAAGTAATGAACGAGTGAACAAACACGGGAACTTGCAATTATTAGTTGGCACTTAGGGTCTACTATCAACCACCATCTTCCTAGAATTAGATTTCATGGTCGTAATATTGATAGTATCGGGCAATACTTATTTGAGTTGCACTCCAAATCGACATGATGATGTTCATATCAGCACGTTTTTATTATTCATATGAACATAGACACGAGAATAAGCTATTCAGACCCCCCGAATCTGCTCTGCCTTTCAATACGATCATGGCTGATGAATATCTTTTATCCACATTATCCTTATAACCCTATATGTTATTGTTAATCCAGTGTCTGTCAAACCCTCCCTTAAACATAAGGTAAAGTTAAAATAAAGTAAATTTATTCGTCACAAGATGACTTACATTAACATTGCAATGAAGTTACTGTGAAATTCTCCTAATCGCCACATTCTGGCACCTTTTCGGGTAAATGCGCCTAACCAGCAGGGCTTTCAGACTGTGGGAGGAAAGTGGAGCACTGTGCCACTGTGCTGCCACATACTCAATGGCTGAACTCCCACAGTCCACTTGGTTAGAGAATTCTAAGAATGCTCAGCATTCTGTTTGAAGAAATTCTGTCGGATCTTACTTCTAAGTGACTTTTTCCTTATTCTGAAACTGTACCCCTTGTTTTTAGACTTTCTAAACAAGGCAAAAGTCATAACTTCATCTGCCCTTTCGATTCTTTTACGTATTTTGTCGGTTTCGATAAGATCACCTCACATTTTTTCCAAACTCTGGTGAAGTCATTCCAGGGACGTATGTTCCATGGATAAGCCAGCAGTTAGTGCTCATCCCTACTTGCACTTGAGAAGGCAGTGGACAGCTGCAGTCCATGTGTTGGAGGTGCATACATCATGTTATTAGGCTGGGTGTTCCAGGATATTAACCTAGCAACATTGCACGAAATGCAAAATATTTCCAAGTCAGGGTTTTGAGAGGTTTTGAGGGTACGTTCGAAATGATAGTGTCCTCATAATATCCATTATCCTTCCAGCTGTGGGGATGGGACGTGTTGCTTAAGGAGCCTGAAGGAGTGCAAAGAAACACCATGATTCTAGTGAGATTACATAACTAATAAGAGGTGGTGTACCTAAATCCGTTGGCTTACAGAAAGTCTGCTTGCGTGGATCATGAGGTGAAATTACACACAGCAGTGGGTGGGTCCATTACACAACAATTTGACTTAACAAGATGCAGGAATATTTCGGCCAGTTGGTGTTCCTACAGTCTGGGTTTAGCAGTTCTTAAAGAAAGACAATATTTGAATAAGATGCACAGAGGGCAGCACCTTGCATGAACATTCCACGCGAAAGGGGCTGATATCTGAGTGGACTCCGCCAGTGTAACATCCAAGTTCGATCATAAGGTTTCGGTTGATTCTGCAGTACTTGAAACAATATTCTGCTGGTCATGCAATATATTTATTTGATTCCAGAACGGATTAATGCAGTTGCTATCCGGACCACATTTGCAGCCATCTTTTTCATCACCTCTCTTTCTGCATTGATATACGTCAACTTTCCCAACGAGAAACTCAGTTCACAATGTTTCCCAGGTAAGTGACTGCCTCAGCAGAAACATTCAGTGTCACCCAGATAAGTTGCAACCTGCAAAAATGTGATTGTTGTGTTACGAATAATGATCAGTTTGGCGTAATGAGTAATGTTATTCGGAAAAAAGTGAGTTAGATGTGGTTGAGCTAAAATTCGGTGTGAACTTACAGTGAAAGATTTATCCTCTCTGTGTTCACATAGAAACATAAGGAGAGGCCATTCTGCCCATTGATCCTGTTCCACTATTGAAACAGATCATGGATTGATTATCGACATCTACTGCACTTCTGCCCCCCCCCCACCCCACTCCACTCCATTCCTCACCCCCTCATGAATCTAAATACACCCCATGTTCATAGTATCTGGAAATTGATCGATCTTTATTTTCAGCATTTTCAATGATTGAGATCCCTCACCCGCCCATCCCCACCCCCCAATTCCAAATACCCACTGCTGAGTGAATAGCTCCCTCCAAATCTCAGTAACTGAGACAGTGGAATGGTAATGTCATTGGGCTAGTAACCCAATGACCCAGCACAATGTTCTGGGTAATTAAGGATGGTGGATAGTTTCCGGCCTTACAGCGCTGCCCACATCCCATGAAAGAATGAATTTAAGAAACTGGACTGATTGGTCACCGTCCATTATCTGGTCACTGACAAAAGATCTCTAGTGAGGCCAGACTTTTAAATCAGTGGTAACATAAAAATCGAACCTTAGAGAATGGGTATACCACTTAACTAATTCCGATGTTCCTTAATTGTATTTTACATAAGGAAGATTTGATGGGATCTGAGAACAACCTTCTGCTCTTCAATCAGAGTCTTCAGTTCTATGCTCCATTACTTTGATCCTGGATGTCCAGCGGTGAACTCAACCACTTGTCTCCATGTCTCATTGTTATCCTTATCTTGGTTGCACTGATTAACAGCGACCTTGGACCACAGCCCACAATTACTGATGCATTCTATACTTGATCGATCCCGTAAAAGAATGGACGTACTGAAAACTGTGTCGCTCAGTTGTAAGCATGATCTTCAGATCACCTGCACTTCAGTTCACTGTCTTGCACACACTCTCATGTCTCTGTCCTAGGCCTGCCCCAATCTTAGAATAAAGCTGAAAACGAGCTGGCAGATCGGTGCACCACCTTTCCATGAGACAGGTTTCTGCCTTCTGCTCGCATCAACGGGAAGCAGTGGCTGCTGGAATTGTCACAGTACTAGTAACCCAGAAACCACGGGTAATGGTCTGATGACCTGGGTACAAATCCCACCATGACAGTTGTTGCAATTTGAATTCAATACATTTCTGGGTTTAAAAGTTTGACGCCAATTGTGAAGACATCGCCAACAATCATTTTAAAAAATCTGATGCATGAAAGTCCATTAGGGGAGGGAATCTGTTGGCCTGTGTGTGAGTCCAGACCAAATGTGATGTGACATACTGTTAACTGCAATCTGAAAAGGTCCATTCTGGGAAATTTAGGATGGGCAGCAAGGGTGAGAAATGTTGCATGCCTGAAAGTTCTATAATCCTCAAAAATATTTTTTTCCAATGTTCCCGCTGAAATTTTATCATTCACCTCATATTGCTTCCTATTGTCTTGCCACAATAGTGAAAAGTTCCACAATTTTCTGTTTTTGGTTTCTGCCACTCATTATGAACTGATGTTTTGAGTCGGTCAGTGGGCTCCAGAAGACTTCCTATCCATTTGTTTTTGCATAATTTTCCCTCAGATGTGCACATCTTCAGGTATAGGCTATTCTAATCAATGTAAAAACAGATGATACCTGCAATTCCACCTCTACATCATTTCCCTGCTGCCCCATGTCCTTTCCCAACAGCATGCAAAATATATTGAATATCTATTTGAACATTCACAATTACTTGACATTCAGTATCCCTCTGGGAAGGGGAATTCCGATGGCTGACAAATTTCTGAGTGAAGGAAACCCTCCCTATTCTGAGACTGTGTCCCATGGTTCAAGCTGTATGTTTTGGGGGAGCATTCATTCTTTATCTATATTGTCACAACATCAAAAATGTTACAGCTTCCTTGGAACTCTCATGAGTATGCATCCACATTAGTCAATCACTCCTCGTTAGACAATCAGGTTGTCCCAGAAAATAGTCTGGTGAACATGAATAGCATTCCCTCAAGGGCAGGCATACCCTTCCTGAGATAAAAAGAGAGAAAAAGAAACTGCCCGTAATACTCCAGGTTTGGTCTCACCCACGCTTTGGTCAATTGTGACAAGATAGATTTAGGGTAGCATAGTAGTTATCACTGTTGCCTCACAGTGCCAGCATTCCAGGATCAATGATGGTCTCTGATGACTGTCTGCGCACAGTTTGCACATTCTCCCCATTTCTGCGTTGATTTCCACCTGGGGCAATAGTTTTCCTCCTACAGTCCAAAGGTGTGCAGGTTAGGTGGATGAGCCAAGCTAAATTGTCCCTTTGTGTTCAGGGGACTCAGCAGGGTAAATATATGGGGTTACCGGAATATGGTGTAGGTGGGGTTATTTTGGTGCAGACACAATGGAATGAATGACCTCCTTCTGCAGTGTAGGGATTCTATGATTGTGTGAATTACTCCTGTACTCAAAAGCTTTTGCAATAAATGTTAAAAGTAGAAATGTCGAACTGACCATTTGTCTACAAATTCAAGTGAATAATATATGAAAAATAGCTGTGCCCCTAACATTAATCCCTGTATTATAGCATTCTGTATTCTCCAGTAAAGAAGCCAACTCTTCAACATTACTCTCCACTTTACGCCCTTGAGCCAGGCAGCTACGATCAACATCAGTAACCTCATCAACCCTCTACAATGCCCGAAGGAGGAAAATCAAGCTCTATCTTCACATTTTGCTTCTTTGTCATTTCTGCTATTGGCTACTGTATCTCTTTAACACTGCTTTTCTTCTTGCCTGTAACTCACTCTTTCACAGGGTGCCTTTGGCCTGTTTCTGTCTTTCTTTGCTCACCACTATTATTCATTTTGTTGGTATTTGTTTATTTTGCCTGTCTTTTGGATTTTTTTTTCCTTTTTTTTCTCCTCATCCCTTTATCTCTCTCTCTTTTATATATCTATATATTTCGCTCCTGACATGACATCCTACATTCTCCATTCATCACCTGGCTTGATATTAATGTTTGAGTGAGGAAATCCATGGCTATGAGATGGCAGATTGTGCTGGAGTATAGTTCCGCTGCTGGTGATGGCCCACAATGCCTCATGGATGCCCAGTATTCAATTGATAGATCTTTTCAAAGTCTATCCCATTGAGCAGGGTAAAGGTGCCACACACACGATGGAGGTTATTCGCAATGTGAAGACTGGTCTTTGCCTCCACAAGGACTGTGCGGTGGTCACTGTTACCTTCATGGTCGTGGAGAGGTGCATTTGCAGATGACAGATTAGTAAGGATGAGGTCAAATATATCCACCTCCCCCTTTGTTTGTTCCCCCAACACCTACTGTAGACCGAGTCTAGCAGTTATAGGCTTTAGAACCTGACCAATTCTATCAGTAGTGCTGCTGCTGAGCTGCATTCAGTGGTGGACATTGACCTTCACCCACAAAGTCTATTTTGCACCTTTGCCACCCTCCGTACTTGCTCCAATTGTTATTCAACATGGAGAGTACTGATTCATCAGCTGAAGGAGGAACGCACATAGAACAAAGAACAACACAGCATGGGATACAGGCCCTTCGGCCCAACGAGCCCGCGCCGCCATTTTAACATTGTGAGTGCCTTCTTCCACCTATGACCTTTGTCTACGCCTATTGGGGAAGATTGAGGGAAGACTAATTTAGGAACAATTTGTTAACACCAATCGGCCTAAGAGCACATCTTTGGGGTGTGGGAAGAAACTGGAGTACCCGGAGAAAACCCACGCAAGCACAGGGAGAATGCGCAAACTCCCACAGACACTGGCCCAAATCCATGTATCTGCACAGCAAAGTCACTGTGCTGTCATGTTGCCCATCAGTAACAGGTTTCCTTACCCATGTTTAACCTGAAACCATGAGATTTCATGGGGTCCAGAGTCAATGTTGAGGCCTCCCAGGGCAACTCCTTCCTGGCTGTATTACCACCTCTGCTGGGCCTGTGCTGCCGGTGAGACAGGACCTATCCTGTCTCACATCCTGTTTCAGGTAGCGTTTTCCATGTATTGTGATTGTTCAGATGCAACTGTAATTGTGCTGCATTGATAAATATTGCAGACTTACCTCGGTGGCGTGGATACATTTAACCAATTGTCTGGGTGACGAAAATGGGAGAGACATTAAATAGCAGTACTTACATTAAATATCGCGTTTTTATTGCTTAGAGTGATTTCTGGTTTCTTTCAGTATTATGCCAACAGTTACCATTTTAGTTGTTTTTCACTGTATTTTTTTGCACAAAGGTGGATTGCTATACAAATGAGTCCGATCGTGAGGTACTTATTGATCGAACTGTACTTCCATCTTGCCATTCGATTTATGTGGGGAATTTCTATTTAAATTCCATGCCATGTCCCAGACAAGAAAAGTAAAGCGCCCTCAAGAGGTTGTATGAATCCTATGTGAAGAGCAACGAATGGTATTGCCACCAGAAAATGTTAGCGGGACTCTCGCTAATAAGAATCCCTAAACTGAACGAGAAACTTTCCATCAGAAGGTTCACTTGAACGTGGGATCAGTAGAAAACACTGAAGAGTACTTTGAGAACAAGAATAAGCAAGGATATTTTGGCCCTGGAGGGAGTGCAGAGGAGGTTTACTAGGCTGATACCGGAGTTGAGGGGATTGAGCTATGAGGAGAGGCTGAATAAACTAGGCTTGTACTCGTTAGAGTTTAGAAGAATGAGGGGAGATCTCATTGAGACGTATAAGATGATGAATGGGATGGATAGGATAGAGGTGGAGAGACTCTTCCCGCTCAAAAAAGACAGTAGGACTAGGGGGCACAGCCTCAAGATAAAGGGGAGGCGGTTTAGAACGGAGTTGAGGAGGAACTTCTTCACTCAAAGGGTGGTGAATCTCTGGAATTCTCTGCCCGTTGAAGTGGTGGAGGCTGCCTCGCTAAATATTTTTAAGAAGCGGGTTGATGGGTTCTTGATAAGAGAGGGGATTAAGGGTTATGGGGAGAGGGCGGGAAAGTGGAACTGAGCCACAACAGATCAGCCATGATCTTATTGAATGGCGGGGCAGACTCAAAGGGCTAGATGGCCTACTCCTGCTCCTATTTCTTATGTTCTTATGTTCTTAAATCATTTGAAGAAAGGATGCAAACGTGTTAAGATTAAGAATAAAGCGAATGCATTGTATGCTTGATTGAGGGAGATAGATGCAATAGAAAGAAGAAAGCTAATGACGGTTTATTATTGAAAAAAAATCCGAATGACGATCGACCAGTCCAGGAATGCTATTTCGATGCACAAATATCCATTTTCTCTGATAAGGTGGTCACTTCACAAGCGGTGCTTTGCAGAATGCCCACGCACATTGTCTGCACCTTTCAGACCTGAATAGCAGGTTAGCTGTAAAGACTCGCATTCTAATCAGTATTCTGTAAACTGTGTGTGCCTTTATATGCCCTGTTTCTGAGCAGAACTCTCCATTCACCTGACGAAGGAACAGCGTTGGGAAAGCTTGTCTGTTTACTGTCAAATAAACCTGTTGGACTTTAACCTGGTGTTGTGAGACTTCTTACTGTGTTTACCCCAGTCCAACGCCGGCATCTCCACATCGGGTGCTTACTTGACAGGCTGCTCCAAAATCATTAGAAATTTTTAACTTGAATTGACAACCTAATGCATGGAAACAAAACGACACAATGTCACCCGTACCCACGAACATGTTTTTTTCATCTTTGTAATACACATTTGTCAGGTGTTATTCCTCTTTCGCCCATACGTCCAGAAGAAGTGGAACAGCTCCTTAACGTAGGCGATTCAGTCCTTGGCTGCTCTGATTTTCAGAAACTCATATTTCCCTTTCAAGACATTCTGCAACTTGTGTAGTGCTGAATTTCAATATAGAAGCTGTCCCGTGCCCGAAGAGCCAATCAGTTCCCCATGTTACATTGCTTACACTTCTCCCACAGTTGAAAGCTAATGTGATCAGCCAAATGATAACAAGGAGGCGAATGGAGCTATGGCCACAGTTGTGCGATTCTGCATCGAAAACAACTAAAAAAAAATCCAAAACTAATCAATGTTTTTTCTCTTTTGCTGCAGAAATGAATATTATAACACCTTTCTTCCTTTTCCCCTTGCTCTGGGAGGACATGAATTCCGAGTATTATGCTTATGAATCGCTTTTGTGTCACCCCACTGTGAAACCAAATTGAAAATATTTCCAACTCGTATCAGAATATTGATGCCAAATTAATGTTTGCCTTAACGTTCTTCACTTGTTTCATTGATGCCTTTTGGGTTCATGTCATCGTTTATATGATGAGTAAGTGGGATTTGTGCAACTTTGTGCAAAACAACATTATTGGTTCATTCTCCATTTGCACTGAACCCTGCATCACAGCTCCGAAAGTTTTTTATAGTTACAATGTGTTTTACACTTGCATTTTTTTTTCTTTTTCATCTTTTCTTTCTTCCTCTGGGTCTCGGTCACATTCCCGCATCTTAATCCAATTATTGAATCACAAGATTTGAACGTCCTGCGTTAGATCTATATTGATTGTCGTTTTCCTCATTTCCCTTCAGAAGTTGCTGGATAACCTAGGTATCCAAGGTATCACAGATTACACACAGATTACTAAGGCATTTGCGGTCTATGTCTTTTACATCGTCCTGTGGTTATGTGACGAAGGGAGGTCCAATATTTCAGTCACTGCCCATGAAGTAATAGTAAACCTTTGCTAAATATTTTTCAATACATTTACATTCCTTCTTACCTAAGGAGAACAATACTGCATGCACATCTTCAAATATATTTCACCAATATCATAGAATCCCTACAGCGCAGAAGAAGGCAATTCTGACCATCCAGCCTGCACCAACCACAATTCCAGCTCGGCCCTATACCCGTAACCCCTTATATTTACCCTGCTAATTCCCTTGGCACCAGGGTTAATTTAACATGGACACTCAAATTAATCCGCCTATCTTTGGACTGTGGGAGCACACGGAGGAAACTCCAGCAGGTAAAGGATTGTGGAAACTCCGTGCAGAAAGTGACCCGAGGCCAGAATTGAAGCCAGGTCCCTGGTGCTATGAGGCAGCAGTGTTAACCACTGCGCCACCGTGTCACCACACCGCCCCCCCCCCCCAACCCCCCACCACCCCGCCACCCTACCACCCCTCATGAATCATAACATTTCTCCTTTTGAATTAAATTCAAATTAAAGGATGAAGCGGCTTTGGAGAGGATACAGAACATATTTACTAGGATGTTGCCTGGTATGGAAGGCATTAGCTATGAGGAGAGGCTGGAGAAACTTGGTTTGTTTAGGACAGACTTGACAGGAGTCTACAAGATTATGAGGGGCAGGGACGGAGTGGATAGTCAGAAGTTTTTCTTTTCCCCAGGGTGGAAGAGTCAATTTCTGGGGGCATAGGTTGAAAGTGCGAGGGGCAAGGGTTAAAGGAGACGTACGAGGCAAGTTTTTTTTTTACAGAAACCCAAAGCTGAGGAACAGACAGAAGCAGTGGCGTGCCACCACTGAAATGACAACTGATTAAAATTGGATTGATGAATGTTGATGCCTCAACACTTTCCACACTATTTTTCACTTTTTTTAATGTTCCCGAAGAAGGAAGATACAAATCCTTCCGAATTTCCGTTCAGTGAACTACATTGAATTCAGCTTGTTCCGTTTTGGGGGCAGCACGGGGGCACAGTAGTTAGCACTGCTGCCTCACAGAGCTAGGGACCCAGGTTCAATCCCCTGAGTCAGGTCACTGTCTGTGACCAGTTTGCACATTCTCCCTGCGTGGGTTTCCTCCGGGTACTTCTGTTTCCTCCCACAGTCCAAAAATGTGCAGGTTACGTTGACTGGCTGTGCTAAATTGACCCTAGTGTCAGAGGGATTAGCAAGGTGAGTTTACAGGGATACAGCCTGGGTGTTATTGTGGTTGGTGCAGACTCGAGGGCCGAATTGCCTCCTTTTGCACTGTAAGGATTCTATGGTCATTTAATCTATATCACAACTACTTTCAGTGGCTATCTGAACACTGGTAATCAAACTGAAGAATAATCAGGCATAAACTTTTGCCAAATTACTATGCAGTTCAGCATGTATAATGTGAACCTGCCAACACGGCAAGTTTCCTTCTAAAACGATGTACGTAACCTTTTTCATCTCAATCTAAATCAAACAGATAGGCTTAGTTCAAGGACAGATGGCATGAATTAGATATATCCTTATTTGGGGGATGTTGTCAGAATGTAATTTTACTTTTGAATATAAGAACATAAGAACATAAGAAATAGGAGCAGGAGTAGGCCATCTAGCCCTTCAAGCCTGCCCCGCCATTCAATAAGATCATGGCTGATCTGAAGTGGCTCAGTTCCACTTTCCCACTTTCTCCCCATAACCCTTAATCCCCTTGCCTACCAAAAACCTATCTACCCGCGTCTTAAATATATCTAGCGAGTAGCCTCAACCACTTCAACAGGCAGAGAATTCCAGAGATTCACCACCCTTTGAGTGAAGAAGTTCCTCCTCAACTCCGTTCTAAACTGTTCCCCCCCCCCCCCCCCCCGTTATCTTGAGGCTGTGCCCTCTAGGCCTGCTGTCCTTTCTGAGTGGGAAGAGTCTCTCCACCTCTATCCTATCCATCCCTTTCATCATCTTATAGTTCTCAATGAGATCTCCCCTCATCCTTCTAAACTCTAACGAGTACAAGCCCAGTCTATTCAGCCTCTCCTCATAGCTCAACCCACTCAACTCCGGTATCAGCCTAGTGAACCTCCTCTGCACTCCCTCCAAGGCCAAAATATCCTTGCGTAAGTGCGGCGACCAAAACTGCACACAGTGTTCCAGCTGCGGCCTTACCAGTGCTCTGTACAGTTGCAGCAAGACCTCCCTACTTTTATATTTAATCCCCCTCGCTATGAAGGCCAGCATCCCATTTGCCTTCCTGACCACCTGCTGCACCTGTAGGCTGGGTTTTTGCGACTCATGCACAAGGACCCCCAGGTCCCTCTGCACTGTAGCATGCTGCAGCTTTTCGCCCTGTTAAGTAGTAGTCTATTCAGAGTTGAATTGATTCAATTCATTTTAATGTACTACACGTCTCCTGTTCCATCTTTACGTCTATCTATCTCTACCACTCTTATTCCCTCAATATCTTCAGTCCACTGCAGCCTTGAATGGTTTTCTTTTCTTTTTCATTTATTCCCCTTTCTTCCAATTACCGTTGGCCTTCCATCCGCTGGCTTTCTTATTATCATATCTTCCCTTTCACTATCTGTGTTTCTGCCTCTGGGAACATTTGTTGCAGGTGTATCATTGTCTGCTGCTTTAATCATGCTTTCTGGTTAAAGGCGTCTTGATTTGTGTTTATTTTGCTTCCAATCAATTTTTCCTTAGGATCTAACATCTATTTCTGTTTGGGGTTGTTCACTTTCTGAGAGTCTGCACGTCCCTCCAACTCTCTGCTCTAACCTTTCATCAAATTCTTGATATTAATCTCACTGTCTACCGTGATAGTCTCATTTGATCTGACTAAGTATTTTTCTCAGCATATCACAATATGTGTCTTGCCTTTGGACTTCTGTCGCTGTATTTGGTATCTGTAATGTTATCTTTGTACCTATGCCTGTTACTCAGTTCTCTCCCTCGCTCTTTGTCTCTTTCTCTCTCTCCCTTGCTTTCTCTGTCTTTCTCTCCATATCCGTCTCCCTCTCTATCTCTCTATCTCTTTTCTATCACTCCTATTACTTTTGTGTCTGCCTGCCTTTCCCTCGCTCCCCACACTTCTCTCCTCTTTCTCTTCCACTATCTCCCTTCTCTGTATTCCCATTCCCCCCTCCCCCCTTCTCTCTGTCTCTCTGCTTGCCTCACACTTGCTCTCGGACTCTCACTCTCTCCCGTTTTCTGACTCTCCCCCATCACTCTCTCTCACACGCACACACATACTCAACCGCTCTCCAACTCTTTCTATCTTTCACCCTTTCTCTCACTGCCCCTTCCTCGCCCCCTCCCCCGTTCTATGGATATATATTTCCATATATGGATATATATAGTCCTTCTCTCCATCATTCTGTTGCAGCTCCTGGAGTCAGACGATATCATTAAACAAAGATGCGAGCGTATATTCATAAGCAGCTCCCACAGTGAAAGTTTGTGAGACAATATGAGGAAACCATATCACCAACACGGAAAATTTACATGGCATGTTCAAAATTCGACTTTTATCTACGTTGGCGATCTCATAAGAACATAATAAGAAATAGGAGCAGGAGTAGGCCATCCAGCCCTTCGAGCCTGCCCCGCCATTCAATAAGATCATGGCTGATCTGTCGCTGCTCAGTTCCACTTTCCTGCCCTCTCCCCATAACCCTTAATCCCCTCTCCTATCAAAAACCCATCAACCCGCGTCTTAAAAATATTTAGCGAGGCAGCCTCCACCACTTCAACGGGCAGAGAATTCCAGAGATTCACCACCCTTTGAGTGAAGAAGTTCCTCCTCAACTCCGTTCTAAACCGCCCCCCTTTTATCTTGAGGCTGTGCCCCCTAGTCCTACTGTCTTTTTTGAGCGGGAAGAGTCTTTCCACCTCTCTCCTATCCATCCCATTCATCATCTTATACGTCTCAATGAGATCTCCCCTCATTCTTCTAAACTCTAACGAGTACAAGCCCAGTTTATTCAGCCTCTCCTCATAGCTCAACCCCCTCAACTCCGGTATCAGCCTAGTAAACCTCCTCTGCGCTCCCTCCAAGGCCAAAATATCTTTGCGCAGGTGCGGCGCCCAAAACTGCACACAGTCTCGCTAACAAAACGGTACAGTTCACTCTAACAAAAGGTTGAGGAGAAATAACCCAGAGTGTCCAAAACTATCAATAATTAAAGGTTGGCTTATACAAAATGAGAGCGAGACAGATGGAGTTCATTTCGACCATGGGGCAAGAATCCATTGCCTTCTGTGCGGACCTGTGGCACAGTTTAACTGTTTACTGATCTGTTCTCCTGAAAAGCGGGGTCTCATCTTGTCCATGAAGTTTATTGCACATAGTTTTTCCTTTACCTATGCTCTCCAGCTCCGACCCACAGCATCCGAATCCTTCCGTTTTCCAAACGGACGCTGTGCTCAGAATAAATGTGCAAGTATATTCAAAAACGGACATGATATTATTAACTTTTGTTTTTCTTCTAAATAGAATTGCAAATTCTATTTAATTGTATCGGAAGGAATATTTTAATTAAGTGCGAGAACAATTCAAGTCAATCCAAACCAATCGTTCAAATCCGAGGAATAAACTTTATTTTCGCATTCCTGCTCCCGAAAAGCTCTAACACGAATGTTTCTGCTCCCCCTCAACCGCACATCCTCCAAATTTGTACTTATTTTAATGTGGCCGAGGGTTGTGGGAAACCGCTTCCCCTCGGATCACCCTACACATGCATGAGGCGACTGCACAGTGAGGTCAATGTGACCACTGATTTTTGTGGGGAGCAGTTCAAGTTCCACCGGACGCGTGAATGGAGGCGAACAGAGGGCTGGATGGCCTTATCAGTCTTTACACAGGATTGTTACCCACTGTGAGCAGTTGCTTTCCAGTCTGGTGCGTCCGCTTCAAGTGTAATTTCGCCCCACCGCAGGGTTATTTTGCTGTGAAGTAGAAGCTATTCTAATCTCTGTCCTCAAGACTAAAGCGTTACTGATTTTTTTTTAAGACTAAGCCTACAGAAACTGACAGCACCATCCCTCTGGCAGAGAAAGCGGACGAAGCTGAGGCCAAAGATGACCCCTGAGTATCTTTTGCTGTGTCTCAACTGAGCAGCCCAGTTGCTACCCTTTCACACATCAGCAGGCATCAGCAAGATATCTCGCCTCAGGAAGCACAGAGTTTAATACCAGCCACCGGTTCATCCCATGCAACCCTTTTGAATCCAATCATATAATTGCCTTTCAGATTGACAATAGGAACATTGCCAGCAGTTGTTGCCGACACAGCAGGCTAGCGGAAATCCATAGCTTTTGGCTGCTAGTTGTCCATGATAACGCAAAAATAGTGTTGCTCAGCTACTGAATATGCGTTTTCCGAAACGTTTGATCTGCTGAGCTGCCAGCAGCAGCTGTTAACAATTGCGAGTGAAATATTTCTCCAAGGTAAAATTATTCTTTCAACTTTCGGCTATTTTTCGAAATTGTATGCACTGTCCACCTGCTTCATAATGATAATAAGTAGCTGTAGTGAATTCTTGACAACACCAGGTTAAAGTCCAAATCGGTTAGACTTAAACCTGGTGTTGTCAGATTTCTTACTGTGTTTACTCCAGCCCGACACCGGCATCTCCACATCGTGAATTCTTGAAACAGTTACACGCTTACTAGTTGTATCGTCCAATAGGTACATGCACTTAACCAGAATATGTACCGATAGGGGAATTGTTTTTTTTTGTCTAACTGTTCATGTTCCCTCATTCAATTTTATTTATTCATATGATATCGGTGTTGTAGTCAGCGGTTAATTTGTTGCCCATCGCGGGAATTATCTTGGCACTGCATTGGTCTGCTGGGCATTTCACAGAACAGTTCAGACAAAATCATCATGCAGTGTCATCGAAATGTTTCTGCGGAGAAGAAAGCCGTTTGGCCCATATCGTCTGCACTGACTCTGTAAAAGAGCAGCATGACTTAGTGCCATTCCCCTGCCCGTTCCCCGTAAACCTGCGCACTGTTTCTGTTCTATTTATCATATAATGGCCTACCATTGAACCTACCTTAACAAGACTTCCAGGCAGTGCATTCCAGTCCCAAATCTCTCACTATGTGAAAATGTTCTCTTTTCCCCCTCACATCGCATAGAATTCTCTTGTAACACACTTTCAATCCTTGCTCTTAATGAATTTTCTGAGCGGGAACCATTTCTCCCTGTCTTCTCTGACCAGATCTCTCATGATTTTGTACATCGTTATCAAATCTTCCTCTGGCTTTCTCCACTCTAAGGAGAAGAGTCCTAACCTCTCAAACCTATTCTCATGACTGACCTTTCTTTTAAACCTGTTCTGCAGTCCCACCAATGCATTTACACCCTTCCTACAGTGCGAATCCAGAGTTGCATATAATATTAAAGCTGAGGTCGAAGTAGTGCCTCGCATATGTTCAGGTTAACATGTATGTTCTTGTAATCTAATCCCCCCTTAATAAAGCCCAGATTATTATAAGGTTTATTACTTGTTCCCTCTACCTGTCATCTTCAATGATAGATGCTCATACACGCCCTGGGCATTTTGCTCCTGCATCCCTTTAAAGATTTTACCCATTATTCGATATTGTGTATTCATGTACTTTGTTCCAAAATACATCAGACTTCTTCACATTGAACTTCACCTGCCACCTGTCAGGTTGCCGGTTTTGTTTCACATGTTGACCAGACCGGGGGAAAAATAGAATATTTCCATCCCTGAAAGATCCATGGTGAAGCAAATAGTCTTTTACAACAAACAATGATAATTTCATGGTCTCAGTTTCTTAAACGAGATTTATATTCATAATTTGTGGTGGTGGGATTTGATCGCACAACATGAACCTGGGCCCTTTGATTACTCATTTAATAGCATTACCTCTACACCAACAATTCCCTACTTCCTGGGCTACTGGAGAAGAGATTTTTCCTTGACTGTTGTACTGTTGGAGATCTGCACTAGTACCTCTAAAGCTCCACTGGAGGCAACAATTGATAAGCATTTAAACTCTCCTGCTGACGCCAAAATGCAATTAGCCACCAATATTATCTGTTGGTTCAGTTTTATAAAGAATATCTATCATTCACTCCCCGAATGAGACTTGGCATATCACGTCCACTGTGCCCTTGCAGTCTTGATACAAATTGGACAGATAATGTGCTACTGGTGCAGATACATGGATGATACCTGAATTTTTCCTGTAGTGCACCACGACAATGTGGTCTAACGCTCAGATACGTCTTCGGTCAGTCTCTATACTGCAGGTCAAGTCAGATCTATAGGCAGTAACTGTCATAATCTACTGATGTACATTTATGATTAAATCCTTCAAGGATAATTTTAAGGCGAAAAAAAGTTCATGTTTAGCTGTACTAGCCTATTACCCTAGATAGAAATTTAGAATAGCTACTGTTCTTATCACAGTCATGTTTTCAGGTAAGTAAAGGAAAACAGAATTCAGTAGTGTTGAACACCCGATGGTGAATGTCTATGATTGAAACATTCAATGTCTACAGTACAGATGCATGGTCCTCAATAATAGTATCTCATCATTTTGAATCAGTGTTTATTCAGTTCTATTGATTCACACCATAGATTTGTAGGCATATTCTTTTGATGGTACACACTTGTGGTTAGTTTTGCACTTTACATATTTCTGAAGGGCAACTCGAGATTGGGAAATAAATGTTGACCTCCTCAGCGATCCCCCAGACCCTGTAAAATGAAGTAAAAGTTTTGGATTGATATCTATTATCATTCCATCATTGAAAATGGGCATCAGTGAAAATGTCAGCATTATTTCTAATCCCTAATTGCGCTGAAATTGAACTGCTTGCTCGCCACTTCACAGTGCAGGTTAGGTTGATTGGCCAAGCTAAATTGCTCCTTAGTATCAGGAAGATTAGCAGGATAAATACGTGCGGTTACAAGTGTAGGGCTTGGGTGGGGTTGTTGTCGGTGCAGGCTTGATGGACCGAATGGTTTCCTTCTGCACTGTAGGAATTCTATGATTCTAGAGCTGATTAAGTATCAACAGCAATGCTACGTAGCTATTGATACCGATATAAATTTGTTTTGATGTTCTACGACCGTTGCTGTCATATGATGAGTTACATATAGGCCAGACTAGTAGTTTAAAAAATCGTGTTTTTTTTGAAAGAAAGAACAAATGATGTTTCATAGAATCAAAAAGTCTCTGCAGTGCGGCAGGAGGCCATTCAGTCCATCGAACCTGAACAAACAACAATCCCACCTAGGCCCTACTTCTATAGCCCAAGGTACTTACAATTCCACTAAGAGGCAATTACTATGTCAATCCATCTAACCTGCACATCTTTGTGAGGAAACCGGAGGAAAACCATGCAGACACAAGAAGAACCTGCAAACTCCACACAGTGAACCAAGCTGGGAATCAAACCCAGGTTCCTGGAGCTGTGAAGCAGCAGTGCTAACCACTGTGCTACCATGCCGCCCATAGCAGCAGTGTTTCTCTGTTGATAAACATTCAACACTGGAAGTTGAAATATTGTACAATAACACATTACAGGTTATGCTATCCTACTTGGTGCATTTCATGAACTAAGTAGCTATATAATTCCAGTGATACAGAATGATCAGGAACTATATATTCCTGATGGTGTAGATTTTTGTATAATACAGGTCTACGGTCAGCTCATATTTTACTCTCATATCACATCTGATTTGCACTTCTACTTTTCCATTGTTGCCGAACAGTTTAAGTACATGTATTGTCTTTGTAGACCAGATCTATGATTATTGCAACTGCTGCCCTGTTTGCGAAATACTTATATCCTTATCAATATCAACTACTGAAAGAATTAAATGAGCTTGAATCCATTAAGATAATCATTGAATTAATGTCAAGATGCCTGTGGGCACATGTATAGTGAATGCAACTTTACATATTACAGTGAAGTATGAGTATGATTACTCTCTGATTGTTGCAGGTCTAATATTATTGGATATTCCAGTGGTCCAGGTGTATGTCACATCTGTGCCACTCTACAGATCATTTTCCTTCACAGTGTGTTTTGCATTGCTATCTTAACTAACAACTTTTACCCATCCCAAATTGCCTTTGAAAAGTTGATGGCTAACTTGTTTAACAATCATTCTCTATGTAGTGCGGATGCACACACACTGCTTAGCTGGTAATTTTAAAATCCCTATTTTAGATGTGGCTAAACTTTCCAGCTTGAAGTATGATATTCTTGAGCACTTTGTGCAAAATTAATTGAAGCCATTCCAATAGAAGCTCAACCGTATGATTGGAAATCAGCCAGATTACTGAAATAGATAGCCTTATCTTTGAGACAAACATAGGGGAAATAATTAATAATTAAATACATTTCTGTAAGGCTGTAAATGTAACTTGAACACAATTCTGGACATATTATTAACATTCTGTTATTAACACAGACTCTTCTTGTTGGGGAACACTTCAGCAGTCATAGGCATTCGGCCTCTAATCTTTGGGTAAGCGTTCTCCAAGGCAGCCTTCACGACACATGACAGTGCAGAGTTACTGAGCAGAGACTGATACACACGAGGACAGCCTCAGTCAGGATCCTGGCTTAATGTCACATTATCTGTAACCACCACAACTTGCCTGGACTTGCAAAATCTCACTAACTGTCCTGTCTGGAGACAATACACATCTCTTTAACCTGTGCTTAATGCTCTCTGCACTCACATTGTCTGCACCTTTAAGACTTGATTACCTGGAAAGACTCGCATTCCAATCATTACTTTGCAAATTGAATTTGTGTCTTTATATGCTCTGTTTGCGGCTAGAACTCCCACTCACCTGACAAAGGAGCAGCACTCCGAAAGCTTGTGCATTTTGCTACCAAATAAACCTGTTGAACTTTAACCTGGTGTTGTGAGACTTCTTACTGTGTTTACCCCAGTCCAACACCAGCATCTCCACATCATGACTACCCTCCCCACTGTCCCAGTGAAGTGCAAATCAAGCTTGAAAATCAGTGCCCCAACTTTCAGTGAAGCATGTTTCAATCTTTTGCCCACATCAATGTGAGTCAGTGACATGCTGGCATTGTCACTGGGTTTGTAATCCAGAGGCCCCGTATATTGTTCTGAGGACCCAGATTCAAATCCCACCGTATCAGATGTTGGAGTTTGAATTCAATAAAACATCTGGATTCAAAAGTCTCATGATGACCGTATAAAAAAAAATCTGATTCACTAAGGTTCTTTAAGAGAGGAAATTTTCTATTGTTACCCAGCATTGGGTGACTCCAGACCAAAAACAATGCAGCTCACTCTTAACTGTTGTCTGTTCATTTATTTTGTTCATTCATGGGAGATGGGAGAGTTGCTGGCTGGCCAAGGTTTATTGCCCAATCCCAGTTGCACTTGAGAAGGTGGTGGGGAGCTGCCTTCTTAATTTGCTGCAGTCCATTTTGTTGCCAAGTTGATGTTTGTGAGATTTTTTTTTTAAAAAAATTGTATAATGCTAAGAGTTGTAAGATTGGAAGATCCCTTTAAAGAGGGTGGAATTGTTCATGACCTAGCGATTTTTTTTAACAAAAAGGAAGCAGGTGCATATGGAGAACTCAGGCTGAAACATTGTGCCCAAAGGCGAAGCAACAGGGTTGCCTAGGTAACAGACATTGGGCATTTGAATCAAAACAGGCCTTTGAATTTTAACCAATTTAAATGAGGCACTTGGATGCCAGCAGCCTATTAGACGTAAATTTAATGTTTTGGTAACCTGAGAACCATCCTATTGTGGGGATGTTGACATGTCATCAGCGGCTGTAAGAGATGGGGGCAGTGGCAAACTGAAGAAGAAGAGCACCTACCACCCACTGAATAACAGCTTAGTCCAGCTCTCAGAGACAGAGAGAGACTAGCTGGCTCTCGGAGCTGTGTTTATATCTTAAAAGAAAGGCTCAGCTCAATCATAAACACAGTAAAAAGTCTGACAACACCAGGTTTCAGTCCAACCTATTTATTTGATAATATACTCACAAGCTTTCGAGGGACACCCTCTTCGTCAGGTGAATGGAGAGTTCTGGGGGTTCATGTCGCACTATCTGTAACCCCCGTGACTTGCCTGGGTTTGCAAAACCTCACTTACTGTACTGTCTGGAGACAATACACATCTCTTTAAACTGTGATCAGTGCTCCTTCCACTCACATTATCAGCCACTTCAGGTCTTGAACAGCAGGTTAGGTGTAAAGATTCGTATTCTAATCAGTAATCTCTAAACTGTCTGTGCTTTATATGCTCTGTCTGAGGCCAGAACTCTCCATTCACCTGACGAAGAGGGTGTCCCTCGAAAGCTTGTGAGTATATTATCAAATAAATAGGTTGGACTAAAACCTGGTGTTGTCAGACTTTTTACTGTGTTTACGCCAGTCCAACGCCGGCATACCCACATAATCTCAATCATAAAGACAGCAAAGAAGGAAAAAGACCAGAAGATTCAAAAAACTGGGTTGCAATTTAGGGAGTGCCTAAAAATTCTATTTTTTTGTAAATAAATAATAACTGTATTGGGCTAAACAGCACTTCATTAGAATAGTGTACTATTTGGTTTGTCAATAGTTTTGTTAACCTGTTCACTGCTAATTAGATAAATAATGATGATTTTAAAGCAAGAGCCTCAGGTAGTTATTTTGACTTAACCATTAAAAACTTGCTGAAGTGTAGATATTCCCACTCCTCACACAATTTTAATAAATTATAAAGTGAGGGATTCCTCTTTGGGGGTTTCAGCGTTAGCTCTTAACGTGAGCATCAACCTCCCCTTTATAATGGTGTGCTGTGTGTTGACCCACAATGCCGTCAGGAAGGGACTTCCAAGATTTTGAGCCAGCAAGTGTGAAGGAACAGCCGATATATTTCCAAGTTTGAACGCTGAGCGGTTTGAAGGGGAACATGCGGGTGGTTGTGTTCCCATGTATCATCCTACCCACTTTCATCGTTAATTTGCGGTAGACAACAAACACAATTATTGCCAATGGTGCCTGCATGCTGGAATTATTTGCAATAGCTAAAAAAATATAAATACGCACGCCTATTTCTTCCAACGCTCAAGTTGAAATTGAATCATGGATATCATATTTCCTCACGCCAAAATATAGCCTCAAGGAAGAACAATTTTCTTCTTTTAATTCCCAACTATGTGCCAATGTTTTAAATCTGGAAGTAACCTGCAGAAGACTTTTTGCCATCCATTTATTTCTGCATCATTTTCTAACCAATGTACACATCCCCACGATTAGGCTATTCCAGTCAAAATAAAAACAGATAACAGCTGATATTCTACCTCTATGCCTTTCCTCGATATTGCCACATCCATTGATGCCATCAGTATTCAGAAATCTATCCAATGTTCACATGGATTTGACATTCGGCATCCCTCTGGAGTAGAGAAATCCGATGACTGACAATTCTGAGAGAGAGAAAAAATTGCCTCCTCAATTGTCCAGACACTGTGCCCCGTGAATCGAGATCCAGCAGCCAGGGGGCGCACTCCGTCTACATCTACCTTGTCAAGACATCAAAACATTTGTAACTTTCTTACAACTCTCAATATGTGCCCATTTTACTCAATCGCTCCTCATAAGACAATCACATCATTCCAAGAATCAGTCTGGTGACGGTGGCTGCACTCCCTCAAAGGCAGATATATCCTTCCTGAGCTACTGTCCACAATGCAATACTCCCTCCCAGCCAGGCTTGGGAAAATTGTGACAAGACAGATTTACTCCTGGGCTTAAATGCCTTTGCAACAAATGCCAAAACTACAAACGTCTAACTTAACATCCGTGTACAAATTCAAGTCAATAAAACATGAAAAATAGCCTTGTCCCTGACACTAATCCCTGTAATACAACAT
The DNA here is from genome assembly GCF_965287045.1 of Carcharhinus amblyrhynchos. Classification (NCBI taxonomy): domain Eukaryota; kingdom Metazoa; phylum Chordata; class Chondrichthyes; order Carcharhiniformes; family Carcharhinidae; genus Carcharhinus; species Carcharhinus amblyrhynchos. The sequence goes on from NC_137330.1 coordinate 3,690,529, forward strand.
TCGGTATTCCCCAGTAAGGAAGCCAGCTGTTCAATATTACTCTCTGCTTTATATCCTTGGTAAAAAGTCTGACAACACCAGGTTTTACTGTGTTTATCCCAGTCCAACGCCGGCACATTCACATCATGACTTATATCCTTGGGCCAGGCAGCTCGATCAACATCACTGAACTCGTCAAAGCTCTATAATGCCTCAAGGAAGAAAAATAAGTTATCTTTTCACATTTTTCGTATTTCTGTCTGTTACTTAACGTGTGTCTCTTTGACGTTGCTTCCTCCTTCATGTCTAACTCTCTCTTTCATAGGGTCACTTCAGCCTGTTTCTCTGAACCACCTCTATTATTCATTTCCATAGAACATAGAACCATAGAACATTACAGCACAGAAACAGGCCTTTTGGCCCTTCTTGGCTGTGCCAAACCATTTTTCTGCCTAATCCCACTGACCTGCACGTGGACCATATCCCTCCCCACCCCTCTTATCCATGTACCTGTCCAGGTTTTTCTTAAATGTTAAAAGTGAGCCGGCATTTACCACTTCATCTGGCAGCTCATTCCACACTCCCACCACTCTCTGTGTGAAGAAGCACCCTGCCGCCCCCCCCCCACCCCCTCCCACCCCACCCCGGCGAATATTCCCTTTAAACTCTTCCCCCTTCGCACTTAATCCATGTCCTCTAGCTTTTTCTCCCCTAGCCTCAGTGGAAAAAGCCTGCTTGCATTCATTCTATCAAAACCCATATAATAATTTGTCATTATTTATTTCTTTTCACGTTTGGTTTTTTGGAAATTGCTCTGTTTTTCCCTTTATCCCCTTTTCTCTCTCTGTGTCTCTCTTCTTCTCTTTGCTCCCTCTTATCTCACACACACAGAAACATGATGGATGGATGGACACCCATGCAATATGAAAAAATATAAGACAACAATGTTGATCAAGAAGGTAAGGGTGGGACAGTTCAACTGTTTAATTAGTAGCTGGAAAAATCATTTGAATGCAGCATGTTGGGCAATTCTTAAACAGTGAGCCAAGCGTAGTCAGGATTTTACCAGCACCAGGGTTTCAGAGAACGGCAGTCTTTGTTGGCCTCAGGTGGGAATGTATAGAGCTGGGGCAGACATGCTGGTGAAGGTGTGCTCCGAGAGCAGTGGATTTAGCAACTCCGCGATGACAAAGTACAGTCAATGTAGATGGTTCCTCAAAACAGAAATCTACTGCTGACATGGGGCCCTATTTTACCATGAAGTTGCGCCCATTTTCGGGCATGAAAGCTTGCTAACATCCAACGTGAGGGCACAATCCACGCCAATTCCCCTTTTACCAAGGCTGGAAAATGATCATGATCGGAACCGTGCCCAGAATGGGTGCCACAGCCATTTCAATGCATTTGCATGCACATTAATTGACCTAATGGGCTGCACGGCTAACAACACTGGCACTTCTCCCTTTACCACCGCGTTTGCCCGTCCAGATTCACTGCAAAAAAGACCTGCTCTACAAAAGTCCGATTCGGGTATTCTGGTTACTGAGGAGGTAACTGCCAAGCATCTGATGGCTTTCTGCTGAAGACTGTGGGGAAGGTGGGTTGGACAGTTCTTTGAGATCAGTGGGGGTGGGGAAGTGAGGGGGGCATCTGCTGCCACTCAGCCTATGATCAGTGAGGGGAAAGGGGGGGGTTCCTGCTGCCACTTTGCATGAGATCAGTGGGGAGAGAAGTGGGGGAGGGGCCGCCATTGGTCTAGGTGGCAGGGGGATAAGGGGGTCAGTAATGTTGTGGGGGGTGGGAGAATGTCTGTGGAGACCAGGGGAAGGCATTTGGAGCGATGTGGCAGGGGAGCCACATTCTACCTTTCTTCTCTGCGCGTGTGTGGTTAGAGGTGCTGATCGGAGCTACAGGATTTTGGGTGCATTAAGCCCCACACACAGGTTTCTGCAGCACGATTCGGAATCGCTGATTTTTTTTACAGGCAGATTGCGTATGGGTGTGCCTGAAAAGGGGTCTAAATGTCGGATCTGAATCACTCCCAGTTTCAAGTCCGCCCAGCACTTAGAATTAAAATGGTAAAATAGGGCCCATAGTCAAAGAATAAAACATTGCCTAATGGCCCCAGCGTATGGTCATAAACCAGAAATCTAATATCAAGATCGGAGTTGTTCTGACACCAAATGTGTGCATGAAGACCAGCATGACCACTATTCTCACTGTTAGCAACAATCAGTTGTCTGGTCCAAAAGTAACCATTATTGCAGCTTTCTCAGTGAGTTTGACAATATGAAATGTCATTACCTTCTGGCTGTAGTTGAGATTTTCCAACATTTTCCATATGGGACCAAACATATGTGTACCATCAATAAATAATGTGTCCTTGGCATTAGGTCATCAGTTGCATTAAGCTTGCAAATAAATAATTCAGCCACTTGTAATATTAATAACTTGTAATAGTTCACATGTCTGCAGTCCACAGACCAAAGGTAATGTTCTAGGATTGTGAAATCATGGCTAAAATTTCAAATTCAATAAAAACCTAGAATTTCCCTGTCTAATGATGACGAGTGTAATAGCCCAACGGGTTTACTGATGTCCTTTTGCTGTGGATATCTGCTACCTTCACCTCTTGAGAGATTCCAGATTCACAGCAGTGTCATTGACTCTTAAGTGTCCTCTGAAATGGCATTGCAAGCCTTTCATAGAATCATAGAACCCTACAATGCAGAAAGAGGCCCTTCGGCCCATCGAGTCTGCACCGACCACAATCCCACCCAGGCCCTACCCCCACATCCCTTCACATTTTACCCACTAATCCCTCTAACCTAAGCATCCCAGGACACTAAGAGGCAATTTTAACATGGCCAATCAACCTAACCCACACATCTTTGGACTGTGGGAGGAAACCAGAACACCCAGAGGAAACCCACGCGGACACGAGGAGAACATGCAAACTGCTCACAGTGACCCAAGCCGGGAATCGAACGCATGTCCCTGGAGCTGTGAAGCAGCAGTGCTAACCCACTGTGCTACCTTGCCACCCAGTTCAGTTGAAGAACAATTAGGGAAGGGTAATAAATGCTAGCCCAGCCAGTGATAGCCTCACCCCCGGAGTGAATAAAAACAAATGAACTTTCTTCCCTTTTAAGTAAGGTCAATATGATGCAGGAAGAGAGCTTTCCTTGACACTTGAGAAATGAGAAACTTTTGCAATTTTAGTCTACCAATAATATTTATATTTGTTACATCAGAACTGGTGACACGTGAAGGTTAGCAAATCATCGTTCTGACATTCCTACTGTGATAAACTAGAAATAAGGAACTGTTACAATCCATTCAATTAGTGGATGGCCAGGTACTGCCGAAAGTTTACAATCTATTCCTTTTTTCATATATTGATTCATGGGACATGGGCATCTCTGGCTGGCCAACATTTATTGCTCATCCCTAGTCTCCCTTGAACTGAGTGACTTGCTGGGCCATTTCAGAGGGCAGTTGAGAGTCATTGCTGTGGCTCTGGAGTTACACGTAGGTCAGACCAGGTAAGTACGGCAGATTTCCTTCCCTCAAGGACATCAGTGAATCGACGGGTTTTTCCAACAATCGACAATGGTTTCATGGCCATCGATAGATACTTAATTCCAGATATCTTTTATTGAATTCAAATTCTACCATGGTGGCATTCCAATCTGAGTCCCCAGAACATTAGTTGCATTCCTGCATTAATAATCCAGCGATAATACCATACCATCTCCCCAAATGGTTTCCAGTAGAGATGACAAAATCAAGTGCTCTGCCAGACAATTTTGGAAATATGGACGTTCACAAGCAGTCAGTTCTTGATTTCTTTTTGTAACTACAGCAGGCTTGCATGGATCAGATGGGCTGAATGTCCTGTGTCAGTGTTGCAATCCATATGGTCTGGAGTTAACAAAAAAATGTTTGAGTGATGCATGGTTAAGAATTGAAGTTTCCAGGCATTAAGTCCTTCTTTTTGCTAGAAAGACAAATATTTATAAACAGGAAGGTGGCTGGACCGAAACCTGAAATAGATCACTTTATCATCCAGGATCGACAAGAAGGAAGAGTTGCTGAAAATAAACAGAATGGATGCTGCACTGTGTCTTCTGAGACATTAGCTCTATTCTACAGCATATTAAAGGAACCATTTCCTGTGTGAAGAGGCTCATGTGCAGAAAGATCCAACTCATGTCTTTGGAAAGTGAAATTCTTGCTTTGATTTAACAATTAAATATCAGACACTCACATGGCAAAACAAAAAAACTACTGGTTGATAGGAATAAGGGTCACTCAGTGACTATGACCTCTGGACATTTTGGTAGATGTCTCTGTACTCTGGATATTCGCCTTCGTTTCCGTCACAGTGCGCTGACCCCTGATTCTTTTCCATTTGGAGGTGGTTCAGTGACGCGTAAGTGACATAATAATCAGACTTCACCTGAAAGGGAGAGGAGATTGTATCAACATGTCACTATCTGCTCTGATCTATCGTTCCAAGCTGTAACTGCAATATCCTCCTTCAGACACCAGGCCTAAGAGAACATTGATAAGAATTGACTTACATAGAATTTATGAACAGGAGGAGTCTTTGGGCCCTTCACAATTCTACTCTGTCACTCAATAAGTTCAGGACTAATGTGGTTGTGCTCTGAACTCGACCATCCATCTGCCCACCCGTCCATCTATCTATCTCTCCCTTCCTCTCTCCGTTGATCCCTGTCTCCCTATGTCCATTCCTCCATCCCTCTATCTATCTCTTCTACTACCTATTTATCTCTCTCCCCTATTTCCTTCCCTCTCCCCATCTACCTATCTCACACTCACTATCCATCTCCCCCTCCCTAAATTTAAAAATACGTCTCTCTCTCCACCCGCTCATCCATCCTTCTATCTGTCTGTCTGCCCATCTGTCTATCTATGTGTCAGTCTATCTGTCTGCCTATCTAGCTGTCTGTCTATTGATCTATCAACCTGTCTGTCTGTCTGTCTATCTATCCATCTATCTACCTATCTATCCAGGTTTTGAGTATGATTAATTATCACTGCTCTGGAAAGAAGAGATTGCCACACACTAATAGCCCTCTGGACAAAATCAGTTCTCCCCATATCAGACTTAAAATAGACTAATATTACTCTAAAAGTATTTCCATGAGTTCTAGGCTGTACCACATTGGATCTCATCGCCTTTGTCCATGATTATGCTTGGCAAAGTAACATCATGGATTGATGCTGCCCTCTGCTGGATGACAGGCCAATAACATTCAACCTCCTTGACTACCCAATGAAAGCATTATTTCTAGCCAACAAGTCGTGTAGTGGGAATTAAGGTATCTGGCACAGGAGTAGGCCATCGTTGCAAGCGGGACTGGACAACCTGGCGCTCAACCAAATCTCCGTTCACTATTGCGGGACCGGAAAATTGCAGCTGCAGGCGTGGTCAGAGAATTTCCCAGCCTATCATGGCACAACAAGTCACAACAGCAAAGGAAATGTAAATACAACAGCAAGTGAGTGATTTCTAAAGGCAGTGGAAACTTCTGTGTAAGTGTCCAGTGAACACCAAGATCAGTGCAGAAGAGAAATCTGTCATTTCAGCATTTTAGAATGTAAATAGATAAGCACTTAAAGATCAATAGTTCATTCACAATTTACAATCAGGGCAACTATTTATAAGGAATCTTTGAGTATGACAACCATTGAGAGTACTGAGCCTGTACTGTCTATATTTGCTAGGATTGAGGGGCAGTGCCATTGAAACTCACAACATTTGTTACTGGGCTCGACAGTATATACAGGAAAGAGGCTTCTCCTGGATGGGGAAAGACTAGAAAAAGGGAGCAACAGTCTGAGACAGACCATGAAGGGCTGAGAATAAATGTATTTATTGGAAGGTCAAGTCATTGAGTATATTCAAGGCAGAGATTGATAGATTGATGGATACCAAAAATATCTGGGAATATTCCAGGAAAATGGCATTAAAATGGATGGTCTGTCATGATCTAATGAAATTGCAGAACAGGCTAAGTGCGCTGAGAGGTTGCTGTTGCTCCCATGTAGCTAATTTTAATTTGATAAACCCTGTGGAATTCCTTCCAATATTCCAAAGATTTATCATTAACCAAGAGACTTACTGGATTTCTTCTTGTTCTATCACCATCTTGACCTAAAAAAGACAAAACAGTAAACTTTGAGTGTGCTATTAAAACTATTTCCAGGCTCTCTTCCTGTTATATTCTTTAATGTCTCAGTTAATATATTTTTTCCTGCCCGTAATAGTCATTGCAACTGTTGCTGGTGAAATCAAATTGGTGAAATAGGACAGTTAAAGGTAAATAAACTCACTGTGGATCAGGAGCCAAATTGGGGGCAGTGTGTGTTCTCCCTAAAGGTTCAGGGATGAATCACATTTCACTATGTGCATTTCATGCCCACCATTACTGAGACTATCCTTCAGCTCCAGACATTCAGTAGTAATGTAAGTTAATTTACATCAGGTGATGTGGTACGCTTTGAGCTGCTATCCAGAACACTGTTCGGCTGGGCCTCTATTATTATAGTAAGAAGTCTCACAACACCAGATTAAAGTCCAAGGTTAAATTAAATGGACTTTAATCTGGTGTTGTGAGACTTCTTACTGTGCTTACCCCAGTCCAACGCCAGCATCTCCATATCCTCTATTATTATTACAGTGATATTACAACTGCAATTCCCCAAGTGACTCAAGGTTAATAGGAACATAAGAACATAAGAAATAGGAGCAGGAGTAGGCCATCCAGCCCTTCGAGCCTGCCCCGCCATTCAATAAGATCATGGCTGATCTGTCGTGGCTCAGTTCCACTTTCCCACCCTCTCCCCATAACCCTTTATCCCCTCTCTTATCAAAAACCCATCAACCCGCGTCTTAAAAATATTTAGCGAGGCAGCCTCCACCACTTCAACGGGCAGAGAATTCCAGAGATTCACCACCCTTTGAGTGAAGAAGTTCCTCCTCAACTCTGTTCTAAACCGCCCCCCTTTTATCTTGAGGCTGTGCCCCCTAGTCCTACTGTCTTTTCTGAGCGGGAAGAGTCTCTCCACCTCTATCCTATCCATCCCATTCATCATCTTATACGTCTCAATGAGATCTCCTCTCATTCTTCTAAACTCTAACGAGTACAAGCCTAGTTTATTCAGCCTCTCCTCATAGCTCAACCCCCTCAACTCCGGTATCAGCCTAGTAAACCTCCTCTGCACTCCCTCCAAGGCCAAAATATCCTTGCGTAAGTGCGGCGACCAAAACTGCACACAGTACTCCAGCTGCGGCCTCACCAATGCCCTATACAGCTGCAGCAAGACCTCCCTACTTTTATATTCAATCCCCCTCGCTATGAAGGCCAGCATCCCATTCGCCTTCCTGACCACCTGCTGCACCTGCAGGCTGGGTTTTTGCGACTCATGCACAAGGACCCCGAGGTCCCTCTGCACCGTCGCCTGCTGCAGTTTTTCGCCACGTTCCAGGCTCTTTGGAAAGGGGAGGGGAAAACCAGGATATTTCTCTACTAAATGCCTGTTTTCCTGTTTCCTACTGCCCTCCTCCTCCTACAGCCCCCCCAACCACCCCCCCCCACCCACACACACACACACACAAACACACAGGCCCAGTCAAGATAACAAACAAACTGTCCATCCCAAAAGTCAACCACGTATCCTAACATGTTAATATAAGAGCATAGAAATTTACATCAGGGGTAAATATACTTATTGTTGTTAATAGGGCAAAGTTGATCACTTTAGATTAGTCTCCTTTTTCTGTATATCACATGATCACATGTATCACATGGAGCAGAGGATAATTTAATAATATGGATTCAAAATTGGCTCAGTTGTAGGAGACAGGGGGTGATGGGCGGCACAGTAGCACAGTTGTTAGCACTGCTGCTTCACAGTTCCAGGGACCTGGGTTCAATTCCCGACTTGGGACACTGTCTGTGTGAAGTCTGCACATTCTCCTTGTGTCTCCATGGGTTTCCTCCGGGTGCTCCAGTTTCCTCCCACAGTCCAAAGATGTGTGGGTTAGGTTGATTGGCTATGCTTAAATTGTCCCTCGTGTCCTGAGATGTGTAGGTTAGAAGGATTAGTTGGTAAAATATGTAGGGATATGGGGGTAGGGCCAGGGTGGGATTGTGGTTGGGACAGGCTTGATGGGCTGAATGGCCTCTCTCTGTGCTGTAGGGTTTCTATGGTGACAGAAGGCTGCTTTAGTGACACAAAGCCAGTGTCCAGTTACATACCACAGTGATCTGTTTAGGGGCCCCTATTTTTTGTCATTTATGTAAATAGCATTGATGACTATGTGGGGTGTTGGGGGGGGAGGTGGGTTAGGATCAGTAAGTTTGCAGATGACACAAAGATTGGACGGGTGGTTAACAGTGAGGTGGAATGTCTTGGGCTACTAGAAAATATAGACGGAATGGTCAACTGGGCAGATGGAATGGAACCCTGAAAAGTGTGAGGTGATACAATTTGGAAGGAGTAATTTGATAAGAAAGTGCTTAATGAATGGAAGGAAATTCTATGGAGCAAAGGGAGCCTGGCATGTTCATCCACCGATCTCTGAAAATGGAAGGGTATGTTAGTAGGGGGTGAAAAAGACATTTGGGACACTTGTATTTATCAATCAAGGCATGGATGATAAAAACAGGGAAGTCATGTTGGAGTTGTGTAGAACTTTGGCGAGGCTGCAGCGGGAGTACTGTGTACAGTTCTGGTCACCACATTATTGGATGGATGTGATTGCACTGGAAAGGGTGCAGAGGAGGTTCATCAGGAAGCTGCCTGGGATGGAATATTTAAGCCATGAAGCTTAAAGCTGGGGTGGTTTTCACTGAAGCAGAAAAGACTGAGGGGGTGACCTGATCGAGTTGAACAAGATAATGAGGGGCATGGGCAGAGTGGATAGGGAGCAGCCGTTCCCTTTAGTTGAAGAGTCAGTCATGAGGGGGCACAAGTTGAAGGTGAGGGGCAGGAGGTTCGGGGACTGTGAAGCAAAGCGTTTTTCACCCAGACGGTGGTGACAGTGTGGAATGTGTTGCCGGGGAGGGTGGTGGAGGCAGGATGCCTCACACCCTTTAAAAAGATCAACACTTGCCACATCAAAACATTCAGGGCTACATGCCAAGTGCTGGCAAATGGGATTAGATGGGAGTTCAGGTGTTTCTAATGTGTTGGTGTGGACTTGATGGGCTGAAGGGCCTCTCCTACATTGTATGGTTCTATAATTCTATGATTATTAAATGACCGTGTGGTGTAGATATATACTGTGCAGTTAGGGAGGGGTTCCAAAACTTCGATCCAGCGATCCAAATCAGGATGTTGAAAATATTATCCAGCTAAAGGCAATATCTCAGTCTCTTTTTACCTCCACATAACCATACATATTACCCTGCTAAATCTATATTCCATACGTATCCGAAATCTGCCAGTGAGTGATTTCCCCATGGCTCCACAATGTTAGCACTTGCTAAGTCAAACCATTTCTTTTACTCATGGGATACGGATATCGCTGCATGGGCCAACATTTTTTGCCCATCCCTCAAGGCAGGTAAGAGTCAAGCATGTTGCTGTGGATCTGGAGTCACGTGTAGACCAGACCATGCAAGTATGATAGATTTTCACCCCTAATGGGTGGTAGTAAAGCAGATGTTCTTTTTTTCTCCTATTCACCGCCTCTAGCTCATTTCCTAGTTGCATTAATGACCCCCATATCAGTTCACCTTCCCATATTCCATCACACACATCTCAATGACTATAGATTGAGAGAGAGGAATGTGCAAGACCTTTCTCTCCCTGTACACAGTCACTGAAAGTAAGCATGCCTGTGCAGCAGGAGGTGAAGAAATCAAATGATATGTTGGCCTTATAGCAAGAGGATTCATATACAGGAGCAGGAATTATACACGGCCTGGGTGAGACCACACCTGGAAAATTGTGCACGGTTTTGGTCTCCTTATCTGAGGAAGGAGGTTCCTGCTGTGGAGGGAGTGCAGAGAAGGTTTACCAGACTGATTCCTGGGTTGGTGGAACTTATATAGGAGGAGCGGTTGAGTGTGTTCAGGATATATTCACTGGAGTTCAAAACAATCAGGGAGAAATTTCATAGAAAGCTATCAAATTCAGACAGGACTTGACAGGGTAGATGCAAAAATGATGTTCGCAATGATGGGGGAGTCCAGAACCAGGGGTCACAATCTGAGGATACCGGCTAAATCATTTAGCACTGAATTGAGAAATTTCTTCACTCAGAGACTGCAGTTGGGACCAAAACGTGGTATGTTTTCAAAAAGCAATTAGATATAGTATTTTATGCTGAAGGGATCAAAGGATATGGGGGAAAAATGGGAATAGTTTACAGAGTTGGATGATCAGCCATGACCAGAATGAACTGCGGAACAGACTGATAGGGCCAAATGGTTAACCCTGTTACTATTTTTTATATTTCCATGTTTTACATTGACCAGCTTAGTTAACACTCTCTTTAACACCTTCCGCACAGAGTGGAGCGATCCTGAATTCTCCAGCCGCTCTGCATTTGGGACACCTGTAGAAATGTGTCCTACGACAGTTAGTATGTTCATGAAGCAGATCAGCCTCAAGCAGAACAGAACACACACGCTCTTCCTGTGCAGAAAATACCCAAAATTAAGTTTGTTTTCAGAAGTACTCCCTCTCAGGTTATAAATGCAAACACACTTCATGATGTCAAATGCGATTAATAAATGCAACCTGGGAGTGTTGTAAAGCCTATTGCATTTCAAATAGTTCATTATATCTAAATACATTGAAGATAAGCTTGCTGCTGTCTGATGAAGGCAGATTCTAATGGTTTTATCATAAAACAAACGTTCAAAATCACAGAGAATTTTTCCAAATATATTCCAAAGGAATATATAGAACTTGCTGCTAATTAAGTTTATGTGTAGTACTCAGTTTCCTAGTGTATTAATGATATTATAGTCCAAAATATCTTAATATCTGTCTTATATAAAGAAGCCTGATGTGAAGTGAACCACACAAAGATTCAATAAAAGATGTGAATAGAGGAAACTTGCAGGAGTGGATGATTCGATTTGGGGGTGGAGTATATTTTGTGAGCAAAGCCAGTGAAGTGATCGGGAGAACATGGGCCCGATTTTACCATCTGAAGTCTAAAGGCTGGATCTGGGTGTAACACCGATCTGAGCCCGGAATCCTGGTAGCAGCGCGCCCATACGCTTTTTACCGGTTCCGGTCCGATTCGCGCTGTGGGTGGGGCTTCAGCTGCCGGAACGATTGGAGCTCTGAACTGCACATGTGCAAAAGCGCGCCCGTGTCAGATCACTCCTGAGTCGCAGAAAGCAGAGAAAGCGGCTCGAGAGTGACAAGTGGGAGCAAGGGTGTATCTCGGGGGGCGGGGGGGGCGCAGATGGATCTCTGTTGGGGGGGCAGACGGATCTCTGTTGGGGGGGGTGCAGATGGATCTCTGTTCGGGGGGTGCAGACGGATATCTGTTGGGGGGACAGATGGATCTCTGTTGGGGGGGCAGATGGATCTCTGTTGGGGGGGCAGACAGATCTCTGTTCGGGGGGGCAGACGGATCTCTGTTGGGGGGCAGATGGATCTCTGTTGGGGGGGCAGACAGATCTCTGTTGGGGGTGCAGACGGATCTCTGTTGGGGGGCAGATGGATCTCTGTTGGGGGTGCAGATGGATCTCTGTTCGGGGGGGCAGATGGATCTCTGTTGGGGGTGCAGACGGATCTCTGTTGGGGGGACAGATGGATCTCTGTTGGGGGTGCAGACGGATCTCTGTTGGGGGGACAGATGGATCTCTGTTGGGGGTGCAGACGGATCTCTGTTGGGGGGACAGATGGATCTCTGTTGGGGGCACAGACGGATCTCTGTTGGGGGGGCAGATGGATCTCTGTTGGGGGGACAGATGGATCTCTGTTGGGGGCACAGACGGATCTCTGTTGGGGGGGCAGATGGATCTCTGTTGGGGGTGCAGATGGATCTCTGTTGGGGGGCAGATGGATCTCTGTTGGGGGGGCAGATGGATCTCTGTTGGGGGTGCAGACGGATCTCTGTTGGGGGGGCGCAGATGGATCTCTGTTCGGGGGGGCAGATTGATCTCTGTTGGGGGTGCAGACGGATCTCTGTTGGGGGGGCGCAGATGGATCTCTGTTCGGGGGGGCAGATGGATCTCTGTTGGGGGGCAGATGGATCTCTGTTGGGGGGACAGATGGATCTCTGTTGGGGGTGCAGACGGATCTCTGTTGGGGGGCAGATGGATCTCTGTTGGGGGGGCAGATGGATTTCTGTTGGGGGTGCAGATGGATCTCTGTTGGGGGGGCAGATGGATCTCTGTTGGGGGGGCAGATGGATCTCTGTTGGGGGGACAGATGGATCTCTGTTGGGGGTGCAGATGGATCTCTGTTGGGGGGGCAGATGGATCTCTGTTGGGGGGGCAGATGGATCTCTGTTGGGGGGACAGATGGATCTCTGTTCGGGGGTTGCAGACAGTTCTCTGTTGGGGGGGCGCAGATGGATCTCTGTTGGGGGGACAGATGGATTTCTGTTGGGGGGGCAGATGGATCTCTGTTGGGGGGGCAGATGGATCTCTGTTGGGGGGGCAGATGGATCTCTGTTGGGGGGGCAGATGGATCTCTGTTGGGGGGGCAGATGGATCTCTGTTCGGGGGTTGCAGACAGTTCTCTGTTGGGGGGGGCGCAGATGGATCTCTGTTGGGGGGACAGATGGATTTCTGTTGGGGGGGCAGATGGATCTCTGTTGGGGGGGCAGATGGATCTCTGTTGGGGGGGCAGATGGATCTCTGTTGGGGGGGCAGATGGATCTCTGTTGGGGGGGCAGATGGATCTCTGTTTGGGGGGCAGACGGATCTCTGTTGGGGGGGCAGACGGATCTCTGTTGGGGGGGCAGACGGATCTCTGTTGGGGGGGCAGACGGATCTCTGTTGGGGGGGCAGACAGTTCTCTGTTGGGGGGGCAGATGGATCTCTGTTGGGGGGGCAGACAGTTCTCTGTTGGGGGGGCAGATGGATCTCTGTTGGGGGTGCAGACGGATCTCTGTTGGGGGGGCAGGGGTGGCGGTCAGGGTGGGTAGTTGGCGGGGGGGGTGACTTTTAGCTTTCAAGGATGTATTGATCTGGGTCAGAGAGCCGTTGCAGGCTCTGAACCCACTTCAGAGGTTCCCCCACAAAATAAAAATCGGCTTCAGACAGCACGGATCCAGAACGGATCAGAAGATGGGAAAGTGGGATTTGGAGTAGAGTTGGGCGCACCACGTGTTAAATCGATTTAAATGCCAGCTAATGCATTTAAATTGTCGGGCCACCGGATTTGGGCACTGACTGGATCCGCACCCGAAATGGGTGTTGGTAAAGCTGCGATCTGCTCAGGTTTGGGTGCAGGTCGCATTAAAGGTCCAATGCCCAAATTTACCACGATTTTGTGCCAAAATTGGGCACAAATTTTTGTTAAAATCAGGCCCTATATCTTTTTCGATGTGGGAAGCAATTATTTGATGGGGCCGGAGTTCAAACATAGCATTCTATCAAACGCATTCAGACTCATTCAACTGAACAAAAAGTACGAAGAACAATACAGTGGAGGAACTGGCCCTTTGGCCCACCAAACCTGCACCGTCACAGGATGCCTTTTCCCTCGATATGTTCCATACCCCTCGATTCACTGCCTTTTCATGTATCTGTCAAGATGCCTCTCGAATGTTGCTGTTGTATCTGCTTCTACCACCTCCTCTGGCAGCGCGTTTGAGACTCTTAACACCCTCTGTACTTGCCTCTCACATCTCCTTTACATGTTCCCCTTTCATCTTAAATCTATCTTCACTAGTCATTGACATTTTTACCTTGGGTAAAACACTGACTATCCATTCCATTCAAGCCACACAGAATTTTGTAGCGTTCTATCAGATTGCCTCCTCAGCCTCTGATGTTCGAATGGAAACAAACCAGGTTTGTTCAACCTTTCCTCATAGCTAATACTGTCCAAACTATGCAACATCCCACTGAACCTCTTCTGTACTCTCTCCGAAGCCTTCACTTCCCTTTGGTGGTTAGCTGTTCGCAATATTCCAAATGTAGCCGAACTAATACAGCTGCAACATGACTTGCCAATTTTTACACTCCATGCCCTGACTGATGCCATAATGCCTTCTTGAGCATTTTATCCACTTGTGTTGCCACTTTCAGGGACCTGTATGCCTAGATCCCTCGGTATGTTAATTCTACTAACGATTCTGCCATTGTAGCATCAGACATAGAGACCAATAATTAATCACAGACAATAAAAATGGTTGCAGAAGGTTAAGTTACTTATGTCTGTCTTTCCCTTGTTGCATAACCCAGCAAAAAAAAACCTTTTAACACATATTACCATCCGTCTTCCTCTTTACTTGGACCTCAGCGTAAACGATTTCATGATGAGGGGGTGCAGAGTTTCCTGAAGAAAGAGAGAACACATTGCAGGGTTACAAGTGAAGCCACTGGCCATCATCTCTTGATGTTATGCATCCACAGCGCTTAACAGCATTGAATCGCATCGGCATAAATGGGGTGGCGATGGCTAGACTATTAATCCAGAAAGTCGGCTAACGTTCTGCCGACTCGGGTTTGAATCCTGTCACAGCAGATGGTGGAATTTGAATTCAATAAAAAAAATCTGGAATAAACCCATCTGGTTCAGTAATGTCCTTAAGGGAAGGAAATCTGCCATCCTCACTCAGTCTGATTACATGTGAATCCTGACCCACAGCAATGTGATTAACTCTCAACTGCCTTCCAAGATAACCAAGCATTTATGGAGGGAGTCCAAGATAGGGAGGGAGTCTGAGGATTTGAGCCCAGTGACCATGAAGGAATGGCCAATGTATATCCAAGCCAGGATGGTGAGTAGCTTGGAGGGGGCCGTGCCTCCACAGAACTCCCAGCCTTTAACTTGCTCTCCTAGGCACAGTATTGGTCTAGCTGTTTCAGATCAATTTCTTGTCGAAATGGCTGGGTGGGGGGTTGCGGGGTGGCAGGGGGTGGGGTGGGGACGGGGGTGGTGAATGTGATCAGTGATGGTAATGCCATCGAACGTCAAGAGACTTTGATTTTTTTTATCTTTTTGGGAGTTAGTCATTGCCATGGAGTTGCATTTCTTTAATATTACTCGCACGATGGCACGGTAGTTAACACTGCTGCCTCACAGCACCAGGCGCCCAGGTTCAATCCCGGCCTTGGGTGACTGTGTGGAGTTTGCACGTCCGCCCTGTGTCTGTGTGGGCTTCCTCCGGGTGCTCTGGTTTCATTCCACAATCCAAAGACATGCAGATTAGGTGGATTGGTGGTGCTAAATTGCCCCTTAGAGTCCAAAGATGTTTAGGTTAAGTAGATTAACTACGGTTAATGCATGAGATTCTAGGGTTAGCGCTGAGGGGAGAGCTTGGATAGGATGTTCTTTTGGGGATTCTGTGCTGACTCTATCAAATAGCCCCTTTGTAGAGATTCTTTGGTTCAACTGTCAGCTCAAACCTTTCTATTATCCAGGTCTAACTGCAGACAGACCTGGATTATTTCAATATTTCAGGACTTGGAAATCTTATGGCGCATCATTCATTTTGCAGTAAATGCAGACATACATATAAATATAGACAGACACGTTGATTCGTAACCGATATATATGGGTGGATGCTTGACAGGTAGGTAGCCAGATATATACTATACATAAGGTAATTGACAGATGAATAGATAGATGGATAATACTCTTACCAGCAGCTGTATTGCTGTTATGAAGCGGTAATCCGATGAATGCAACAAAAAAATTTAAAAATGAAGACATTTATTAGTATTTACATTGTAAACTCAGATGAAATACACAGCTGCCCCAAGATATCAAAAAACTACAAGATATTGTATTTTAAAAACTGGAAATCTGATTAATTCCCTGTTAGGTGAATGAGGAGAACGTGCAGATTCTACACGGACAGTGATCTGAGGCTGGAATAGATCCAGATCCCTGGAACTGTAAAGCAGCAGTGTTAACCATTGTGCCAATGTGTCATCCATGGAATATTGCTGTCACTAGTTCAGCCATCTCGACCTTTCCCTGACTTAGTCAGGTATTTCAGTGCAGCACTGGGTGATCATTGTACTGCCAGAGCTTCATCCTCCTTCATGTAAAGCGACAGTCTCTTATCCCAGCGTAAAGATCCCATGGCATTATGTGGATTGGCAGTAGGTGACTTGTAGATGGGCTGCTTAATATTCATCTCCCAACTGCCAACTAATATAAAATCATCTGGGCAACACAATGGCACAGTGGCTAGCACGGCTGCCTCACAGCGCCAGGGAGCCAGGTTCGATTCCCAGCTTGGGTCACTGTCACTGTGGAGTTTGCAGATTCTCCTCGTGTCTATGTGGGTTTCCTCCGGGTGCTCCGGTTTCCTTCACAGTCCAAAGATGTGTGGGTTAGGTGGATTGGCCATGCTAAATTGTCCCTGAGCATCAGGGGGACTAGCTCGGGTAAATGCATGGAGTTATGGGGATAGGGCCTGGCTGGGATTGTGGTCGATGCAGACTCAATGGGCCAAATGGCCTATTCTGCACAGTAGGATTCTTGAATATCACATTATTGCAAAATATGATGGGCAAATTAACTGTGTTAATTAACCCCATGCATTTCTGGGTAGATTGTCGAATATTGGTAATATCATCAGAATAGATATCTGAAGCCCAAGCTAAATGTTCCTGGAAAGTAGGTTCAAATCCTACCATAGCAACTGGTGAAATTCAAATTTAATTCATAAAAGTTATATCTGAATTCTTGTGCATAAACTTTCTTTTTCTCGTCTCACTAACAGCGAAAACAAAATTCTCACCAATTGTTGTAAGTGAAATAAAGACTCGGCTCACTACTTGTGGAGTCTGTTTACTGGGTATGTGTAGGTTGTTTTATAGTGTGCCACACCTTCATAGTTATCTTAAAAATCTTTTGTTTCTGTTTAATTTGTGTTTCAGCCCCACGCTCTCGTTCCCTGGGCACCCAATATGGAAAGGGATGGGAAGGAGGAGGATCTGTTTGTGAACTTTCTCCTGGGACTGACTAAACTTATCCACAGGTGTAGATAGCAGGCAATAGATGGGGTTATCCACCTGAATATCTGCCCTTTTACCTGCTATATCTGCTGGCATCATCGAGGCTATCAGTACCCAATGGGCACCATAGGGTCTGGGGTGCTTTATTAACACCCTTGAGCACATCTTAGTTTGATGCCATCAGCCTTATCAGTGATTTCTTTTCATATAGGGCAGCATGCTGGCACAGTGGTTAGCACTGCTGCCTCACAGCACCAGGGAACCCAAGTTCAATTCCCAGTTTGGTTCACTGTCTGTGTGGAGTCTGCACATTCTCCCCATGTCTGTGTGGGTTTCCTCCAGGCGCTCCGGTTTCCTCTCACTGACCAAAAGACGTGCTGGTTAGGTGCATTGGCCATGCTAAATCCTCCCTCAGTGTAACCAAACAGGCGCAGATTGTGGTAACCAGGGGATTTTCACAGTAGCTTCATTGCAGTGTTAACGTAAGCCTACTTGTGACACTAATAAATAAACCTAATAATTAAACATCCCTTTATGGGGCCACCCTTTTCATTTTGTCCCTCAGTTTATTTGATTTCCTTCCCTAAAGGACTAATGTCCTTTAGGGAAGGAAATCGGTCTTCATTACTTTGTATGGCTTTATGCGACTGTAGAGGCTCAGTAAAATAATTGAGTGTTAGTTATCCTCTGAAATGGCCTAGCAAGCCACTCAGATCAAGGACAAGTAAGGCAACAAATGCAGCACCACATCCTATGAAAAGTTCTGTAATGATAAAAAGGAGAATTACTCTGCTTCCTCAGAGCTTCGGCCGTTTGGGGGTGCCATAAGGTCCTGGAAAGTCACAGACAAATGAAGGAACCCATGCCCCCCCCCCTACACCCACCCCGTTGTTCTCACAGTGTGAAGAAAACATTGAAAGATAACTCTTACCCAGTCTGGTTGCAATTTTCTGAGTTCCCTGAGTAAAAGGAGAAAGACAGATGTAAGAGGAAATTGCAAGCACTGTAAACATGAGATCAATAGCAAACTGAAGGGCAATAAACAATAATGTGCCTGTGTAGATGGTGCACATTGCTGCCACTACGCGTTGGTGATGGAAGGGCAGAATATTTGTTCAGAGCTTACCAAGCAAGTCTCACCTGTGTGGTGTTGAGCTTCTTGAGTGTTGTTAAGGTTGCCCTCATCCAGTCAAGTGGAGAGTATTCCATCACATATCTAACTTGTGTGCTTTTAGATGGTGAACAGGATTTAAGGGCATCAGGAAGTCAGTTACTTTAAACAGGATTCCCAGCCTCCGACCTGTAACTGTAGCCACGTAATTTCTATGGCTAATCCAGTTCAGTTTCTGGTCAATGGTAACCCCCAGGAGGCTGATAGTGGTAGCAGGGGATATTGGGGTGACTCGGAAATGGTCATATTTAAATGTAAATGGGCAGCACAGTGGGTGGCACGGTGGTGCAGTGGTTAGCTCTGCTGCTTCACAGCACCAGGGACCCGGCTTCGATTCCTGGCTTGGGTCACTGCCTGCGTGGAGTTTGCATGTTCTCCCCGTGTCTCCATGGGTTTCCTCCAGGTGCTCTGGTTTTCTCCCATGGTCCAAAAATGTGCGGGTTAGGTGGATTGGCCATGGTAAATTGATTTAGTATCAGAGGATTTGCAGGTTAAATATGATGGGTTATGAGGATAGGACCTGGGTGGGATTGTGAGCGGTGCAGACGCGATGGACTGAATGGCCTCCTTCTGTACTGCAGGATTCTATGATTCTATGTGAAGGGTTAGATACTCTCAGATGGCCATTGCCTGGTGGTACAACTCTTTCTTTCCCAAGAATGTGGTCCCAGTTGTAATACACCTCAAGGACATTAAGAAATATCTTCAATATTTAACAGTAAGAAATCTCACAACATCAGATTAAAATCCAACATGTTTATTTGGAATCATGAGATTTCGGAGTACTGCTTCTTTATCAGGTGAGTGATGAAGGAGTACATTTCTGAAAGCTCGTGATTCCAAATAAACCTGATGCCGTGAGACATCTTACTGTCTCAACCCCAGTCCAATGCCAGCATCGCTCGATCATTCAATCGTGAAGTGCCACTGAAATGCGTAGTTCACCCGTTGGAGAGCTACCACATTATCCCGGTGGGGTTAGGAGGCTTTATGTGATGGTAGCCTATTTCCATCCTTTCCAAGGTGTTTGCATCGACATTGTCAACTCCGCCTGGCTCCTTAGCAACCTGAACTCAAATGTTCCTTAACCCTACGGTGATAAATAGGCTCCATTGTCTTGTGAAAATGGGAGGGGGTGGAGAAGGATTGAGGGGGGGCACGGTGTGAGGGCTGGTTTTACCTTTCTTGTTGCGGCGAACCTTGCACACAACGAATAGAATCAGCAAGATCAAAACCAGGACGGAAACTGCGGCAGCCACGGAGATCAGCAAGAGGGAATGCTGAGCGGGAACTGAAAAATAATACCGGGAAGCTGGATTAATCATTTGACATAAAAACACAAGATCACAAATGTTGGAAATGGGAAGTAAAAGCCTAAAGTGCTGGAAGAATCAGATCTGCAGGCATCTGCGGAGAGGAGGGCAGAGTTAACAGTTAATCGGATCATTCTATACAATTCCTGGTAATAAAAATGCATTTTAATTTTCAGTCATTAACAATCACATTCTGAGAGTCATCAAAGAACAAAGAAAAATGAAAAGTACAGGAGCAGGACCTGAGGTCCTCCAAGCCTCTGCCAATCATAGTGCCCTAACTAAACTAAAGAAAAACCTTCTGCCCTCAGTCCATTTCCCTCTATTCCTTATCTATTCACGAACGCATCCGATGCCTATTAAATCGTGCTCATGTGTCTGCTTCCACCACCTCCTCCGGCAGCGTGTGACAGTCAGCCAGCCACAGCTAGAGGGAGAGCAGGGGGAGCGACCACTTCCTCCGAGCACATTCTTCAAAAGTGGCACCTTTTCAACAGGGTGTTCCTCACGGGCCCCTCAGATCTCTTCCCGAGATCCGTGTACTGCAATCCTGGGATGCAATACGGATGCGGGGACTTCGGGCAGCGAGGAAGGTGAGCAATCTCCCGAGATGGCACGCAATCACGAGGATCATTGCAGAGGCTGCAAAGGACATAAATACGCAGCCACCACGATGAACGGGCAGTCGAGACCAAGTATCCCTCGCCAACGGGCACCACCAGCCGAGATTGGGTGAGTAAATAGATTTGGAGATTATGGAATTTAAACCGCTACAGAGTCCAAAATTGGCAGCTTTAATTACAATAAACCGACTTATTTAAGTACATAGCAAAGATCAAGAACAAGAGTACCATTTTCATATTGCTTTGTTTTGTTTTCATTTTACGTTTAAAATGTAAAATAATTAAATAACTCACATGTTTTTATTACGTTTTGATTTTAAATACAAAATAAATATATATAATGAATTTAAAATTATTTGCTATGCATCGTGGTGCCTTTTTTATGTGCTGGCTCCCTCTAACTTTAAAACCTGGCTACACCTCTGGCCCCCACTCCCAGTGTTAAAAACCTCCCCTGCACATCTCCCTTAAACTTTCATGTTGAACTTGACACCCAGGGTGTCATTTCCACCCTGGGAAAAAGCCTCTGACTATCCACCCTGTCTATGCCTCTCGTAATTTTGTAGACCTCTGTCAGGTCTCCCCTCAGCCTCTGTCTTGCCAGTGAAAACAATCCTAGTTTGTTCAATCTGTCCTCGTAGCCAATACACTCGAGACCAGGCAACATCCTGGAGAACCTTCTTTGCAATCTCTCCAATGCTTCCACATTGTTCTGGTAGTGTATGACCAGAACTGCATGCAACGCTCCAAACGCAGTCTAACCAAGGCTTTGAATAGCTGCAAAAGGACTTCACAATCCCTGTACTCAGTGCCCTGGCTGAAGAAGGCAAGCATGCCACATGCTTCCTTAATCACCTTGGCCACTTTAATGACTTCAATCAGGTCATTGAGATTGGCCTATTGGAGTCTGAACCCCCTGATTAAAGATCCAATTTATGGACCAATCAGGGAAACTTTGTCTTGTAATTAACCAGAAGTATCAGTTCTGCTTACGTCCCAGAGATAGACCGCTAACCGCGAGCACTCTGTGTACTACTGTTAGAGTTATAAATCAAGGGATTCTGTTGAAGGGACTTCCGCCTCCACAGACTTATTGTCACCACCTGTGTTGCCACTTTAAGGGAGCTGTGGACCTGCACGCCCAGATCCCTCTGTATGTTAATGTCTCCTTATTAAATTGTTCATGTTTTGTGTTAATCGTCACTTTTTATGGAGCAACACTGACAAACAGGCTGCTTGGAATTAGCATGATGGAGGCATAAAGTTTATTTATGGGGGCGTTGCTGGCAACATTAATTGTCTGTTCCTAATCGCCCTTGAGATGGTGGTGGTGAGCTACCCGCTTGAACCTCTGTGGTCCCTATGGTGTATGTAGAGCCAAAGTAGTGTGGTTAAGAGTGACTTGATACGTATAGGGGTGGGATTGTTGACGGTGCAGACTCGATGGGCTGAATGGCCTCCTTCTGTACTGTAGGGATTCTATAATTCTATGGATTCTTGATAGGCCATTTCAAGAGGTGATTTAAGAAGAAGACACATTGATTTGGATCTGGAGTCACACATTGGCCAGACAGACAAGGATAGCAGATTTTCCTCAATGAAGGGCTTTACTGAACACGATACATTTTTACGACAATGGTGTGACAGTTATCATTACTTCGAATTCCAGATTGTTATCGAATGCCAATTCCATTATCTGCCATCGTGAGATTTGAATCAGGTTCTTTTTCTAAATGCATTCATGGGACATGGGCATCGCTAACTGGCCAGCATTTATTGCCCATCCCTAATTGTCCGAGGGCAGTTGAGGATCAACCACATTGCTTTGGCTCTGGAGTCACATGTCAGCCAGACCAGATCAGAGCAACAGATTTCCTTCCCTAAAGGACATTAGTGAACCAGATCTTTTTTTCTTCCCGACAATCGACAATGGTTCCATGGTCATCAGTAAATTCTTAATTCCAGTTTTTATTCATTGAATTCAAATTCCACCATCTGCCTTGGGGGGATTCGTACCCAGTTCCCCAGAACATTCGATGACTTTCTGGATTAATAGTCCAGCAAAAAGATACTATTTTGGTTAGAAAGTTATGATGTGAAGAATAATAGTTTCCCAGCAGATGGGGGATTGGGCGGTGCAGTGGGTGGGGTGCTCTGTGACTGTGAGGGAGGCAGAAGTTTCTTTTTTTATTATTCTTAGCATAAATCTAGAAGCAATAAAACGGATGCAAAAGAGAAACTAACTCAACATTGCCACAGGAAATGTCACGCGATTGTGTAATGGTTTCAGGCAGATAATGCCAAAGGTCTAAATAGCAGCTTGTTAAGAAGCTGGAAGAATTAAGAGATATTTCCTGAAGGTCTGGAGTTAAAGGACGAAACTGGGAAATAGAACAGGATTCTGTTCAGGAAAACCAGACAGAGGAGGGAAAATCAACTAGTGAGGATACTCAGGAAATGATTATTAAGAGTAATATGAAAGATTGAAATGTTTTATTATTGTCTACTAACAAGTTATAAAGTATTGATTGGACATCAGAATTGGCAGTGAAAACCTGAAAAGGTTAGTCCATCATTTCACAGGCCATTAACCTGGCCATCTCCTCCCAATTGCTGGAGTAGAGTTGCAGCCAAGGACTTCTAGCTCACAGAATGTTACTTACAGCACCAAAAGACCCTACCCACAGCTAAGTATGGAAACAATATCAGTGGTGGAAATACTTTCACTGTCTTCATAATTGGCAATATAAAAATATTCGCAGTCATTGCTCATAGGTCAGGATAAAGACAGGGAGGTCCAGAATATGGAATCATAGAATCCCGACAATGCAGAAGAAGGCCATTCGGCCCATCGAGCCTGCACCAACAACACCAGGCCCTATCCCTCTAACTCCTTATATTTGCCCTGCTAATCCCTCCGACGCTAATGGACAATTTAGCATGGCCTATCCACCTAACCTGCACCTCTTTGGACTGTTGCAGGAAACCGGAACACCCGGAGGAAACCTATAGAGACATGGGGAGGACGTGCAAACTCTGCACAGTGACCCAAGTCAGGAATCGAACCTGGGTCCCTCGTGGAGTGAGGCAGCAGTGCTAGCCACTGTACCATCGTGGAGGTGAGGTTTAATTGGAATCGCTATTACTTTAGCATCAACTTTAGCTGCTGCATCCAGTTATGGGTGCCGCACTTTAGGAAGGAGTAAAGAACAACAAAGAAAAGTACAGCACAGGATTTTGTCCTCTATGTTAATCTTGAAAACTATGTTTATTGGTTAACCTGAAAGAGGAAGAAAGAGCTTATTGTATTATAATCCTTTCTTCATGCTTAATTAATGTTCTTTTTTCTTGTTCTTAAAACTATTCCGTGACTGATCCTCCAGGGTTTGAGACAGTGGAAGTATTGCCCGAGCTTCATAACTAGTTGGTCTTTATCTCCTTGACATTGGCTGCACATTTCCTGCAGTGCAGTTAAGAGTTGGTTCCTCTTTAGCTTCAGTTTGTTTACTGCTTCATTTTCTTTCTCAGCTTTTAGATTTTTGGTAAAAGAACAAAGAAACTTCTGCTTCCCTCACAGAGAAACCACCTGCCAATCTGCGAGGCAACTACCATTCTTCAAACCATAACTTTCTAATCAAAATAATATCTCAGCTGGAACTGAAACCGACCACCACAAATACCTTTGTCCAGCATGAAAACTAACTATAGGCTGATTTCACGCACATAAATGTGAAGTTAAACTAACCTAAAACTAGACCTTATTTTTACTGTTGAACCAAACTAATAATAATTCCTTAAAACTCTCTTTGGTTCCTCAAATACGGAGGGGAGAATGTTCATTTCAAGTGTTCAAAGAGGAAATGGACTGTTATCTTGAAAGGAAGAATGCAGCAATGTGGGGGGCGGGGGGGGGGGGCAGGGGGGGTGTTGCTGTAATGGGTAACTTGAATATTGGGAATGCCATTGGAGGCAGGGTGGACTGCACCAAGTTATTGCAATGATGACTGGAATTGTTCATAAATTGCTTAATGGGCAGACTAACAATGTGAGAGCATTTAAAGTTTATTCCTTAGTCACAAGTAAGGTTTATATTAATAGAGCAATAAGTTACTGTGAAATTCCCCTAGTTGCCACAGTCCGGCTCCTATTCGGGATCAATGCACCTAACCAGCATTTCTTTCAGAGGCAGTTACTATTGTACTGAAACATGTATTGTGGACACTTTAAAGGAATTTAATCGTTATCACCTTGTTATTTCACATTATCATCCAACGTGCTGGAGGCAGCCTCACAGTGAACTGGTTAGTCACAGGCTGAAAAACCATCAACAGTTCCAAGTGAATTCTTTGGAAATGGTCTGTTGACCTTGGAGGGAATGTGGTGCAGATTTATTGGGATAATATATGGATTCAGAGGGTTGAGTGAGGTGGGTGATAAGACATATAAGAAAAGCTTCCACTGGGGTTTAGGAGGTGATGAGTGATTTAATGTATTTAACAATATTAATAGGAACATGGGTACATTGAGGAAATGAAAATGATCTGATCCAGGTAGTGTGTTTTGGGACAATTCTGTGGCCAAATTAAAAATGGAAGAAATGAAAATGGAATCGGTGTTTGATGGAAAATGTGGTATAAACCTGAAACTGTGTTGCAGAAAGAGGAGCTGACACTTGCTCAGTTATTCATCAGTAAGCTAGGACTGGTGATGTGTGACACCAAAATACTTTACCTCGTTAGCTCGACTTTCAGCCCTGATCTCACTGAATGTTAGAATAGGGCTGTGTGTGATTGTATATGCATGATGTGTGTGTATGGTTGTGTGCATAGGGTGTGTGTGTGTGTGTGTGTGTGTGTGTGTGTGTGTGTGTGTGTGTGTGTGTGTGTGTGTGTGTGTGTGTGTGTGTGTGAGAGAATGTGTGCGTGTATGTGAACATGTGTGGGGGTTGCGCTTATGTATGCGTGGGTGTGTGTGCACGTGTGTGTGTATGTGATTGTGCATGTGTTTGGGAGGGGTTGTGTGTGCCTGCGTGTGTAGGTGGGGTTGTGTGCATTTGTGTGCATTTTTGTGGGTTTGTACAAGTGTGTGTGCACATTTGTGTGTACACGCACATGTGTCTGAGTGTGCACGTGTGAGTGGGTGTATGTGCGTGCAGGTACATGTGCAGGCATGTGTGCATGTGTATACACATGTGGGTGTGTACGTGTGCACGTATGTACACATGTGTGTATGTGTGCAAGTGTGTGTGTGTCTTTGAAGGAATGCACATGTGTTTGAATGTGGGGGAAGTGTGTGCATGTGCATGTGTGTGTCTATGTGTGTTTGTGTGTGAGTATGTGTATGGGGGGGGAGGGGGGGGCCTCAAGTAAATTATTCCTTCTTTTTACCAAAAATACTTTTAATCTTTAACCTGACTTCTTAATCCTTCCACTAATGGGATATTTTCCACGTTCCATGGTATTGAATAATTGTAATAATAAATAGCGTATATTTATTTAAAAATAAAGAGATCACAGAATTTCTGCAGTGCAGAATTCGGCCCACCTTGTTGCTACCAGCTTTCCGAATAAACAACTCAGCGAATGTCAACCTTCTGCATCCTCACCATATCTATGCACATTTTTAAAATTCAAACAATAATCTATTTCTTCTTGAAGGCTTCTATTAAACTTGTATCCACCACATTCATGAGAAATGCATTATAGACCCAAAGCGTTAATTGCATGAAAACATTTTTTTCTTCATGACATTTTTCCTTCCTTTTACCAAAAATACTTCTAATCTTTAACCAAACTTCTTGATCCTTCCACTAATGGGATATTTTCCAAGTTCCATGATATTGAGTAATTGTACACTATGCTCCTATTAATAAATCCTAGGATACTGTGTGTTTCATTAGCTGCACTCTCAACTTTTCATGCCACCTTCAGTGACTGATGCACAGGAAGAGCCAGGTCCTTTCTAGAATAGAGAGCTACAGCAAGACCCTGAGACCTCGATTCAAATCCCACCATGGCAGTTAGTGAAAATTGAATTCAATTAAAAAAAAGGAATGAAAACTTCTAACGATAACGATTGTTGTAAAATCCCATCTGGCTCACTAATGTCCTTTGGGGAAGGAAATCTGCCATCCTTACCTGGTCTGGCCTACATGTGACTCCAGACCCACACAGCAATGTTGTTGACTCTTAAGTGCCCTCTGCAGGGCAATTAGGGATGGGCAATACAAATGGGGCCAGCCAGCGATGCCCACATCCCATTAATGAGTAAAACAAAGTCTACTATTTTATATACCGTCTGACTGAGTTCTTCCTACGAAATGTATGTATGTCCCCACATTTGATTTAATCTGTCACCTAAACGCCATTCCACCCACATGTCAATCTTAGAACATAAGAACATAAGAAATAGGAGCAGGAGTAGGCCATCTAGCCCTTCGAGCCTGCCCCGCCATTCAATAAGATCATGGCTGATCTGTTGTGGCTCAGTTCCACTTTCCCGCCCTCTCCCCATAACCCTTAATCCCCTCTCTTATCAAGAACCCATCAACCCGCTTCTTAAAAATATTTAGCGAGGCAGCCTCCACCACTTCAACGGGCAGAGAATTCCAGAGATTCACCACCCTTTGAGTGAAGAAGTTCCTCCTCAACTCCGTTCTAAACCGCCTCCCCCTTATCTTGAGGCTGTGCCCCCTAGACCTACTGTCTTTTTTGAGCGGGAAGAGTCTCTCCACCTCTATCCTATCCATCCCATTCATCATCTTATACGTCTCAATGAGATCTCCCCTCATTCTTCTAAACTCTAACGAGTACAAGCCTAGTTTATTCAGCCTCTCCTCATAGCTCAATCCCCTCAACTCCGGTATCAGCCTAGTAAACCTCCTCTGCACTCCCTCCAAGGCCAAAATATCCTTGCGCAGGTGCGGCGCCCAAAACTGCACACAGTACTCCAGCTGCGGCCTCACCAATGCCCTATACAGCTGCAGCAAGACCTCCCTACTTTTATATTCAATCCCCCTCTTATACCATTGCAAGGCGGGGGGAAATTATGCCTGCTTCCATTATCTACATGTACCCTTTGCATGTAACCTCGCTCACTCTAAGGCTAATATTCACTAAATTACAGATTGAAAATAGCACAGCTGAAGTATTGAAAAGCACGTATTCAACTTTCACAGCAATCGTACTGCTTGGGCTCCCCAACAGAGGTCACAGCCTTTGCTCTACGCTGCTTTTCTGGGAGACAAAGCCAGTGAAATTCCATGGAATGAAAGCGTTGCTGGTCAAAACTTACTCAGAATGATGTTCGCAACTTAACTAGAGTACAATCAAGTCAACTGTTTCTGCACTTAAGCCTACTTGACCATCTGACCGCGCTAACTGTTGTTATGTTAGGAATACAGAATCCCTACAGTGCAGAAGAAGGCCATTCAGCCCATTGATCCTACCCAGGTCCTATTTCCATAACCCCACATATTTACCTTGCTAAACCCTGACACTAGAGTCAATTTACATTGGCCTATCCACTTAACCCACACAGCTTTGGACTGTGGGAGGAAAGCAGAGAACACAGAGAAAACCCATTGCAGGAGAATGTACAAACTCCACACAGACAGTGACCCGAGGCTGGAATTGAACTTGGACCCCTGGCGCTGTGAGACAGCAGTGCGAACCACTGTGCCACCATGCTGCCCATTATGTACAGTCTGCTTTGGGTCTGCTGGATGATAAAGAGAAGCCAGCCCTTTCTAGGTACCTTCCCAAAGTGATTGCCTTCAATATTTTTGATACTGCACTTAAGGGATCTATTAACAATTTAACTCATTTACATTATTATTTAGATGTGTCAGTTGGCCCTTATTTCAAGAGGGTTAGAGTATGAGAGTAGGGAAGTCTTGTTGCTATTGTACAAGTATAGCTGAAACCACATCTGTTTATTTAATATTGTCACAAGTAGGCTGACATTAACACTGCAGTGAATTTACTGTGAAAATCCCCTAATTACCACACTCCGGTGCCTGACTGGGTAAACTGCGGGATAATTTACATGGTCAATCCACCTCACCAACACATCTTTCAAACTGTGGGAGGAAACCGGAGCACCCACAGGAAACCCACACAGACATGGAGAAAATGTGCAGAGTGACCCGGGAATTGAACCCAGTTCCCTAGCACTGCGAGACAGCAGTGCTAACCACTGTGCCACCTCAGAGTAACGTGAGCCTTTTTGGTCCCCAAATTTAAGGAAAGGTTTGATTACACTGGAGAGAATTCAGAGAAGGTTCACTAGGATGACCCCAGGTATGGAACTGTCTTATGTGGAAGGTTAAACATGTTGTAGCTCTACTCATTGGAATTTAAAAGAATGAGAGGCAATCTCAGTGAAATATAAAGGATTCTGAAGGGGTTTGACAGGGTAACAGCTCAGAGACTCATTGGAGCGTCTAGGGCCAGAGGGCATAGTCTCAGAATAAAGGGGTGCAAATTTAAAACTGGGAAGGGAAGGTATTTCTTCTCCCAAAAAGTTGTGTGTCTTTGGAACTCACAGAGCTGTGGGGGCAGAGTCCTTGTGTATATTCTTATGTTCTTATGTTTATGTTCTTATATTTAAGGTTCAGATGGATAGATTTTTGATCAATAAGGGGACAGGGCAGGAAAGTGAACATGAAGAATGCCAGATGATCCCATTGATTGACTGAGCAGGCTCAAGAGTTCATAAGTTCATAAGATATAGGAGCAGAATTAGGCCATTTGGCCATTGATTCTGCTCCTCCGTTCGATCCTGGCTGATATGATCCTCATTGCCATTTTCCTGCCTTCTCTCCATAAACCTTCAAACCATTACCAATTTAACATCTGCCTAATTCCTCCTTACATTCAGTCACTGTCCCAGCATCCACAATTTGAGTTAGCGAATTCCACAGAGTCATAAACCTTTTGGGAGAAGTAGTTTCTCCTCAACTCTGTTATAAATTTACTACCCCTTATCCTAAGACTATGACCTCTCGTCCTGGAATGCCTCACCAGCGGAAGCATCTGTTCCACGTATACTTTATCCGTACCTTTTATCATCTTGCATACATCAAGTTAATCTCCCCTCATTCATCCAAATTCCAGAAGGTATAGGCCTCAACTGTTCAATCTCTCTTCATACAACAAACCCCTCATCTCTGGAAGAAATCTGATCAACCTACCCTGAACTGCCTCCAATGTCACTACATCTTTCCTCAAATAAGGGGCCCAAAACTGTGCACAAAACTCCAGGTGTGGTCTCACCAATGCCTTGCATAGTTGCAACAATACTCCCATACATTTATATTCTATTCCTTTTAGCTGTAAATGCCAACATTTCATTTGTTTTCTTTATTATCTCTTTTTCTTCGATTGTTATATATTAATTACTTGTAATTGAACTTAAAAATATAATTTCTGAATTCTGCGTTCTGGCTAGTCTTGGAGATTCTGTCAGAATCCTGTAGCTATAGCAATAAATCATCTTAAACCGCTCTGTGACTTTGTCTGGCTACTTGAGGGTGAAGATAGTTTGAATTAGAGCAATAAAGACATCATGACAGCCCTGTAACATGAGGATATTCAGTTTGTGGAAACAAGGAGTGCAATATGCCTCATCCATTCAGATATTGTTGGTTTTTGAGTCTTACTTGTTACTGTGAGGACCACAGGTTTTCCACAGTGGGCAATGAGGCCGAACCCATTATCAGCAGCACAGGAGTACGGGCCTCCATCTTCCTCAGACTCCACTGTAAAGGTGAAGTTCCCTATTCTGGAGTCGATAGCTGTCTGGTTCGCGATGATTTGACCATCACGATAGAACAGGTAATGTATGGGTGGTGTGCCTCTTTGGGACTGGCATGTGAGTGTCACCTTGCCTCCAATAGCAAGGGTCGGGTTACTCCAATCTGATGCAATGTCTGGACAGCCCACTGGCACTAAAAGGAAGTAAATCCATGAATAAATACATTTTTCAATGAACAATCGCAACAACATCATAGAAGGTCACATTGTTCCCAATGCAGAGAGGTGGCCACAGTGGTAAATGTGAAGATTCCCCATCTTACCTTTAAATAGCCTTGTGAAAAATAGATTTGACATGGACTAAAGCAGGAATGGTTTTGATTAAAATATAAATCAGGTCAAATCAAGCCACAATTGTTTATTTTGGTTTACTCTTAGACAAGTCTCTATATTATGTACTATCTCCAGTCAACCTTATGAATTAGAACCTCCTAGTTTTGGAACCCATCAATTCACTTCTTTTCTCTCCATTACTCACTGTGAATGCCCCATTGTTGAATCCAATACATGTTCGGATAGAGAGATTGTTGATCTCTCCAGGGCATGGAGGGATATGGGGATCCGGTGGGGAAATGGAGCAGAAAACCTAAGATCAGCTGTGATCCAGTTGGGGGCCAGAATAGCCTAGTTGGGCCAAGTATCTACTCCTCTGATGTCTTCTCTTACCTGAAGGACGCTGAAAAAGTAAATGCAACTGTTGTCTACTTCAGATTACAATTGGACTCATTCTTCCTACAGTCCAAGGTGTGGGTTAGGTGGATTGGCCGTACTAGATTTCCCCTTAGTGTCTAAAGATGTGCAGTTGATGTGGATTGGCCATGCTAAATTGCCCTTAATGTCCAAAAATCAGGTGGATTGGCCACGCTAATTGCCCATCAGTGTCGAAAGATGTGCAGGTTCGGAGGTTGGCAATGCCAAATTGCCCCCTTGTGTCCAATGATACGCAAGCTAGATGGAGTGGCCTGTCCAATTGCCTCCTTGTGCCCAAAGATGTGTAGATTAGGTGGATTCTCCATGGTAAATTGCCCCTTAGTGTCCAAAGATGTGCAGGTTATATGGATTGGCCATGCTAAATTACCCCTTAGTGCCCAAAAGATACCTAAGTTAGGTGGATTAGCCATCCTGAATTGTTGTTTAGTGTCCAAAGAGATGTAGATTAGATGGATTGGCCATGCTAAATTACCCCTTAGTGCCCAAAAAAAAACCTAAGTTAGGTGGATTGGCCAATCTGAATTGCTGTTTAGTGTTCAAAGAGATGTGGATTAGATGGATTGGCCATGCTAAATGTGTGAGGTTATGAGGATAGGTCGGAGGAGTGGGCCGAGGTAGAGCGTTCTTTTGGAAGATCAATGCAGAATCCTTGGGCTGAATCTACACTGAAGGGGTTCTATGCATTCTCCAAGTATATACAGATGAAAGAATCCTCAGTGGAATAGTATTAATATTGGGAGGCAGTGGCAAAGTAATATTGTCACTAAATTACTAATGTAGAGGACAAGAGCTCAGGACCCGGTTCAAACTTGATAAAATTGGTGAAATTTGAGTTCATTCAGAAGAATCCGGAGTTAAATGTTGACTGGTGACCATGAACTGTCGCAAAGGCTCATCTGTTTCACCAGTGGAGAAATCTGCCATCCTTACCTGGTCTGGCTTACATGTGATCATGATACCCTTTCAAAAGCCTTCTGTTAGAATCATAGAATCAGAGTGCAGAAGGAAGCCATTTGGCCCATCGAGCTGCAATAACAACAATCCCAGCCGGGCCCTATCCCCATAACCCCCTGTTGTCGCCCTGAAACTGAGAGGTAACTTAGCATGGCCAATCAACCTAATCCACACATTTTTGGAGTGCGGGAGGAAACCCACGCAGACATGGGGAGAACATGCAAACCCCACACAGTCACCCAAGGCCAGAATTGAACCAGTCACTGTGGGGCAGCATTGCTAACCACTGTGCCAGTGTGCTGTCCTGCCATGTTAGGGGTGGGCAATAAGAATAAACCCACATCCTATCAGTGAAAAATAACTTAAAAAGACAACAAGTAGTCGTGCCAGCCTCGGAACCACATGAAATCCCAACACCTTCCGTATGAAATGCTCTTTGGTTTGGTTGTGTACCTGCTACTGTCAGGTGCATGCTTTCAGTGCAGTTGGTAACATCAGCCACCTTATTGGCAGCACCGCAGGAGTACGTGCCATCTTCCTGTAATGTAATAGTGAAGATCCCTGGTCCAGACTCATTGACTGTTGTGTTGGCAAGGAGGTACTGGTCATGATAGAGTCGGTAAATTATGGGCGGTGTTCCTCTGAGAGACCGACACGTGAACCTCACCTTGTCTTCAACAGCAACAACTGACTTACTCAAATTGGAGGTGAGAGATGGGCAGCTCACGGCAACTGGGAAAGAAAATAATTTCACGTGTGAATGAATCCCTGTGACCCTGCACACTGTTTCTATTCAAGTAATCATGTTACGTCCTAGAACAAAGTAAAGACCAAAGGAAAGTACAGCACAGGAACAGGCCCTTCAAACCTGTGCTGATCGTGATGCCCTAACTAAACTAAAAAAACCCTTCTGCCCTTGCTAGGTTCACATCCCTCTACTCTCTCCCTATTCATGAACCCATCCAGATGTCTCCTAGCTGTTGCCAATGTCCCTATTTCCACCACCTCCTCTGGCAGCACATTCCAGACACCCACCACTCTCTGCATGAAAAAATTCCCCTGAATTCCTCCCTTAAAATTTCCCCATCTCACTTTGAACCTGTGTGTCCCCTTGTAATTGACATCTCCATCCGAGGAAAAAGCCCCTGATTTCCCCCTCTGTCTATGCCTCTTATAATTTTGTAGACCTCTATCAGGTCCTCCTCAGCCCCCATCTTTCCAGTAAAAACAATGCTAGATCTCTCCTCATAGCCAACACCCTCGTGACCAGGCAACATCCTGATAAACCTTCTGTACATTCTCTCCAAAGATTCCACATCCTTCTGGAAGTGTGGTGACCCGAACTGCACGGAATACTCCAAATGCAGCCTAACCAAGGCTTTACGGGGCTGCAATATGATTTCCCAACTCTTGTACTCAATGCCCCGGCTGATGAAGGCAAGTCCCTGTGAATGCTTTGATTGAACCTGCCTCCACCGGACTTCCAGGCATTGAGTTTCAGGCCACTCGTTGTGTGAGCAAGTTTAGTTTCTCCGATCACCTTTGCTTTTTTTGCCAAGTATTTTAAATCTGTGCACCCTCATTATTGATTCTTTTATGAGCAGGAACATTTTCTTCCGATAAACTCTGTCCAGCACCCCACCCCCTATGACTTTGAACTCTTCTATCAAATCTCCTCGTAGCATTCTTCTCTCCAAGGAGAACAGTCCCAACATCTCCGATCTATCGTCATAACTGAATTTCTTCACCCCTGGAATCATTCTTGTAAATCACATCTGCACGCTCTCCAACGTGCTGACATTTCTTTTTACGCTGTGGTGCCCAAAACTGTACACAATTTTCAAAACTCCTTTTGCCAATCACATGAAAATGGGACCCAGTTTGTGCAGTTTTAGTTTTCTTCGTGAATACTTAGGATGCTAAATGCAGGAGGAGGCCATTCAGTCTGCAGCGACCACAATCCCACCCAGGCCCCATCCCCACAGTCCCATGTATTTACCCTAGCTAACCCCCCTTGACACTTAGGGGCAAATTAGCAATTCACTCAATCCAATCCACCCATCCTGTACACCTTTGGACTGTGGGAGGAAACCCACGCAGATACAAGGAGAATTCCTGACATTGCGAGGCAGCAATGCTAACCACTGTGCCACCATGTCGCCCAATGCAGAAGATTTCTAATTTGCCAGGCAGATGTGGAATTTGGAACCCAGCCGTGTAAGCTAATCAATGTTCTGTTGGTAGATAAAAAGAAAGCCTATCAATATGACGAGTTTTTTCTTTGAAACTTGAGAGGGTTGCATTACATGGTTAAACTGATGTAAACCATTGCTAGCAATCTCCACAGCCTTTGTTAATGCCATAATGTACAGATCTATCCCAACATCGTAAAATAGTCATTATCACATAACACACATATACATATAGCACCATCACTATCATTGTCATCAGCTTGTACTACGTTCAGTGATGGGGTGTCGGCGCCGCATTTGTTCTCCATTCCGGATTGCCTTTGAACTGATTAGTTCACTAGGACAGTCAATAGTCACTGCGTGGTGGCACAGTGGTTAGCACTGCTGCCTCACAGCGCCAGGGTCCCTGGTTCAATTCCAGCTTTGGGTGGCTGTGTGGAGTCTGCACGTTCTCCCCTTATCCGCATGGATTTCCTCTGGGTGCTGTGGTTTCATCCTACACCCCAAAGATGTGCAGGTTGGGTGGATTGGCCATGATAAATTAGCCCTTAGCGCCCAAAGATGTACAGGTTAGATGAGGGAGCCATGGTAAATGTGTGTGGTTACGGGGAAAGAGCAGGGGGAAAAGGGCCTGAGTAAGATATTCTGTCGGAGAGTCAGTACAGACTCGATGGGTGGAATGGCCTCCTTCTTCACTGTAAGGATTGCTGTAGATCTCAAGTCATATCATGGATCAAATAAGGATAATGGAGTTTCTTTCCTAAAGGACGTTGTGAATGAGGTTTATTTTCCAAAAGGAAAGAATAGCTGATGATAGATCGCTGAGACCAGTTACTGTATTAACTTTATATCGATTAATTGAATTTATTTTCAGTTGGCTGCTGTGGTGGGACTTGAGGACATGTTCCCATAGTATCCACCTGGGAATACAGATCGAGTGGAAATCACAGGAATTGTGTTTCTTGTACTGACTGGATTGATTATCAAGGCTTAGATTCATGAGTAATGCTCTGCAAATGGAGAAACTGTGGTTTAGTCACCGGACTAGCGACCAGGAGGCCCAGTCTATTGCACCAGGAAAACCCAGTGTTTGACCCCCACCATCGCAGCTGGTGGAATTTAAATACAGTTAATAAATCAGCAATAGAAAGCTGGCCTTAGGGATGGAAATCTGCCATCCTCTCCTGGTCTGGCCCACATGTGACTCCCGTTCGCACAGCAACATGTTTAAAAGTTTTGCTCCCCCTGTCTAAGGGGAGATATAGTCCCATTGGAGGCCAACCAGAGAGGTCAGTCCCGGAGAAGGAGGGATTTTCTTATGAGGAGAGGTTGAGTAGAATCATAGAATCTCTACAGTGCACAAGGAGGTGGTTCGGCCTATTGGGTCTGCACCGCTCTGACAGTGGTTAGCACTGCTGCTTCACAGTGAAGGGGCCCAGGTTCGATTCCCGGCTCGGGTCACTGTCTGTGTGATGCTTGCACATTCTCCCCATGTCTGCATGGGTTTCCTCCAGATGCTCCAGTTTCCTCCCACATTCTGAAAGATGTGCTGGTTAGATACATTGACCCGAACAGGCACCGGACTGTGGTGACTGGGGAATTTCACAGAAGCTTCATTGCAGTGTTAACGTAAGCCTGTCTGGTGACTAATAAATAAACTTTACTTTTATGTATTTACCCCAGTAATCCCCCTAACCTTGGGACACTAAGCGGCAAGTTAGAGTGGCCAATCTACCTAGCCTGCATATCTTTAGACTGGGCTGCACCTGTACTCAGTACAGTTTAGAAGGATGAGAGGCGATCTTATTAAAACATACCAAATTCTCAGTGGCCTTGACAGGGTAGATGCAGAGAGGTGGCTTCTCCTCTTGTGGGAGAGTCTACGGCCAGAGGGATATAATCTCAGAGTTGGGGGCGGGCAGAGATGAGGAATAATATCTTCTCTCAGAGGGGAGCAAATCTGTGGAATTCTTTACCATAAACAGGCTGTAGAGGCTGGGTCACCAAGTATGTTGTAGACTGGGATAGACAGAATTTTAATCAGTCATGGAATCAAGGATTATGAGGATAAGTGGAGTAAATAGAGCGGGAAAGTGGAGTTGAGGATTAGCAGATCAGACCAGCCATGATCTCATTGAATGGCGGAGCAGCTCAATGGGCTACTTTTGCTCCTACGTTTTATGGGCTTTTAACTATCTTCTGAAATAGTCTCACAAGCCATGCAGTTGAATTGCTGGCCTTTCCAGCCATGTCTATACCCCATGAAGCAACAAATGACCTTAATGTCAATTGTGGTCCACATCCTTCGACACAACATGTGTTTGCTCTCCCTCACTGTTATTACTCCAATCAGTGCATCGATAATGATTCACTGCTCTGTTAACGCGAGGATTCTCATTGAACATATTCCTCACCTTCAGCCTTCACATCAACTCCCTCACTGAGAACAGCTGGGTTTATGTTATTGGAAACACTGCAGCTGTAAGTGCCCTCCATGTTTTCGTTGAAATGATAGATTTGGTGAGTGGCCTCCCTGTTGGATGAAGTTTCCTGGTGGAATATTGTCTCTCCTCTGTACCAGGTGAAATCCATTGGTGGGGAACCTTCATCGACTGAGCACCTCAGTGTCAGAATGTGTCCTTCCCTTACCCTGCCGTGTGGATTGATGTGTAAATGTGGGTTCGCAACTGGAATTCCTGTAGGAGATTCAAGCACAGGTTAAAGTCAGTATGATTCCATGTAGCAAGTCACATGCTATGTCATTTCATGAGCCAGTTTCAGCTATCATTCTAATTTGAATCTATTACCTCTTGTCCCAGATAAGGACGTCCTTATCTGCGACAGGAGGTGATGGATTCAAATTGCAAGCCATGCACTTTTCATGTACATTTTCCATGGGATGTGGGTATCACAGACTGGGCTAAGATTTGTCCACATCCCGAATTGCCCTTGAACTGAAAGGCTTGTGAGGCCATTTCCGAGCACAGTTCAGAATGAACCTGCTCCCCCCGGTGAATTGTAGACCAGACCCATTAAGGACGGCAGATTTTCTTCCCTAAATTATTCCACATAATTGAACCAGTTGGATTTTGACAATAATGGATAACTGTTTAACGGGCGCCATAGCCAGGGAAAGGTTTATATTACAGACATATTGCCGCAATTCAAATCTCAGCAACTGCCATGGAATCACAGGGCAGGATTTTTCAAAGCCGGAAAATCCCGCATGATCCGTCCCCCACTGCCCTCCACCCCACATTCCCCATCCCCCACGACCCCCGCCCCCTACCCACACCCCCCGCCAGCTCCCACAGTTCCCGAGGCGGGCGGGATAGGAAAATTCCCTCCATGGAATTTTACAGTAAGAAAGAGGCCCTTTGGCCCATTGTGTTTACACCGGCCATCAAGCACCTGTCTATTTGAATCCTCTTTTACAGCTCTTTGTCCATTGCATCGTCTGCTGTGACATTTCAAACATTCATCTAAATTCTTCTTAAATGTTGTGACACTTCCCGCCTCTACCATTCCTTCAGGCAGTGAGTACCAGATTCCCACCTCCCTCTGAGCGAAAGGGGCGTTCTTCAAATCCCCTCTATGGATGGCACGGTGGCACAGCAGTTAGCACTGCAGCTTCACAGCGCCAGGGACCTGGGTTCGATTCCAGCCTCGGGTCACTGTCTGTGTGGAGTTTGTACTTCCTCCCCGTATCGGTGTGGGTTTCCTCCCAGAGACTAAAGCTGTGTAGATTCGGTTCATTAGCCTGCTAAATTGACCCCAGTGTCAGGGGATTAGCAGAGAAAATGAGGATTACGGGAATAGGGCCTGGGTGGGATTGTGGTTGGTACAGTCTTGATGGGCTGAATGGCCTCATTCTGCACTGTAGGGATTCTATGATTCTAAATCTTCTGCCCCCTTTCTTTAAATCTATGTTCCCTGGTTATTGACCTCTCCACAAAGGCCAGCATAGATTTCTTCTGATCTTCCCTATCTATGTCCCTCATAATTTTGTACACTTGAATCAGATCCCCCCCCCAGCCTTCTCTTCTCCAAGTAAAACAACCCCAGCCTATCCAGCCTCCCTTCATTGATGAAATGCTCCAGCCCAGGCAACATCCTGGGGAATCTCCTCTGCACCCTCTCTACTGCAATTGCAGCGACCAGGACTGCACACAGTACTCAAGCTGTGGCCTAAACAGTATTTAGAAAGCTCCATCACAACCTCCTTGTTTTATGCCCAGTAAATGAAGGCAAATATCGCGATGTGCTTCTTAACTATCTGATCTACCTGTCCGACTGCCATAACGGACCTACAGTCACGCACCGCTAGGTCCCCCCGGTCCTCTGTGTGTCTGAGCTTTCTACCATTCATTGTCTGTTCCCTTGCCTTGTTCGTCCTCCCAAAATGCATCACCTCACACTTTTAAATTTAATTCACTACGGCTCTGCCCATCTGACTAACCGATCTATATCGTCCTGTAATCGAAAACTTTCATTCCTGCTATTTAAAACACCATTAATTTTCCTGCCATCTCCAAACTTACTGATCGTACTTCCACATTCGTACCTGAATCATTAATGTACACTACAAACAGCAAGGGACCCAGTATGGTTTCCTGTGGTACACCATCTGACACAGGCTTCCAATATCAAAAAACTCCTCCACGTTAAACTTTTTTTGTTAATATCCCACCATTACATTGCAAAAACCCCACTGTCTCACCCTTTCCAGCTCACTCACCGCCCTTTCTCCTCTCGTTCCCACACCAGACTGTGTCTCTCTTGTACGCAGACAGAGACACAAACACTCACACCGACACAAACATACACCCACAGACAGACACACAGACACACACAGCCACAACCACACCCATCAATGAAGGTGGAATGGAGATATAAAGTCTAAATCAATTACAGAAAGAAAACTGGAATTTAATCAATGTTTCTCCCAGATAAATCTCTGCAAACTAGGAGCTCTGGAAGAGTTGGGTTAAAAATACTGAATCTTCATGGGATGTCGGCATTACTGTGAAGACTGGAATTTACTCCATAGTCCAAAGATGTGTAGGTTTGGTGGATTGTCCATGAACAATGTCCAGGATTATGGTGATAGAGAGGAGAGGAAGGGCCTGGTGCAATAGTCTTTCTGAGAGCTAGTACAGGTTGGATGGGCGGAATGCCCTCCTTCAGGGATCCCACGGATATATTTTTTCACTGAAATTCAGGGAAAACATTTTCCTCATGGTAAATGCAGTTTGTTTAACTACTACAATCACAATCCCAGCGACAATTCCTTAGAGAATTCTATTTCTAGACATCGCAGCCAATTAACAATATGGACACTTCTCGATGTGTGCACTTTATGATTGCTCAGAAGGGTGAGGAATTGGCCTCCATCTCTCAATAGAGGCAAATATTTAAAAATAATCAACTGCCACTTGGTCACAGATCAGTAAATCCACCAATTCCTGTGGGAGAAAAGTTGTTCAGGTTTAGATCTATTGAATTCATCAGAATTAAATTCTGTGAATTAAATTCTCCGTGGGAGGAATAATGGGATTGTCACTGGGACTAGTAATCCAGAGAGCCAGGGTAATGCTCTAGGGACCCGGGTTCAAATCCTGCCACAGCAAATGATGGAACTTGAATTAAATAAAAACCTGGAATGAAAAGTCTAACCATGGTCATGGAACCATTGTCGATTGTTGTAAAAACCCAACTGGTTCATTCATTTCCTGGAGGGAAGGAAATCTGCCATCCTTACCTGGTCTGACCTACATGTGACTCCAGAGCCACAGCAATGTGGTTGACTCTCAACTGCTCTTGGACAACTAGGGATGGGCAATAAATGCCGGCCAGCCAGGAATGCCCACATCCCATGGGTAGAAAGCGCAGTTTGTCTACTCCTGGCCAAAGGCACTTTAACCAATCTCCAACTCACTCTTAACAGTAATTTGCACACTTTTGGCTCTGTGTGTTAAACTGTTGCTGTGAATTGCACAATGATACCATCCAGAATCCATCACAGTGGCACTTTGGATTCGATACTCATTGTGATTGACAGAATCAGAATTCATAGGGATGTTGTTTCGGTAGAATGAATATTGTCTGCTGTCACACACAAGATCATCCGTGCACAGACAGCGCAGCGTTATGTTATCACCATCCTCTGGCTCTTTTGGATCCACGGTTATCCTCACTGGAACTTCTGAAATTGAAGAGCAAAAGGAGATTCCCGTTAATGATTGCTTGGCATTCTAAAGTATCTGGCTAAGACCTGTTGCTATTTTGTTCAAAATAAAGCAGTTATATGTGTAGTAATTTCAATTTGAGGTGAGTAAAAGAGCGATGGTGGTCATTTTATGTAATCTGGGGGCCGGGTTCAAATCCGGCTCACGGTGAAGTTTGAATTCAGTACAAGGTCTGGAAATTAAAGTCCAATAATGACCATGAAACCATTATCAATTGTCATTGAAACCCATCTCGTTCAATGATGTCCTTTAAGGATGGAAATCTGCCATTCTTACCTGGTCTGGCCTATATGTGACTCCAGATCCACAGTAATGAGGCTGACTCTTAACTGCCCTCTGAAATGGCCCAGCAAGCTAATCATTTCAAGGGCAATTAGGGATGGAAAACAAATGCTGGCCCAGCCAATGATGCCCATTTCCCATAAACTAATTCTTAAAAATTAGGTAGAATGTATTTTTTCTACATTTATGGGATTTGGGCATTGGCGGCAATGCCAGCATTTATTGTCTGTCCTTAATTGTCCCTAGAAAAGGAGGTGAGTTGCCTTCCTGAAATGCTGCAGTCACTGAGGTGTAAATCCACCCACAGTGCTCTGAGGGAATCCCAGGATTTTGATCCAGTGCCAGTGAAGGAACGGCCAATGTATTTCCAAGTCAGGATGGTGAGTGATTTGCAGGGAGACATCCAGGTGGTGGTTCTCCCATGTATCTGTTGTCCTTACCCTTCCAGATGGTAGTGGTTGTGGGTTTGGAACTTGCTGCTGAAGGAACCTTGGTGAGTTTCTAGAGTGTATCTTGTAGACGGTGCACACAGCTGCCACTGTGTATCGGTGGTGGAGGGAGTGGGTGTTTGTGGAAGGCGTAGCAATCAAGCGGACTGTTCTGTCCTGCATGGTGTCAAGCTTCTTGTATATTGTTGGCGCTATATTTACCCAGATGGTGGATAGGTTTTGGATAGTCAGGAGGTGAGTTACTCACCACTGGATTCCCAGCCTCTGACCTGTTCTTGTAGTCACAGTATTTATATGGCTTGTCCAGTTCAGATCCTGCTCAGTGGAAACCCCAGTGTTGATAGCATCTCTGAGCAGTAGCATAAGCTGGTGATAACTGATCTGCTATAAGATTCACCTAACATGCAGGTTCAGAGCAGTCCCGTTGCTGATGGTGTTTTTTGTTTTGTTCAGGGGATGTGGGAGTTGATGACTGAGCCAACATTTATTACCAATCCCCGGGGGCATTTGAGAATGAACCACATTGATGTGGATATGGAGGCACACGCAGGCCAGATCCAAGGAAAGGATGGCAGATTTCCTTCTCTAAAGGACATGAGCGAACCCAATGATTTTAATACGACCATCCACAATGGATATCATTAGACTTTAATTCCTGATCTTTTATTGAATTCAAATTTCACCATTTGCTATGGACTATTGTTGATAAAGTGTTGTGTTCAGCCCATTTGAAATAGTTTCATTGGATGAACTCTAAGAATACCTTCTGATATACGTCACTTTTTATGCCTGACTGCTAACCAAAAATGTACACCCAATCATCAAGAAGTAATGTCATTAAACATAAGGTTGCACCTTTTACAATCTAACAGGAAAACCGCGATGAGCATCTGGATCATTTCTCTGTCTGCTTCTCTGGAAGAATTATCAGTTAAACAATGGACTGTAGGGTAAAACCCCTTTTACACATTCCCAGCTTTATTCCGATTTTGTCTTCTAACCTTTCCTCTAAGCATCAAACAAACTTTTTTTTTAACCCAATCATCAAACATAAATGTCAACCTTAACCAGTGATGATGTTAAAACTAATAGACATTGGGATCAACATTGAACTCAACAACTTCTCTCATTTTGCATTTCATTTTCCCTCTTTTGCAAGTTTTTAAGTTTTATGAGTTTAAGCTTTTTTTTAATTTATGTAGCCTTACACTAACATTGCAACAAAGTTACTGTGAAAATCCCCCACTCGCTATACTCCAGCACTTGTTCAGGTACACTGAGGGGGAATTTAACCAGCACATCTTTCAGACTGTGGGAAACCAGAA
Source organism: Carcharhinus amblyrhynchos (assembly GCF_965287045.1). Taxonomy (NCBI): domain Eukaryota; kingdom Metazoa; phylum Chordata; class Chondrichthyes; order Carcharhiniformes; family Carcharhinidae; genus Carcharhinus; species Carcharhinus amblyrhynchos. The sequence continues at coordinate 3,732,744 of NC_137330.1, forward strand.
CTCCGTGGGCTAACGAATGGCAGATGGAGTTTAATTTAGACAAATGCGAGGCGATGCATTTTGGTAAATTGAACCAGGGCAGGATTTACTCAGTTAATGGTAGGGCACTGGGGAGAGTTACAGAACAAAGAGATCGAGGGGTACAGGTTCATAGCTCCTTGAAAGTGGAGTCGCTGGTGGACAGAGAGGTGAAGAAGGCATTTGGCATGCTTGGTTTCATAGGTCAGAACATTGAATGCAGGAGTTGGGACGTCTTGTTGAAGTTGTACAAGACATTGCTAAGGCCACACTTGGAATACTGTGTGAAATTCTATTATAGAAAGGATATTATTAAACTAAAAAGAATGTAAAAAAAAATTACTAGGATGCTACCGGGACTTGATGGACTGAGTTATAAGGAGAGGCTGGATAGACTGGAACTTTTTTCTCTGGAGTGTATGAGGCTGAGGAATGACCTTATAGAGATCTATAAAATAATGAAGGGCACAGATCAGCTAGATAGTCAATATCTTGTCCCAAAGGTAGGGGGCTCTAAAACTAGAGGGCATTGGTTTAAAGTAAGCGGCGAAAGATACAAAAGTTTTAAGCGGGCAATTTTTTTCACACAGAGGGTGGTGAATGTCTGGAACAAGCAGTAGTAGTAGAAACGGGTACAATTTTGTCTTTTAAACAGCATTTAGATAGATACATGGGTACAATGGGTACAGAGGGATATGGGCCAAATGGGGGCTATTGGGATTAGCTTAGGGGTTTAAAAAAAGAAAGGGTGGCATGGACAAGTTGGGCCGAAGGGCCTGTTTCCATGCTGTAAACCTCTATGATTCTATGACTCACCCAGTGGAAACCCACGCAGACATGAGGAGAACATGCAGATTCCACACAGACAATGATCCAAAGTCAGAATTGAACCCGGGTCCCTGTGCTGTGTGGTACTGTGTCACTGTGCCACCCATTAATTTATTCATTTGTAGGGCATAGGTCTCGCTGGCTGGCCAGCATTTATTGCCCATCCCGAGTTGCCCTTGAACCTAATGACTTGCTGGGCCAGTTCAGAGGGCAGTTGAGAGTCACTCACATTGCTGTGGCTCTGGAGTCACAGGCAAGTTGGACCAGGTAGCCAACAGATTTCTTTCCTAAAAGGACATTAGTGAACCGGGTGGGTTTTTCTAACAAACAACAATGGTTACATGGTCATCAGTAAACACCTCATTTCAGATTTTTGAATTCAAATTCCTCCAGTTCCAATGGTGGGATTCGAACACTGGTCCCCAGAACATTAGATAAGTTTCTGGATCAATAGTCTAGTGATAATATGACCATCACCTTCTCGTCCTGTTCTTTGGTTTTTGTTGTCTTAATTTCCCCCAGATTATCACGCTGCTATTCACACCTACTCTGAACATAAGAACATAAGAAATAGGAGCAGGAGTAGGCCATCTAGCCCTTCGAGCCTGCCCCGCCATTCAATAAGATCATGGCTGATCTGTCGTGGCTCAGTTCCACTTTCCCGCCCTCTCCCCATAACCCTTAATCCCCTTGCCTATCAAAAACCTATCAACCCGCATCTTAAATATATTTAGCGAGGTAGCCTCCACCACTTCAACGGGCAGAGAATTCCAGACATTCACCACCCTTTGAGTGAAGAAGTTCCTCCTCAACTCTGTTCTAAACCGCCCCCCTTTTATCTTGAGGCTGTGCCCTCTAGTCCTACTGTCCTTTCTGAGCGGGAAGAGCCTCTCCACCTCTATCCTATCCATCCCATTCAACATCTTATATGTCTCAATGAGATCTCCCCTCATTCTTCTAAACTCTAACGAGTACAAGCCTAGTTTATTCAGCCTCTCCTCATAGCTCAACCCCCTCAACTCCGGTATCAGCCTAGTAAACCTCCTCTGCACTCCCTCCAAGGCCAAAATATCCTTGCGTAAGTACGGCACCCAAAACTGCACACAGTACTCCAGCTGCGGCCTCACCAATGCCCTGTACAGCTGCAGCAAGACCTCCCTACTTTTATATTCAATCCCCCTCGCTATGAAGGCCAGCATCCCATTAGCCTTCCTGATCACCTGCTGCACCTGCAGGCTGGGTTTTTGCGAGTCATGCACAAGGACCCCGAGGTCCCTCTGCACCGTCGCCTGCTGCAGTTTTTCACCATGCTTTAAATTAAGGGGGGGTAGCTACAGGACGGATGTCAGGGGTAGGTTCTTTACCCAGCGGGTGGTGAGGGATTGGAATGCCCTGCCTGCTGCAGTTGTAAATGCGCCTAGTTTGGGGGCGTTTAAGAGATCCGTGGATAGGTTTATGGACGAGAAGGGATTGGTTTAGGTTAGTGGGTCATTGTTTTGTAACTGGTCGGCGCAACATCGTGGGCCGAAGGGCCTGTTCTGCGCTGTAATGTTCTATGTTCTATGTTCTATGTAAGTAATAGTCCTTCCTACCATTATTCCTACCAAAGTGGACAACTTCACATTTGCCAACATTAAATTCCATTTGCCAGTTCCTGGCCCATTCGCCCAGCCTATCTAGATCCTTCTGCAGACTCTCCACACCCTGGATTTCTGGATTTCTTTTCGTTCTTTACCATGACCTTCTCTTTCCTTTTGCTCTATAATGTTTATCATTTATTCTCTCTCGCCTTTTACGCTAACTCTGAACTCTTTTCTGCTCCACCCGATTGCTCCCCACCCCCTCCACCCCCCATCGCGCGTGCGTGCGCACACACACACACACACACACACACACACACACACACACACACATACACACACACACACACACACACCACTTTTCAACATTATAAACCATCACATTTTCATTCCTTCGCACATTCAAAAAAGTTAACTCTGTTTCTCTCTCCACAGATGTTTCCAGACCTGAGTTTTCCTGGCATCTTTAATTTCAACTTGCCACTGGCTAAGTTTGTGGATAATGTCCGGTTACACTGTACCTTTAATAACGACATGTGTGTAATTTGATGAGCGTACAGGTCCATTGGGATATCCAACATAGCGCACTTCACATCGATATCGACCTCCATCCTCCAATGTAACATTCCTCAGTTCAAATGTAGCAGTTTGATTCAGAGCGCGTATCTCAGTTAAAATCGAACGTTCTCGGTAAAAAGTGTAAATTATCCCGTTCCCGACGGGAAAACTGTGATTACATCTGAGTAACAGACTTTGATCGGCCCACACGATTCTTGGCATAGTCTCAATGCTCATAAATGTAGCCAATTCTGTTGTAAAGAAATAACCAAAATTAAGAATGAGGCAGATAATCATTACTTAAATCACACATAATTATTTCTAGATAAATCAGATGTGTGTGAGAGTTTATTGCATCCAAATTGACTGGGCCCAATGTAAGCTGCAGCAGAATCTGTGATGTTGTCCACAGCCTGCATTCCTAAGGGGTGGATGTATTGGGCAGAAAATCAATACTTAAATCATATTAAATTAGATAATAAATTCCAGTCTCCCAGACTACCTGGATCCACTACAGTTTGCCTACTGCTGCATCAGGTCCACAGCAGACGCCGTCTCCCTGGCCCTGCACTCAATCCTGGAACACCTAGATAACAAGGACACCTATGTCAGACTCCTATTTATTGACTACAGCTCAGCCTTCAACACTATTATTCCCACAAAACTCATCTCCAAACTTCATGGCCTGGGTCTCGGTACTTCCCTCAGTGATTGGATCCTGAACTTCCCAACTCACAGACCACAATCAGTGAGGATAGGCAGTAACACTTCCTCCAAGATCATCCTCCAGACTGGTACTCCATAAGCCTGTGTTCTCAGCCCCCTGCTATACTCCTTATACACCAATGACTGACTGGCCAAATTCCCCTCCAATTCGATTTTCAAGTTTGCTGATGACACCACTGTAGTGGGTCAGATCTCAAACAATGATGAGACAGAGTACAGGAATGAGATAGAGAATCTGGTGAACTGGTGCAGCAACAATGATCTCTCCTTCAATGTCAACAAAATTAAGGAGATTGTCATCGACCTCAGGAAGCGTAAAGGAAAACATGTCCCTGTCTACATCAATGGTAATGAAGTAGAAAGGGTCGAGAGCTTCAAGTTTGTAGGTGTCCAGATCACCAACAACCTGTCCTAGTCCACCCATGCCGACATTCTCATTAAGAAAGCCCACCAAAGCTTCTACTTTCTCTGAAAATTAAAGAAATTTGGCATGTCAGCTATGACTCTCACCAACCTTTACAGATATATCATAGAAAGTCCAACTTGTCCATGCTGCCCTTTTCTTTAAAAATCCCTAAGCTAATCCCAATTGCCCGCATTTGCCCCATATCCCTCTATATCCATCACACCCATGTAACTCTCTAAATGCTTTTTAAAAGATAAAATTGTACGTGCCTCTACTACTACCTCTGGCAGCTGTTTCCAGACACTCACCACCCTCTGCGTGAAAAAATTGCCCCTCTAAACACTTTTGTATCTCTCCTCGCTCATCTTAAACCTATGGCCTCTAGTTTTAGACTCCCCTACCTTTGGGAAAAGATATTGACTAGCTTGTCTATGCCCCTCATTATTTTATAGACCTCGGTAAGGTCATCCCACAGCCTCCTATGCTCCAGAGAAAAAAATCCCAGTCTATTCAGCCTCTCCTTATAACTCAATCCGTCAAGTCCCAGTAGCATCCTAGTAAATCTTTTCTGCACTCTTTCTAGGTTAATAATATTCTTTCTATAATAGGGTGATCAGAATTGCACACAGTATTCCAAATGTGGCCTTAGCAATGTCTTGTACAACTTCAACAAGACGTCCCAACTCCTGTATTCAATGTTCTGACCAATGAAACCAAGCATGCCGAATGCCTTCTTCACCACTCTGTCCACCTTTGACTCCACTTTCAAGAAGCTATGGACATGTAGCCCTAGATCTCTTTGTTCTGTAACTCTCCCCAGTGCCCTACAATTAACTGAGTAAGTCCTGCTCCTGGTTCAATCTACCTAAATGCATCACCTCGCATTTATCTAAAATTAAACTCCATCTGCCATTCGTAGCCCACTGGCCCAATTGATCAAGATCGCATTGCAATCAGAGATAACTTTCTTCACCGCCCACTATGCCAGCAATTATAGTGTCATCTGCAAACCATGCCCCCTACATTCTCATCCAGATCATTAATATAAATGATAAATAACAGTGGACCCAGTACTGATCCCTGAGGCACACCGCTGATCACAGGCCTCCAGTTTGAAAAACAATTCTCTACAATCACCCTTTGGCTTATGGCAAGAAGTAGAGATGCCGGCATTGGACTGGGGTAAACACAGAAAGAAGTCTCACAACACCAGGTTAAAGTCCAACCAATTTATTTGATCTAAGATTCCTTCCACACACCTGACGAAGGCACACCATTTCCGAAAGCTTGTGGCATTACTATCAAATTAACTGGTTAGACTATAACAAAGAACAAAGAGCAATACAGCACAGGAAACAGGCCCTTTGGCCCAACGAGCCCACGCCGCCATTTTAACAGTACCTCCTCTACCCATGACCTTTGTCTACACCTATTGGGGAAGATTGAGGGAAGACTAATTTAGGGACGATTTGTTACACCAAGGGCACGTTTTTGGGGTGTGGGAGGAAACCGGAGCACCCGGAGAAAACCCACACAATCACGGGGAGAATGTGCAAACTCCCACAGACACCGACCCAAATCCATGTATCTGCACAGCGAACAGTGATAGTCACTGAGCTGTCATGTTGCCCGTCAGATAGTCCAGTTTAAGCGTACACTAACGACGTGAAGCGTCATAACCTGGTGTTGTGAGACTTCTTATTCTGTCAAGAAGCCAATTTTGGATCCATTTAGACACCTTACCCTGGCTCCTGTGAGACTTAACCTTATGCAACAACCTACCATGCAGTATCTTGCCAAAAACCTTGCTAAAGTCCATATAGGCAACATCAACTGCACTGCCCTCATCTACCTTCTTGGTTACCCCTTCAAAAAACTCAATTAAATTTGTGAGATATGATTTTCCACTCACAAAGCTGTGCTGACTGTCTCTAATCAGTCCTTGCATCTCTAAATGGCTGTCGATCCTTTCTCTCAAAATATCTTCCAACAATTTACCCACAATATATGTAAGGCTCACTGGCCTGTCGTTCCCAGGCTTTTCCTTACAGCCCTTTTTTAAACAAAGGCACAACATTTGCCACTCTCCAATCTTCAGGCACCTCACCTGTGACTATCGATGATTCACATATCTTGGCTAGGGGACCCACAATTTCCTCCCTAGCCTCCCATAATGTCCTGGGATACACTTCATCAGGTCCCAGGGAATTAGCTACCTTTAGGATTAAAGTCAGTGAGGATTATATTCAATGGCGTTCAGGAGAATGAGGGGGATTTTATAGAAACCTATAAAATTCTAACAGAACCAGACAGGGTAGATGAAGGAAGGATGTTCCCAACTGTGGAAGCATCCAGAATCAGGGATCACAGTTTGAGGATACAGGGTAGACAGTTCTGGACAGAGATGAGGAGGATTCCTTTCACCCAGAGGGTGGTCAGCCTGTGGAATGCGTGACCACAAAATATAGTCGAGGCCAAAACATTGAATGTTTTCAAGAAGCAGCGAGATTTTGCTCTTGGGGCGATGGGGATCCAAGGATACTGGGAACATGGGAAAGCGGGATCAAATACTGATTTTGGTGATCAGCCCTGATCATAATGAACGGTGGAGCAGGTTCAAAGAGCTGAGTGGTCTCCTCCTCCATGTTTTTATGTTTTTTATGAATGTTCCTATATTTCTATGAATCCCACCCCATTCTCTCCCCAAGTCATTTCATTTGCTCTTGTCAAGGAAACAACATTGAAGGTTAGGAATTCACCCCGGATCGCTGCCTCTAACGACGCTGATACCACTGACCGCCTGCTGCAGTCTCCACTCAATGCTCAATGTGCTCAAAGACAATCAGTTGAACAATAGGAGGTATAACAGATGATTGATGTGATGGAACGTGGTTTGTGGAGCATTCACAGTTACTTAGGGCATCTGCAGCCTGCAGATAGGTCAGACATAATACAGAGGAGGTACAGGGGGCTGGATGTGAAGTTCTCATGGTGGCAGGGGTCGATCTGTGGCACAGTAGTCAGCACTGCTGCCTCACAGCACCAGGAACCCAGTTCAATTCTGGTCTTGGGTAACTGTCTGTGTGGTGTTTGCACATTCTCCCTGTGTCTACGTGGGTTTCTTCTGGGTGATCTAGTTCCCTCCCACTGTCCAAAAATGTACAGGTTAGGCCATGCTAAATTAACCTTAGTGTCAGGGGGTTTAGCAGGGTAAATATGAGGGGTTACGGGATTAGGGCCTGGGTGGGATTATGGTCAGTGTGGGTGGGTCGAATGACCTCCTCCTGCAGTGTAGGGATCCTATGGATTCTGAGATGATCCTTGGCTTCCTCCAATGTAAACTCCATGAATTCATTTGACGATAGTTAGCATTTGAAAAATCCAACTTCACAGTTGGTGCCTTTCTATACGAGTTACATCTACAGGGACGGCATTTAAGCATAATTATCTGTAATATTGTTATGCTTGTGGGTAAAGTTTACACTAGTACATCTACACGAGCAAAATGTCTATTTTTGTATAGCTACTATTTCCTGAAATTTTTCAGAAATGTTGCTTCAGTCAATAGTTTAATTGATAAAAGGTTAAAATACTGAAAGAATATTTAGTGCAATGTAACTTACCAGCGATTTTCACGTGAACGATGTTACTATAGAGTGTGCTCAGATTCGGCCCTTTTTTTTTACATGTATACACTCCATTATTGCCCTTATTAGCTGCCTCGACGATATAGCTTTCCTCCCCGATGATGTCACTCTGATTATTTATTTTCCACATATAATTCCGGGAGCGCAGATTCTTTCCAGCATCACATCTGAGAGTGATCCTGTCACCAGTCAGGAATCCGTCCCAGGGAGGATCCACTGTCAGTTTCGGTGGCACAGGCAGTTCTGTGAAGGCCAATAGCAAACAAATAGCAAATGATATTTCCATGACTCGATCGTCCTGTGTGCAACAACATTCATTCTCATTCACCACAAGTGTTGATCATTGGATCTGTCAAAGGGTTATCCAGACTCCAAACGTTGGCTCTATTCTCTGAGCAGAAGCTGGAAGCCAAGTTCCGCACACATGAGGACGGCCTTAACCAGGATCTTGGGTTCATGTCGCACTACCTGTAACCCCCATGACTTGCCTGGGTTTGCAAAACCTCACTAACTGTCCTGTCTGGAGACAATACACATCTCTTTAACCTGTGCTTAATGCTCTCTCCACTCACACTGTCTTTACCTTTAAGACTTGATTACCTGTAAAGACTCGCATTCCAACCATTATCGTGTAAATTGAGTTTGTGTTTTTTTGTGAACACAAGTCCTCATTCACCTGATGAAGGAGCTGGAGACTCCAAAAGCTAGTGCTGCCAAATAAACCTGTCGGACTTTAACCTGGTGTTCTGAGACTTCTTACTGTTCTATTCTCTCTCAGTAAGAAGTCTGACAACACCAGGTCTAAGTCCAACCGATTTATTTAATAGTAAACTCACAAGCTTTCGGGGTTTGCCCCCTCGTCAGGTGAATGGAGAGCATTAGCCTCAGACAAATCCCGAAAGCTTTCTATCAAATAAATCGGTTGGACTTAAAGCTGGTGTTGTCAAACTTCTTAAAGTGTTTACCCCAGTCCAACGCTGACATCTCCACATCTATTCTCTCTCCACAGAGGCTGTCAGACCTGCTGAGATTTTGCAGCATTTTCTGTTTTCCTTTCCGATTCCAGCATCCTCTGTATTTTGCTTTTAGCCCCCATGGCTCAATGGCTGGTGATGTTTTACTCAAACAGCCAGTAGATCCTGATGGAAGGCAGTGGGTGGTGGTGGGGGTAGGGTTGTGGGGAGGTCTGGGTGGGGTAGTGGAGGTGGGAAGGTGGGAGGTGGTAGTGGGGTGCAGGGAGGGGAGGGGCAGTGGGAGGATGGGGGTCAGAGGTAGGGAGGAGCGGTTGAGGGATAGGGGGTGAGGGACAGGGGTGAGGAATGTGGGGGGGATGGTGAGGGTTAAGGGGCGGGGAGGTGGTGGTGGTTAGGGGTCTGGGGGTAGGGAGGTATGGAAATAGGGAGATGAGGGTGGGCAGTAGGAAGCTGAGCCTAGTATGGGGGGGACAGGGGTGGAATGATGGAGAGGTGGGGTAAGGGAGTGAAGGTAGGGGTATGGAGGTGTGAGGACAGGGAGATGGTGGGTGGGGGTAGCCGGGGCGGGAGGGATGGAGGGGTGGGGGGTTATGAGGTGGGGGCTGTGGGGTTTGGAAGGCGTTAGGGGATAGAAAGAGAAGCTTTGTTTCTTCTTTCATTTAGCTGGAAGCTGGAAGCAGCGGGCGACATGGTTCAGACAGACAGTGCCAAAGAACTGAAGGGCAACTAATTATTAATCTAGGGAAAATGAAGACAAGTTTCCTGAAGGTCTGGATGTAACCAGAACAAAGAAGAGACTGAGAAATGGAACAGGATTCTGATCAGGAGCACCCGACAAAGCCGAGGACACCAGGGAAAAGCTTTCCTGAAAGCAATCAAAGGATTGAAAAATCATAAAATCATAGAATTCACAGAAGGAGGCCATTCAGCCCATTGATCCTGCACCAACAACAATCCCATGCTACCCCCAATCCCATGCATTTACCCTAGCTAGCCCACCCTGACACTCGGGGCAATTTAGCATGGCCAATCAACCTAACCTGTACACCTCTGGAGTGTGGGAGGAAACTGGAGCACCCGGAGGAAACCGGAGCACCCAAAGACAGCCCACGCAGACATGGGGAGAATATGTCTAACCAGCACGTCTTTTGAACAGTGAGAGGAAACCAGAGCACCCAGAGGAAACCCACGCAGATATGGGGAGAGTGTGCAAACTCCACATGGACAGTGACTGAAGTGGGAATTGAACCCGGATCCCTGGCACTGTGAGGCAGAAATGCTAACCCCTCTGCCACCATACAATTTTATATAAATAAATTATAAAGCATTGACTGGATATCAAGATTGGTGTAAGAGTGAAAACCTGAAAGAATTCACCCTAAATCCTCGCTCGATCCTACTGCAGGGAAAGGAGTGGAAACTCTGGTTTAACAGATCATTGGAAAAAGCGAACTGGATTTGGAAATCCGCATCACTCTTTGAATCTATAGCTAGGAGAGAAGATTTTAAAGTGTATTTTTGGAGTGGAGCTTGGAAACTCTCACATAACAATAATCTGGGGATATTCTGAGGGGAAATCCACAAACAACATCTTTGAGCTAATGAGACCCTTATAGCTTCAAAAACACTTTATCATCCATGTCAGTCCTAAATCCTACACGTATTGGTTGAGCTAAAGGAGGAATAAAGCAGCATTCCATATGTTACATTTAATATTTTTCTCTTGTTCTTACAATTTATTAGTGCTTCCTCCACGTTTGTTGGCACGAGCACCAGGGACCCGGATTCGATTCCCGACTTGGATCACTGCCTGTGCAGAGTCTGCACGTTCTCCTCGTGTCTGTGTGGGTTTCCTCTGGTTTCTTCTCACAGTCCAAAAGACATGCTGGTTAGGCGTTTTGGCCATGCTAAACTCTCCCTCAGTGAACCCATACAGGCGGCAGAGTGGGGCGACTAGGGGATTTTCACAGTAAATTCAATGTGTTGTTAATGTCAGCCTAATTGTGACACTAACAAATAAACTAAAAAAGAATTATTTAAGAAGAGTAAAAGTTCTGGTCTTCAGAGCCAGGGTTCCAATCTGGGGCCTTCCCATCCAGTTATAACATTAGCAAGGATTGTAACACAGGATAGCCCGTTCCCTCCACACCACTGAGTTTTACAATCTCTCCCCATTTAAATTCTCTCGTCCTCTCCCACTCCTCACATTTTCACACATCACACTTGCGAGGAATGAACCACTGTTATCATTCCAACCCTGGTGTAGGGACTGAGTTTTGGAGCCTTGAGGTCATGTTTCATCTGGTGAGGTTGCAATTGGAGAATTGCGTTCAGTTCTGGTCACCACATTACAGGAAGGATGTGGAAGCATTGGAAAGGGTGCAGAGGAAATTTATCAGGATGTTGCCTGGTATGGTGGGGAAAGGCTGAGGGACTTGAGACTGTTTTCGTTAGAGAGAAGAAGGTTAAGAGGTGACTTAATGGAGGCATACAAGATGATCAGAGGATTAGATAGGGTAGACAGTGAGAGCCTTTTTCGTGGTGATGGCTAGCACGAGGGGACATAGCTTTAAATTGAGGGGTGATAGATATAGGACAGATGTCAGAGGTAGGTTCTTTACTCAGAGAGTAGTAAATGTGTGGAATGCCCTGCCTGCAACAGTAGTGGACTCGCCAACTTTAACGGCATTTAAATGGTCATTGGATAATTGGAATAGTGTTGGTTAGATGGGCTTTAGATTGGTTTCACAGGTCGGCACAACATTGAGGGCCGAAGGGCCTGCACTGCGCTGTAATGTTCTATGTAACCCTGTCTTTTCTTTCTGGGTGGTACTCCTGGGTAAAACATGAACTGTCCAAAATGAGGAACCCCTCATATTAAAGAGTAACCCCCAAGTTCTACATCCTCCCACAAGAGAAAACATCCTCTCCACATCCACTCTGTGAAGACCCTCAGGATCGAATGTGATTGAGTCAAGTTACCTCTTATTCTTCTAAACTCCAGCGGATACAAGATTAACCGATCCACACATTCCTTATAAGACAAACCATCTTTTTCAAGAATTAGCTGAGTAAACCTTCTCCGAACTGTTTCAAAAGCATTTACATCCTTTCTTAACTAAGGAAATCACCAGTGTATGAAACGCTCTTGATTTGGTCTCATCAATGTCCTGTATATCTGAAATAGAACATCCCTACTTTTGTGTTGAATAAACTTTTTTAACGACTGATGTATCCTTCGTACTGACATTTTGCGATTCACGCAGCGTGACACCCAGATCCCACCTGGGAACTATGTTGTAAAAACTCAACTGGTTCCTGAACACACGAACCATTTTTGCAAACCTGGTCTGGTCTACTTTTGACTGCAGGCATACTGCAACATGGTTAGGTCTTAATTGTTCTTTAAAATGGCACACAAAACCACTCAGTTAAGGGATGGTCAACAAATGGGGCAGCACGGTGGCACAGTGGTTAGCACTGCCACCTCACAGCGCCAGTGACCCGGCTTCAATTCCTGGCTTGCTTTCCTTTCTGTGTGGAATTTGCATGTTCTCCCCATGTCTGCGTGGGCTGCCTTTGGGTGCTCCAGTTTCCTTCCACAGTCCAAAGATGTGTGAGTAAGGTGGATTGGCCACGCCAAATTGCCTTTCAGTGTCAGGGGTACTAGGTAGGGTAAATGTCTGGGGATAGGGCCTGGCAGAGATTGTAGTCAGTACAGACTCAATGGGCCAAATGACCTCCTTTTGCACTGAAGGATTCTATGATTCTACCAGTGGGGCCCACATCTTCTGAATGAATACATAACATTGGATTTTTCATTATGTCTTTCCTGGCTTCCCTTTGTTTGATTGACACATTCCGACTTGTGCACCATGTTTTGCCAAGAACTCTGCCTGACAAAACAGGGTCCTCATGCAGTTCTGCAATTCAGTGATCACACGACCATCTTAAGAGGAAAGAGAAAGCTGTCCAGCCAAAAATAGTTTCTGCTGATGGGAAAGGAACTTCCCGACATATCTGGGTCAACTGGAGATGGTTATTGTGTAATCTTCAACGGAAACTCTAATAACAAGTATTTAGATATTGCCATTCCTGCAATAATAAAAAATGTGCTACCAAAGGGCTTCATGGGACATTGAATAAGCTTGATATAGAGTCTTATCCTTCATACCCTGCAGAAGGAGACTATTCAGCCCAACTCTCCAACAGTTCATCCCATCCAGCACCTATCCCCGTAACTTTATCCTGCTAAATCCACTTGTACATCCTTGGTCATTAAGGGGCATTCAGCAGGGCCAATCTACTGAACCTACACATTTTCTGACACTAAGGGGCAATTTACCACGGCTAATCCACCTAACCTGCACATTTTTGGACACTAAGGGGTAAGTTAGCATGGCCAATTCATCTAACCAGCACATCTTTGGGCACAAAGGGGACATATTTAGCATGGTTAATCAATCTAACCCGCACATCTTTGGACACTAAGGGGCAATTTACCATGACCAATCCACCTAACACATACAATTTTGGACACTAAGGCAATATACCTTAGGTTAATCTACAAAACCCGCACACCTTTGGACACTAAGAGACAAGTCAGCCTGGCTAATCCACCTAACTTTCACATCACTGGACAAAAAATGGGAAATTTCCCATGGCCAATCCACCTTACCTACGCATTTTTGGACACTAAGGGGCAATTTAGCATGGACAATCCACCTAGCTGGCACATCTCTGGACTGTGGGAGGAAACCCACGCAGACATGAGGAAGATGTGCAAACTCCACACAAACAGTCACCCAAGACCAGAATTGAACTCGAGTCCTTGGTGATCTGTGGCAGCAGTGTACTAACCACTGTGCCATCATGCTGCCATATGTCAAGAAAGACTACTTTTTATTCCATCATGGAGCGTGAAAAGCATTTATATCATGTATCTTTCATTGTCAAAGAAAAAAGTGGTTGTCACACATCTTGGACTGCTACAGTGCAAATAGTCTGGACATATTCACACTATTGATAGGGAGGGATTCCAGAATTTTGACCCAGCAACAGCGGGAACAGTTATACAATCAAGGAATCCCATAGCATAGAATCATAGAGTCCCTACAGTGCAGAAGGAGGCCATTCGGCCCACCAAACCCGCACCAACAACAATCAGGCCTTATCCCTATATTCCGTTAAGTCCCCATATTTACCCTGCTCCTCGTCCTAGCACTGAGCGGTAATTTAGCATGGCCAGTCAACCTAACTCTATCTTTGGAGTGTGGGAGGAAACCGGAGCACCTGGAGGAAATCCATACAGACACAGGGAGAACTCCACACAGAGAGTCACTGAAGGCTGGAATTGAACCTGTGTCCCTGGCGCTGTGAAACAAATGATGGCCATTGACTACCTAGCTGCTCTTTAAAAGATTATGAACTGTTTTAAATTTAACATACCTTGCGCTGTCATCAGAAACACCATTTCCACTGAAAAATACAAACAGAAATATCATATTTGAGATTGCGTTGATTGCTGTGATTTTCCATTCAGAAAAAAACCCCAGAAAATTTTAGTTAACCGGGAAAAGTTAGAAATTTATCATTGTCTGTTCTTAGTTCATGTGCTAAAACAGAACTTTGTAATGTGATGATTTTGTGATTCAAAATTAAAATACTTATGATACAATCCCTTGAAATAGACCAACAGCTGTCAGTTAGTGAAGTGTGTGTGTTTATTTAGTAGTGTCACAAGTAGGTTTATATGAACACTGCAGTGAAGTTCCTGTGAAAATCCCCTAGTTACCACACTCTGACACCTGTTTTGGTACACTGTAGGGAGAATTTAGCATTTCCAATGCACCTAACCAGCACATCTTTTGGGATATGGGAGGAAACCAGAGCACCCACAGGAAACCCACTGAGACATGAGGAGAATGTGCAGACTCACCGCAGACAGTGACTCAAGCCAGGAACTGAACCCACTCCCTGGCACTGTGAGGCAGCAGTGCTAACCACAGTGCCACCGTGCCACCTTAGTCTTTGTGTGACAGAGACAGAGAGAGACAGAGTAATTATGTGCACAAATGTGTGTGTGTGTGCCAGTGGGGTTGCGGGGGCGGGGCGGGGGGTGGGGGAGGCGGTGATGGACGGGGATGTGTGAGTGAGTGAGAATTAGTGTGTAATTGTGTTTGAGTATGAGTGCTTTTCTGTATGAGAGAGTGTGTGTGAATGCGTGTTCACGAATGTGTATTGTATGTGTGTGTGTTAATGTATGAGTGTGTGAGCATGAGAGAGAGATTGGGGGATTCTTTGTGTGTTTGTGTGTGTATGTGTTTTACCGCACATGTATCCGCAGCAGAGGGCGAGAAATTGTGTACCTCGTGTATGTGCGTCTTTGTATGTGTGTGCGTGTGTGTGTATGAATGTGTATGTGTGCATGTGCGTGTGTATGCGTGTGTACATATGAGTGTGTGAGCAAAAGTATGTAAGGGTGGCACTGTGACACAGTGGTTAGCACTGCTGCCTCACAGCACCCGGGACGGGGGTTCGATTCCCTGCTTGGATCACTGCCTGTGTGGAGTTTGTATGTTCTCCCCGTGACTGTGTTGGTTTCCTCCAGGTGTCCCAGTTTCCTCCCACACCCAAAGGACGTGCGGGTTAGGTTGATTGCCGAATTGACACTAATTTTGGGGGGATTAGCAGGGTGAATATGTGGAGTTAGGGGGAATTATGGAATTGTTATCAGTGAAGGCTTAATGGGCCGAATGGCCTCCTTCTGTACTGTAGGGATTCTATGTGTGTGCATGCGAGTGAGTGAGTATGTTCGAAAGCTTGCTTTCTTCCAAGAGGAGAGTGTTGATGAGGGTGTGAGGTTGTTCCCATCTCTCCGATCAAGGACAAAAAAATGATTAATTTTGAACAACTGGTTTCCTTACTGGAGAATATCCAGTGTTGTTTCACAGGGATTCACGTTAGGGACACGAATATTTTTCATGTAAATCACTGATTTTTACACAGATCATAAGTTAAACATTTGCAGTTTTGGCATCCAATGCAAAAGCATTTGAGTACAGGGGTAAAGAGTTTGTGTTGAAATTGTACAAAGTCTTGGTCAGATTGAATATGGAGTATTATTGGTAATGTTGCTGTCCATTGCAGACGAAGGATATAACCACTCCAGGGGGAGTGCCACTAAGTGAATTCTGTGATGGTGTGATTATTTTATCAGCAGAGATTGAAGAACTGTGCGCATTTTCACGAGAGTTTCAATAACTGAGAGGCGATCTCTGAATCATCCAAGCCTCTTATGTGTCATAACTGGAAAGATGTAAAAAGGATGTTTCCCCTTGCTGGTGGGTCCAACATCAGGGGCTACCATCTCAGAGTAAAGGAGAGACCATTTAATAATGAGGTTATGAGGAATTTCTTCATTCAGAGAGATGTGAATTAGGCGATTGAGTTGGACGATCAGCCATGATGGTGATGAATGGCAGAGCAGGTTAGAAGAGCCGGTTGGCCTCCTCCTATGTTTGATAGCCAAAGTTAACAGTGGAAGAGTCTACATCTTGTGGGAAAGTCAGAGAACACAAGAAGCTCTGAATGGCCTAATCCTGCTTCTATTTTATGTGGTTCGCAAGC
This sequence comes from Carcharhinus amblyrhynchos, assembly GCF_965287045.1. Taxonomy (NCBI): domain Eukaryota; kingdom Metazoa; phylum Chordata; class Chondrichthyes; order Carcharhiniformes; family Carcharhinidae; genus Carcharhinus; species Carcharhinus amblyrhynchos. The sequence goes on from NC_137330.1 coordinate 3,749,110, forward strand.
AATTACAATTGAAGAGTGAGTCTGGAGTCATATGTAGGCCTGACCAGTTACAGACTGCAGATTTCCTTCCCTAAAGTACAATAGTGAACCAGATACATTTTTTACAACAACGGTTTCATGGTCATCATTAGACTTCTAGTCTCAGATTTACTGAATTCAAATTTTACCATCTGCCATGGTGTGGATTCGAATCCGGGTTCCCCAGAGCATTACTCTGTCTCTGGATTGCTTGTCCACCGACAATACAACTACGCCACTGATTGTATATAACCATACTTCCCACATTTACAAGACATTGATCTGTGAGCTATACATTTACAATACACTGTCTGTAAGAGTTGTTTTGTTATAGAAAGTGTGTATTTGCTTTTGCCAATCAATCTCCTGTGAGTGGCCCCAGACTTGGTAAGTGCTGTACCTGCAAGTTGCCATTTCAATGATATAACCACTGGTGTTCTGCTGAAATTAGAGACTTTCCATTGAAGCTTATTATCTTGCGCCCATTTGGCCTGGTGTGCAAGAACAGCAAACAGCAAAGTGAACAGCAGTTTAGAGAGTGCTGACCGGCTGGCAAGTGAACTCTGAAGGGAAGGGGACAGCATGAAGAACAGACCAGAGAATATGTTAAATGTGAGCAGTTCCTCAAACTCAAAGAGGAAGGTTACCATTTATAAATCAAGGCATTGCCATGAGGAATGAACCAGGGAATGGCAGCCTTCCCAAACCTTTGTTTCAGTGAGAAATACTCAATGCATTGACATAATTATTCTATTTGCACAGAAAAAAAGAAGTGTGTGTGAATCCCTATGGCTTTGAGTGCCACAGTGCAAGGTGGACTGATATTGGTTTAACAGTGAATTTCAGGATTAGTCAGCAAGTGCTACCTCATTGCTGAGTGCCACCTAATGTTGGACACAATGCTTTGAGTTTTGCAAGCCTGGAGTGGTTATGTATGGTCAAGCACTGGAGAAATGATAAAGCTCAGAGTTTGTTGACCAAAGCTTTCACAAATTGACCTCCGAATGGTAGATACATTACATCGTGAATTTAGTGAGAGTCAGAATTCTGTGGACAGAGATTGAGTGATTGCGGCTAACCAGAATGACAGGCCAGAAATAAATAACCTCCTCGATGAATAAATTATCAGCAATTAGGAGGTGGCATTCAAATGAAATTGATGTAATTAGAAGGATTGAAAGTTCATCGAATAAAAATCTGCATCAATCATAAATGATCACAACGGGATATACAAAATAAATGCATTTAAAAAGCTATGATGGACTATTTTACATCACTCATGCTGCTACTATCCTTCTGCTTTGTGACAATTTTATAATTTAACCTCTTTTCTAAGGCTGACCTATCCCGGATATCATCTTTCATTCGCTCACCTTACAATATAAATATCTCCCACTTTCTATGCATTATAACTTTGACAAAGAGTTATCTGGACTCGAAATGTCAGCTCTTTTCCCTCCTAACAGATGCTGCCAGACCTGCTGAGATTTTCCAGCATCTTCTCTTTTGGTTTCAGATTCCAGCATCCACAGTATTTTGTTTTTATCTTTAGCGTTCCCCACTTTTATCCACCTGACTATGACTCTAAGCTGATAAAAAAAAGTATCAAGATGAAAGGTGAGGTTACAATTTCGATTTGCAGAAAGTTTTGTAAAGGCCAGAAGGTTGTACATTGGTGAATCAAAATATGAGATAATTTCCCCAGAGCTTGCGCTGATCTCCAATCGAACTCTGCAGCAGAGCAATGACAGAGATGTCCCAGAGGAAGCAAGGGGAGAAACTAAATTACAAGAAGCCGGAAGCTCAGGGGGGACTGAACAAGAGGTGATCCAGTCCTCATCCAGTCTACGGGTGGTCTGCCTAGGATTACAGAGGCCATTGTGTAAACAGCGAATACAGTCTACTAAATTGATAGAAATGGGAATGAATTGTACAATATTCATAGCTTGTCCAGCTTAATTTCAGGGCAACAGTATATAAAGAGCCAAAACCAAAGACAGAGACACATTTATTGACCATCATTTTTCCAACCAGGAGCTGCACTCATATCTCTGGCATAAATTTGGGTGACTGTTCCACCTATTTCCTGGAAGAGTGGAGGAGAGGAGGAGGGGGGAAGGAGGGAGGTGAAGCGGCGGGGGGGAGATAGTCTTAGAGTAAGGACTAAGGCAGCCGATAATTTAGGTCTGAGATGAGGAGCTATTTCTTAACCCAAAGGGTTGTGAGCCTTTGGAATTCTCTTACCCAGCGGATTGTGAATGTTGCATCCTCGAATATATTTGTGGCTGTGAGAATTGGATTTGAGGTCTCTGGAGGAATTAAGGGACACTGGGAGAAGGCGGGAAAAGTGAGTTGAAGCCCAAGAAATGATAGTATTGAATGGCGGAGAGGGCAAATGGGCAAAATGGTCAACTGTTATTTCTTATGTTCGTAATCTCTTCGGATCGAAGGTAAAAATACTGTTGGATGTGTGGCTAATAAGAACATAAGAAATAGGAGCAGGAGTAGGCCATCTAGCCCTTCGAGCCTGCCCTGCCGCCCAATAAGATCATGGCTGATCTGTTGTGGCTCAGTTTCACATTCCCGCCCTCTCCCCATAACCCTTAATCCCCTCGCTTATCAAAAACCCATCAACCCGCGTCTTAAATATATTTAGTGAGGCAGCCTCCACCACTTCAACGGGCAGAGAATTCCAGAGATTCACCACCCTTTGGGTGAAGAAGTTCCTCCTCAACTCTGTTCTAAACCGCCCCCCCTTTATCTTGAGGCTGTGCCCCCTAGTCCTACTGTCCTTTCTGAGCGGGAAGAGTCTCTCCACCTCTATCCTATCCATCCCATTCATCATCTTATACGTCTCAATGAGATCTCCCCTCATTCTTCTAAACTCTAACGAGTACAAGCCTAGTTTATTCAGCCTCTCCTCATAGCTCAACCCCCTCAACTCCGGTATCAGCCTAGTAAACCTCCTCTGCACTCTCTCCAAGGCCAAAATATCCTTGCGTAAGTACGGCAACCAAAACTGCACACAGTGCTCCAGCTGTGGCCTCACCAGTGTCCTATACAGCCGCAGCAAGACCTCCCTACTTTTATATTCAATCCCCCTCGCTATGAAGGCCAGCACCCCCTTTGCCTTCCTGACCACCTGCTGCACCTGCAGGCTGGGTTTTTGCGACTCATGCACAAGGACCCCGAGGTCCCTCTGCACCGTCGCCTGCTGCAGTTTTTCGCCATGTAAGTAATAGTCCTTCCTACCATTATTCCTACCAAAGTGGACAACCTCACACTTGCCAACATTAAATTCCATTTGCCATTCCCTGGCCCATTCGCCCAGCCTATCTAGATCCTTCTGCAGACTCTCCACACCCTCCGCACAATTTGCCGTTCCACCAATCTTGGTGTCATCAGCAAATTTCGACACCATACACTCGGTTCCCTCCTCCAGATCATCTATATAAATGGTATTAATTGTTCACATCGTTAATCTGATAAAAGGCAATCAAAAAACAAAAGAATCAAGGGATAATGTGAGGTCTTCAAACAGGAAGCAGTGATATAGAAACATAGCAAATACAAGCTGGAAGAGGCCATTCAGCCCTTTGAATCTGCTCCACCACTCACTTTAGTCATTGATGATAATCCAATTCAATATCCTGACCCCCATCCTCCCAATATTCCCTGATCCCTTTAGCCCCAAGAGCGATATCTAATTTCTTCTTGAAATCAGACAGTGTTTTGGCCTCAGTTACATTCTGCGGTAGTGAATTCCCCAAATTCACCACCCTCTGGGTGAAGAAGTTTCTTCTCGTCTCAGTTCAAAAAGGTTTACCTCTTATCACCAAACTATGACCCCTAACTCTGGACTCCCCCACCATCGGGATCATTCTATTTGAATGTACCCTGTCTAACCCTGTTAAAATTTTATCAGTCTGTTTGAAATCCCCTCTCTCTCTTCTAAACTCCAATGAATACAATCTTAACCGACCTAGTGTCTCTTCATATGAAACATTTGCTTTCCCAGATATCAGCTTGGTAAATCTGCACTGTACTTCCGCGATAACAAGGACACCCTTCCTCAGATAAGGACACCAAAATTGCATGTATTCCTCCAATTGTGGCCTCACCAATGCCCGAAACAATTGCAGTAAAACATCCCTATTCCTATATTCAAATCCTCTCAGTATGAAGACCAACATACCATTTGCCTTATTCACTGTCTGCTGTACCTGCACGCTTACTTTCAGTGACTGATGCACCAGGACACCAAGGCTCTGCTGAGTTTCCACCCCTCAAAATTTACACAGTTCAAAGAATAATTTGTCTTTCTATTTTTGCCACTGAAGCGGAGAACCTCACAGCAGTTACTGTGAAGGAGGAAGAGACTAAACCCAAGTCAGTTAATCCCCGGAAAACGGAATAAATAGATTCTGTAACTTGACAGAGCACAGAAGTGCAGTTTATCCAGCAGTTTAAGCATTCAGTCATGACCAAAAAGAACTCAGGAATGAAGTATTATCAGCAAGCACGAGAAATACAATAAAGGGGAACTTGAGATGTTGTTATAAAAGCATAACTAATCAAATGAACCACAAACTGACACATCCCTTGTGACTAACGTGCTAAGTTTCTATTTTGTATTTCCCTGCACCAAGCATTTTGTTTTTGATGTCAAAAGAACTTGAAAGAAATTATAAGAAGTGAATGTAATTAAAGAGGAAATTAAAGATTTCACAAAAGAGAACAGAAGATTTCTTTTTCTGTCGAGGGAATTGTTGAGCATTGCAATATTTCCATTCTCCTGACGTGGCACACTAAAGTAAGCTTTTCAAATGTCTAAAAACTGTAATGAATCCAAAAATCAGTGGCTGATCAGACTCATGTTAGTGGAGACAGATTCAGAGACATTAATCAGAGAGGAAGTTAATTCGCACTTTGTTCAAATTTCAATTCATCATGAATTTGATTTTGAGACAAATTGAGTTTTAATGATTCGCTTTAGTCCTCTGCTGAAGCAAAGGAAGGAGTTCATGGGGACAATGTGCTTTGAATTAGAGAAACACAGTGTTACTTCAGGCACAGAATGCATCCATTCGGCATTTCCTTAATTCCAATAAATTCCTTCCAAACTCATTCTTTGTCTCTGTTTGTACAGCCCTCGTGGATACTGCGTTCCAAGTCAGTACCATTCACAGTGTGAAAAAAGCATGTTTTCCTTGCAAATCTGATGCAGAACCTTAAATCATTGTCTCTTGCTCCTTATCTCAGAATTTAATTACATATTTGTCCTTCTTCCAGATTCATAGAGTCCCTAAAGTGCAGAAGGAGGCCACTCAGTCCATTGAGCCAGCACCGACAATAAACCCATCCAGACCGTATCCCCGCAGTCAAAATATTTCCCCACTAATCCCCTTGACACTAAGGGGCAATTAGCATTGCCAATCCACTTAACCTGCATAACTTTGGACTTTGGGAGAAAACAGATTCACCCAAGGGTAATCCACTCAACAGCTAGGAGAATGTGCAAAATCCTCACAGGCAGTGACCCAAGGCTGAACCTGAGTCCCTGGCATTGTGAGGCAACAGTGCTGACCACTGTGTGACTGTGCTATTTCAAACAAACTTCCCTTTTTTTAAGAACTGTTCTTCTATGAAATCTGCATTCTACCTTATTTTCTTCTAGCAGAGAAATTACAATTTGTCTAAAACCACATCCCTCCAACCATTCTGCGCCATCTCCACCAACCTCACATCCATCCAAATATGTGGTGCCGGGAAATGGATAATGTTCAGTGGATTGAAGTTGAGAAAAAAATGTTTAAAAAATCTACAGCGTGGACATTTCAGCAAAAATGACAGCCCCTTGACGATAAAGGAGTGGTGGTTTCTGAGGTGTAACACTTGTTACTGAAATATAGTGGCCAGGCTAGATGGAAGTATAAAGTTGTGCAGGTCCACGGTCTTACAAAAAAAACTATTCCCTGACTCAACAACAACCTCGCCCCACCAACCCATTCCTGCACCTTCAGGAACAATGGAACATTATGCTTTGTGGCTCAGTGACCAAAAGTAGCAATAACAGCAATATCAACTGTGAGAGCAATGATGGCAATGGGAATCAAGCATGCTGGGAATTGTGGCCAAGTTTTAATGCTGGTTAGAATGCTGCTGCACATTGTGACCTGTCCTGTGAGCTGTGACCTGATGTTTCTTCTATGCTGACCAAATAAGGGTAGTTGTTTGGGTTACGTTAGACTTCCCAATGCTGAAGTTTCTCACTATATCCTTACATGGTTACACAATGTGATCTACGTGCGGTTCAGCAGAAACATTTGGGAGTTATTCACAACTAACTCCATTGGCTGTAAGCGAACATTGTGATTGTGTTCTGGTGATATCAGTGACTAAGTGCACTCTGTGTGCACTAAGAGAACACTCTGGGAGGCTGGAGAGTTTGGGGTAGAAAAAAATACGGTTTGAGACTTTGTCTCCAGTGACATCTCAAGACCCATTATCGCAAATGTGCCCTGAAGACATCTTCAGAGAAGAAAAAATAAACAGGAGGGAAGATCTACACAGAGAGCAACCTGGCCACGTGGCTGAAACCGGGTAGCATTGGGCTTCCATTAAATGTTTAATGTTAATGTGAGTGTCAGAGGGATACAGTTAAATGAGTTGAAATGTTGCCACTGTTATGAGTCTGTATGAGTATTGGTGCCGAAAGTTAAGTAAAGTGAAATGTTTGGTTTAACTGAATTTGAGTTGACTCCTGCCCTTGGCTTTGTTATACGAAGGTGACTACCTGGAAAGAGGTTTATGTTTACAGCCAGACTTAGACAAATGTGGATAACTTAGACAAATGTGGATGCAAAGGTAAACAGGCAGGTAGAAAGACAGTGGGACATTTGGAAAGGTAGGTAAGTAGGGTGATAGTTTTTTGTAAGACCATTTCCCTGCACAACTTCACCCTTTCAATCAGTCTGGCCATTGTAGGTGCCGCACGATGGCACAGTGGTTAGCATTGCTGCCTCACAGTGCCAGGGAACTGGGTTCAATTCTTGACTTGGGTAACTGTCTTTGTGTAGTTTGCACACTGTCTCTATGTCTGCATGAGGTTTTCACCAGGTGCTCTGGTTTCCTCCCACAGTCTGAAAGACATGCTGCTTCGGGGCGTTGGCTGTGCCAAATTCTCCCTCAGTGTATCCAAGGAGTGTGGCGACTGGGGGATTTTCACAGTAACTTCATTGCAGTGTCAATGAAAGCCTACTTGTGACACTAATAAATAAATTTTGGGTGGCACAGCAGTTAGCAGCTGATTGTATGGAGTTTGCACATTTTCTGTCTGTGTGGGTTTCCTCCGGGTGCTCCAGTTTCCTCCTACACTGCAGGTTACATTGATTGGCTATGCACAACTGCCCCGTGGTATCAGGTGGATCAGCAGGGTAAATACATAAGGTTATGGGGATAGGGCTTGGATGGGATTGTCGTCAGTGCAGGCTCAATGGGCCAAATGGCCTTCCTCTGCACTGTATGAGCCTACCGTAAGTGGAAAGGCAGGTAGTTCAATGGAAAGGTGGTTGGAGAGGTGGATAGTTAGGAAGGTAAGTAAAAAATTCAGGTAGGTGAAAATATAGGGAGGTAGAAATGGATGAAGGTCAAAGGGGCATTGGAAATTTGAATAGGATTTGGGAAATTCCACAAATATGTTGACATGGCAAAATGGATGAAAGATTTTCAGATCCTTGCTTTGTCAATATGAGTAAAAACAACCGTACTCAGTGATTCTTTTATGAAACATGCGTATCACCATTAACCTCAGTTCTGGATACCACAATGGAGACAATATGTTCATCTGGACTAGTGCATGATGATCATTTTTGAGACTTGCCCGACTGGTTTTTCAGAATAAGATTTGATTAAGTTGCGGCATGGGGGCACAGTTGTTGGCACTGCTGCCTCACAGGGTTCAATTCTGGCCTTGGGTGACAGTCTGTATGGAGATTGCACATTTTCCCCGTACCTGTGTGGGTTTCCTCCAGGTGCTCCGGTTTCCTCCCACACTCCAAAGATGTGCGAGTTAGGGGGGAATTGGTCATGGTTAAAAAAGTGACCAAGGTGTGTCGATTAGATGTATTAGTCATGGTAAAATGTTTGGGTTGTGGGGACTGGGCAGATGAGAGAGTCTGGGTAAAACACTGTGTCAGAGAGTCAGTGTAGAACCAATGGACCAAATGGCCTCATTCTGCACTGCAGGGATTCTAAGATTCAATGACTGACAGGTCATATTGTCATATGTTTAAGTGGAACTAGGCACATGCAGAAAATTCAAGCTTAGATATTCTTTAGATGTTGTTTTAAGGTTTTAGAGTACAGCAGCTCTCTTTTCCCCTCTGTGAAATCTGGAGACTGGGTTACTTCCCTGGAGTTTTTCTGTTTGAGGAGCTATCCCTCACCAGAAAGTAAATCTTTGTCCAGAACTGTTAAAAGCCTGGAAATCACGCACCACATGAGCATACTTGTTTTTGTGCTAACTACTTCTGAAGAATGGTGTATGACTATGGGGATACGGCTTTAAATTGGAGCAACAGAGATAGCTAGCTCTTAAGATTATGCTTTACCTGTACCATGTGTAAGTATCTTAATTGGTAAATGTTAGGTTCATTCTTTTTGTTATATTCTAACTTTGTTGTTAAATAAAGTTTGTTTGGTTAAAATCATCCTCGTGGGTCAATTGAGTCATACATCAAGCGAAACATCTTATTTTCACTGTAATGGCAAAATCAAATGGGGTTTAGGCCAACTTTGTAAAATAGCTTGGAGTTTCTGGTCTGGTTCCTAACACCATGTATCACAGAATGCTCAGGCAGTGTTTGTTAATTGTGCCCATGGCCATTCAGGATTTTGATGGATGAAATGGGATCATTTCATTCCCTGAAGGTTGAATCATGGGTAGCTAGGGTAGCATGGTGGCATAGTGATTAGTACTGCTGCCTCACAGTGCCGGGGACCCGGGTTCAATTCCTGGCTTGGGTCACTGTCTGTGTGGAGGTTGCACATTCTCCCCATGTCTGTGTGGGTTTCCTCCGGGTGCTCCAGTTTCCTCCCACATTCGAAAGGTGTGAGGGTTGGCCATGCTAAATTGCCCCTTAGTGTCAGGAGGACTAGCTAGGTAAATGCAGAGGGTTATGGTGATAGGACCTGGGTGGGCTGTGGTCAATGCAGACACGATGGGCTGAATGCCCTCCTTCTGAGCTGTAGGATTCTATGATTCATTGAGTCATAGAGGTTTATAGCATGGAAACAGGCCCTTCAAACTAACATGTCCATGCTGCCCTTTTTTTAAACCCTTAAGCTAGTCCCAATTGCCCACATTTGGCCCATATCTCTCGAGACCCATCTTACCCATGTAATTGTCTAAATGCTTTTTAAAAGGCAAAATTGTACCCACCTCTACTACAACACCTGGCAGCTTGTTTCTGACACTCACTATCCTTTGTGTGAAAAAATTGTCCCTCTGGAAACTTCTGTATCTCTCCCCTCTCACCTTAAACTGATGCCTACTAATTTTAGGTTCCCCTACATTTGGGAAAAGATATTGACTATCTAGCTGATCTGCACCCCTCATTATTTTGTAGACCGCGATAAGATCACCCCGCAACCTCCTATGCCCCAGAGAGAAAAGTCCCAGTCTATCCAGCCTCTCGTTATAACTCAAACCATCAACTTCTGGTAGCATCTAGTAAATCTTTTCTGCACTCTTTCTAGTTTAAGAATAATATCCTTCCTATAATAGGGTGACCAGAACTGTACACAGTATTCCAAGTGTGGCTTTACCAATGTCTTGTACAACTTCAACAAGACATCCCAACTCCTGTATCCAATATTCTGACCAACGAAACCAAGCATGCCGAATGCCTTCTTCACCACTCTGTCCACCTTTGACTCCACTTTCAAGGAGATATGAACCTGTACCCCTCAATCTCTTTGTTCTGTAACTCTCCCCAGTGCCCTACCATTAACTGAGTAAGTCCTGCCCCTGGTTCAATCTACCAAAATGCATCACCTCACATTTATCTAAATTAAACTCCATCTGCCATATGTCAGTCCACTGGCCCAATTGATCAAGATCCCGTTGCAATCCGAGATAACCTTTCTCACTGTCGTCTATGCCACCAATCTTGGTGTCATCTGCCAACTTACTCGCCATGTCTCCTATATTCTCATCCAAATCATTAGTATAAATGACAAATAACAGTGTGTCCAGCACTGATCCCTGAGTCACACCACTGGTCATAGGCCTCCAGTTTAAAAAACAAACCTCTACAACCACTCTCTGGCTTCCGTCATCAAGCCAATTTTGTATCCATTTAGCTACCTCACCCTGGGCTCCGTGAGATTTAACCTTATGCAGCAACCTATCATGTGGTACCTTGTGAAAGGCCTTGCTAAAGTCCATGTAGACAACACCAGCTGCACTGCCCTCATCTACTTTCTTGGTTACCCCTTCAAAAAACTCAATCAAATTTGTGAGACATAATTTTCCACTCACAAAGCCATGCTGACTGTCCCGAATCAGTCCTTGCATCTCTTAATGCCTGTCGATCCTGTCTCTCAAGATACCTTCCAACAATTTACCCACCATAGACGTGAGGCTCACTGGCCTGTAGTTCCCAGGCTTTTCCTTACAGCCCTTTTTAAACATAGGCACCACAGTTACCACTCTCCAATCTGCAGGCACCTCACCGGTGACTATCAATGACTCAAATATCTCTGCTAGGAGACTGGCAATTTCCTCCCAAACCTCCCACTATGTCTTGGGATACGTTTCATCAGGTCCCGGGGATTTATCTACCTTGATGTGCTTTAAGACTTCCAGCATCTCCTTCTCTGCAACATGTACACTCCTCAATACATCACTATTTATTTCCCCAAGTTCCCTCACATCCATGCTTTTCTCAAACAGTAAATGCTGATGAGAAATATTCATTTAGGATCCCGCCCATCTCTTGTGGATCCACAAATCAATGATGTTGTTGATCCTTAAGACACCCTACTCTCCCCCTAGTTACTCTTTTGTCTTTTACATATTTGTAGAAACTCTTTGCATTCTCCTTTGCTTTATCTGCCAAAACAATCTTGTGTCCCCCTCTTGCCCTCCTGATTTCTCTCTTAACTCTACTCCTACACCTCCTATACTCTTCAAGGGATCCACTTCATCCCAGCTGCCTGTGCATGTCATGTACCTCCTTCATCTTCTTGACCAGGGCCTCAATATCCCGAGTCATCCATGGTTCCTACTTCCACCAGCCTTGCCCTTCACTCTTCGAGGAATGTGCTTACCCTGAACCCTGGTCAACACTTTTGAAAGCCTCCCACTTACCAGGCATCCCTTTGCCTGCCAACAGATTGCCCCAATTAATTTTTGAAAATTCCAATCTAATACCATCAAAATTGACCTTACCCCAATTCAGGATTTTAGCTTTTGGGTCAGACCTATCATTCTCCATAGCTATCTTAAAACTGATAGAATTATGGTCACTGGTCCCAAAGTGATCGATCCCTCACTAACACTTCTGTCACCTGCCCTTCCTTCTTTCCCAAGTTTTGCCCCCTCTCTAGTTGGGCCATCCACATACTGAATGAAAAATTCCTCCTGAATACACTCAACAAATTTCTCTCCGTCCAAGCTTCTCATACCATGGCTGTCCCAGTCTATGTTGGGAAAGTTAAAATCCCCGACTATTACCAGCCTATTTTTCTTGGAGCGATCTGTAATCTCCTTACATATTTGCTCCTCAATTTCCTGCCTGTAGTACAACCCTTTCAAAGTGATTCCCCCCTTTGTGATCCTCAGTTCTAACCATGTAGACTCAGTGGCTGAACCCTCAGAGGTATCCGCTCTCCATTCAGAAGACTCAGATCTGAGATCATTGGAAAAATAACCAGTCAGAATAAGAAAATGATCAAGAAATCATGATTCTGTATACAGCAGCTGAATCAATGATGGAAGCAGGTTTTGTTGTAACATTATTAAAAGGAAGTCACAGATTGGATAAACAATCACAGCTCTGGTGAACTAAAGAGGAAGAAATAACTTTGGGGCAACGTCACTAAACCAGCCACATGGGGATGCAGAATGGCTCCTGCTGGCCATGAATAGAAATCTTCCCAGGGCTGCAGCTGACATTTCAATGCAATGACTGATAATCTAGCAGGATTGATATAAG